>NC_072421.2:2604166-2958333 GCF_028858775.2 Pan troglodytes
TGCTGGTGCATTCGTGTAGTCCCAGCTACTCAGGAGGTGGAGGTGGGGTGATCGTTTCAGTCCAGCAGGTCGAGGCTGCTGTGAGCTGTGATTGTACCACTGCACTCCAGCCTGGGTGACAGGGCGAGACCCCATCTCAAAAACAAACCAATCGACCTCCTAGTTTTTCTTCTGGTACTGACTGGTCGCCCAGGTTACTGAATCGAGTCCATGTGTTCTGATGAGACAGAGGATAGAGGTTTCAGAGTGACATACAACCATGCCCTCAGATGATATGAAACATCACAGAGATATGTATGTCACACAGATTCTCCCCAGGGACCCTGGACAGATCCTGCAAGGTTTTTCTTCTTTCTTTTTTTTTTTTTTTTTTGAGACGGAGTTTCACTCTTGTCACCCAGGCTGGAGTGCAATGGCGACATCTCGGCTTACTGCAACCTCCGCCTCCTGGGTTCCAGCGATTCCCCTGCCTCAGCCTCCCGAGTAGCTGGAATGACACACACGCGCCACCACACTCGGCTAATTTTTTTTTTTTTTTTTTTTTAATAGAGATGGTGTTTCACCATGTTTGACAGTCTGGTCTCGAACTCCTGACCTCAAGTAATCCGCTCACCTCAGCCTCCCAAAGTGCTGGGATTACAGGCATGAGACACAGCACCCAGCTGATCTTCCAAGTCTTAATATACAATGCATGCATGCATGCGTACACACTAGTAAATAATACATACACAGCAATACAGAATTATCATTACAAAGACAGCATCAAGCTACTGCACCTGTATAGCCTTTTCTTTAAAATTCTTACATTATTTTAATTTCATTTCCAGGCTAATGCATATTCTTCTGCTCTATAATTTTAAAGTTTCCCCAATGTTGTCTCTTATATAAAGGCAGTATCACTCGAGCAATGCCCCGTGATTATTTTTAATCCAAATTTGCAGATGATGATCAAAGGATTAAAGAATGATTCATGTGGCTAAAGTTGCAGTTTGCTTGTTAAATATTTAGAAAAAAATAATGTCAAGGCCAGCCATGGTGGCTTATGCCTGTCATCCCAGCACTTTGGGAGGCAGAGGTGGGAGAATCACTTGAGGCCAGGATTTCAAGGTTGCAGCCAGTGATTGTGTCATAATCCCAGCACACAAGACCAACCTGGGCGAACAGCAAGATGCCGTCTCTACAAAAAAAAAAAAAAAAATGCACTGCAGCCAGGGTGACAGAGCAAGACCTGGTCTCTAAAAAATTTAAAAGAGGCCGGGCGCGGTGGCTCACGCCTGTAATCCCAGCACTTTGGGAGGCCGAGGCAGGAGGATCACGAGGTCAGGAGATCAAGACCATCCTGGCCAACATGGTGAAACCGCGTCTCTACTAAAAAAAAAAAAAAAAAAAAAAAAAAATTAATTAGCCAGACGTGGTGGCGGGCACCTGTGGTCCCATTTACTCGGGAGGCTGAGGCAGGAGAACGGCATGAACCTGGGAGGCGGAGCCTGCAGTGAGCTGAGATCGCGCCAACGCACTCCAGCCTGGGCAACAGAGCGAGACTCAGTCTCAAAAAATAAAATAAAATAAAATAAAATAAAAAAACAGCAGATGCTCTCCTTGGATACTGAAGTCAGTCTCGGAGGCATTCATGGGGGTTTTATAAGGATGAAATGTATCCTAGTGTTGGTGTATCGCCAGCGAATACTTAGTGCTTAATCAAATAACTAATATTTTGAAATTCCTTTGCTTGAGGAGTTAGAGATGTGAAGAACAACAGATCAGAAAGCAAACTGCAAAATAAGGGATATACAGCTGGGCGCGGTGGCTCACGCCTGTAATCCCAGCACTTAGGGGGGCCGAGGTGGGCGGATCACCTGAAGTCAGGAGTTCGAGACCAGCCTGGGCAACATAGTGAAACCCCGTCCCTACTAAAAACACAACACTTAGCCAGGCTTGATGGCAGGTGCCTGCAGTCCCAGCTACTCAGGAGGCTGAGGCAGGAGAATCACTTGAACCCGGGAGGCGGAGGTTGCAGTGAGCTGAGATCGCGCCAGTGCACTGCAGCCTGGTGACAGAGCGAGACTCTATCTCAAAAAAAGAAAAAGAAAAAAAGAAATTCCTTTGCTTGAGGAATGAGAGATTCGAAGAACAACTGATAAGAAAGCAAACTTCAAAATAAGGGAAGTAATTAATCCCCTCAAAAAGTCCACACTGGGGGCGGGCAGCTCATATCATGAGAGACTTTCAGACGAAATCAAGAGCAATGCCAGGAGTCCAACAGGGAGAAAAGAGAATTTGTAACCAAGCTCATTAATTCCAAAGCTTGATGAAACAGACAATTACCTAAAGGGAAAAGCTGTCTAAACTGACTCAGAAAGAGGTGGGAAACTTCAACAAGCAGTAGACGCCCAAGGAATTTTGAAAGCTGAGTTAGAATCGCTCTTCCGAAAATTCCTCAACCCATGCGGTTTTGAAGGTGAATCGTGGCGGTGTTTCAAAAGCAGACACTTTTAAAAATGCTAATTAGGCGATTCTGCAATGTAAAGGGAGAAACAGAAAAGCTTCTCAAGGTTCTTTCTTTGTTTTGTAAACAAATTATTAAAACTTTAGTATCCCGACTTGAGATAGATAGGAAAGAAAGTAAATCTATAGCTCCCAGATACATATCACTTCAAAAGACCTCAAGGGGGACAGGCACGGTGGCTCACTACTGTATCCCAGCTCTTTGGGAGACCGAGGCGGGCAGATTACTTGAGGTAGGTCAGGAGTTTGAGACCAGCTTGGCCAACGTGGCGAAACCCTGTCTTTACTAAAAATACAAAAACTAGCCGGGCATGGTGGCGCACACCTGCAATCCCAGCTACTCAGGAGGCTGAGGCAGCAGAATCACTTGAACCCGGGAGGCAGAGGCTGCAGCGAGCTGAGATCACACCACGGCACTCCAGCCTGGGTGATAGAGCTAGACTCCATCTCAAATAAACAAACAAACAAACAAACTCAAGGGAATGGCTGGGGCATGAAATCTTGCAGTGCTTAAGAAGTTAATGCATCACGACAATGAAGATCATTGCAGAAATGTGGGAGCTTTCCCCTGCTGGGTCTTAAAAACCAACACCCCAAAGTACGGTGCTTTGTCCTGCTGAACTGAAGAAGCCTCACGATCTCTCTAACCTCCCCCTCCTGGTTCCTCTGTGTCTCCCGATGCACAGGATGAAGCTGTTCTCTGAAGTTCCCTGAAGTCTGGACATGTCAGAGAAGGAAAAATGACTAGTGTCCCCTTCCCTGAGTTTCTGAACCCACATCGCGGAGGAAAGACTGATGTCTGTCAACAGCCCTGCAGAGACTCCTCATAAACCACTGTCTGTTCTTAGGGTTCCACAGCCTCTGTCCCTGCAGAGACTCGCCATAAACCATTATCTGAGGCCAGGCGCAGTGGCTCACACCTATCATCCCAGCACTTTGGGAGCCCGAGGCGGGTGGATCACCTGAGGTCCAGAGTTCGTGACCAGCCTGGCCAGCATGATGAAACCCCGTCTCTACTAAAAATACAAAATTAGCCGGGCGTGGTGTCACATGCCTGTAATCCCAGCTACTGGGGAGGCTGAGGCAGGAGAATCGCTTGAACCCGGGAGGCGGAGGTTGCACTGGGCAGAGGTCCCGCCACTGCACTCCAGCCTGGGCAACACAGAGCGAAACCCCGTCTCAAAAAAAACAAGCAAACAAACAACAATAACAAAAAACATTATCTGTTTTCGGGCCACTGTACATTGTTGAAACCCATTGACTTCTCTTAAAAATCATTTACTATTTGGAACCCTATATTCACCCCCAATTCCCCACTCCCCTTCCCCTAAGAAGAAGAGGACACAAGCGTCTGTACCCCTTTGTGTAATGGGGCAATTCCTCTGACATTCCCCTCCATGGATGAGAATACATTTGCCTGTCATTTCCTTTATTCATGTTTCAAAAAGGGCAACTGTATTTTGTGCGTTGATTTTTCAGCAAACCTTCAAATGGCAAAGGGGGATGTTTTTCCCTTGGCCCCTACCACAGCAGCCCCAAAGGGTCTCCAGCTCGTAAGAAGATTCATTTATGGGCGCTACCTAGCTACACAGCATCACCAACCGAGCTCGCAGACAACCAAGGCTTTGGGGTGAGAATGTACAAATACATCACCGAACCCAAGCACCCAGCACCGCACACGCAGCCTGGAAGTGGTTGTGTCAGAGCTGTGTGAACCAGCGTGACTCCATCTTGAATAGGGGCTGGGTGACACGAGGCTGAGACCTGCTGGGCTGCATTCCCAGACGGTTAAGGCATGCTAAGTCGCAGGATGAGGTAAGAGGTTGCTACAAGGTACAGGTCATAAAAACCTTGCTGATACAACAGGTTGCAGTAAAGAAGCCGGCCAAAACCCACAAAAAGCAAAACGGCGACAAGAGTGACCTCCGGCTGTCGTCACGGCTACATTCCCACCAGCGCCAGGACAGTTACAAATGCCATGGCAATGTCAGGAAGTTACCCTCTACGGTCTACAAAGGGGAGGCATGAAGAATCCCCCCCTCGTTTAGCATATCATCAAGAAATCACTGTAAAAATGGCCCACCAGCGGCCGCTGGGGATGCTTTGCCGTGGAGGAGCCATTCATTTACTCCTCTACCTTCTCAATAAACTTGCTTCTCTTTCCACCACAGGCCCGTCCTCAATTCTTTCTTGCACGAGATCCAAGAACCCTCCTTCGGGGCCTGGATGGGGGACCCCCTTTCCTGTAGCATCTTCAGGTGCAGCCGTGAATCAGAGAAGCAGAAGGGGCTTACCTTGAAAAGCAACCAGCCGAGAAGCTTCTTCGCCAGACGGGTGGCCCAGAACACGTGCTTGTAGAGGTCCGTGTTGACCACCCCGGGGTCCACCACGTTGGCGGTCACGTGGCTTCCCTCAGCCGCCAGCAGCCGCTGGAGGTGGTAGGTGAACAGGACAAGGGCCAGCTTGCTCTGGGCGTAGGCTGCGTGGGGTGAGTAGCAGGCACTGTGGGGCAAGCAGGAGAAGGTGTCAGAGGCTGACGGCGTTCACGCCTAAGTGCCTCATCCCGGCAGCATCTGTACCTGCGGCCACGGCCACGTCTATACGCAGCCACCTCCCCTAGACCCCTGTGTGATGATGCCATCTGTTGGCCAGTTTTCCAACGCGTGTGGATTTTTCTAGTTCACCTTTTTATTATAAATTCATCCCTTAATTGTATTGGGGTCAGAGATGTTAAATTATGTTACTAATTATTTATTTATTTATTTTTGAGACAGAGTCCCACTCTGTCGCCCAGGCTGGAGTGCAGTGGTGCAACCTTGGCTCACTGCAACCTCCACCTGCCCGGTTCAAGTGATTCTCCTGCCTCAGCCTCCCCAGTAGCTGGGACTACAGGTGCCCGCCACCACACCCTGCTAATTTTTTGTATTTTCAGTAAAGATGGGAGTTTTACCATGTTGGCCAGGCTGCTCTCGAACTCCTGACCTCAAGTTATCCACCCGCTTCAGCCTCCCAAAGTGCTGGGATTACAGGCAGGAGCCACTGCGCTCCTTGTTTTTTTTGTTGTTGTTGTTGTTTTTTTGAGACAGATTCTCACTCTGTCACCCAGGCTACAGTGGCGCAACTCAGCCTCCCGAGTTCAAGCGAATCTCGTGCCTCAGCCTCCAGAGTAGCTGGGATTACAGGCTCCCATCACAACGCCCGGCTAATTTTTTGTATTTTTTGTGGGAACAGAGTTTCACCATGTTGGCCAGGCTGGTCTTGAACTCCTGACCTCGGGTGATCCACCCTCCTTGGCCTCCCAAAGTGCTGGGATGACAGGCATGAGCCACCGCGCCTGGCCACATGTGGTCTTCTTGATGAGTCTCAAATCATAAAAGACAACCACACAAGCAATTTGGCAAACTTCCCAAGCTATCATAAATTTTCCTCACATCTATTGCAAGCTCTGTAGTGTGCTAAGCACGTGTTAAACTCTTTGCACCTTGGTTCAAGCAGTTTAGAGAAACGTTTTAGTATCACAGGACATAGTGATAAAAATCGATCCGATAACCGTGGTCAAGTGAGTAATGTGCCTGTCTCTCTCTCTGGTAACCTCAATCACTAGAAACACAGAAAACTGGATGTTTCCAGCTTTGCTCCTGTAAATATGTTCTACTTTTTCTATGTATGCCTTAGAAACACTTTTTAAAGAGATGTTATTTGCGGTGTTACATAACGTCCCTTGAAGACACACAACCACCATAGACTCCTTTTAGAATTTAATGCTAGGCATAGATCATTGGCCTTAGAATTGGCCTCACAGTTCTTTTCAATAAGACAAGGAGAAGTATTTGAGCAATAATGTTTTTCTTTCCTCTGGGCTCCGAAGATGCCCAGAGGCGATCAATTTGCTACACAATTATCGTAACAACATTTCAAGGTGGCTGAAGGTTCACATCTCTTGCTTCTTTTATATATATATTTTTTAAATTTTATTTTTATTTATTTATTTTTGAAACAGAGTCTTGCTCTGTCACCCCGGCTGGAGTACAGTGGCGTGATCTCGGCTCACTGCAAGCTCCACCTCTTGGGTTCAAGTCATTCTCCTGCCTCAGCCTCCCAAGTAGCTGGGACTACAGGCGCCCGCCACCTGCCTGGCTAATTTTTTGTATTTTTAGTAGAGACGAGGTTTCACCATGTTAGCTAGGATGGTCTCGATCTCCTGACCTCGTGATCTGCCCGCCTCGGCCTCCCAAAGTGCTGGGATTACAGGCATGAGCCACTGTGCCCGGCCTAATTTTCTGAATTAACCACATGGTATATGTATCCTGATGGAAGCTGTGAACGGAAAATATCTGGGCACCCCAACAGCAGGAAGCTCAAAGGAAAAGTCCAGCTGGAACCTGCTGAAGGCAAACCTGCCTCCCACTCTGTTCAAAGTCACCCCTGTGCTCACTGAGATAGATGCATATCTGATCACCTCCTTTGGGACGGCTCATCACAAACCCAGAAGAATGTAACCATCTGTGTCTCACCTACCTGTGAGCTGGAAGCCCCCTCCCTGCTTCCAGTTGTCCCTGCCTTTCAAGGACTATACTTCTTATTCTTTTGAGACAGAGTTTTGCTCATATTGCCCAGGCTGGAGTGCGGCGGCACAATCTTGGCTCACTGCAACCTCTACCTCCTGGGTTCAAGCCATTCTCCTGCCTCAGCCTCCCGAGTAGCTGGGATTACCAGCGCCCGCCACCACGCCCGGATAATTTTTTGTATTTTTAGTAGACATGGGGTTTCACCATGTTGGCCAGGCTGGTCTCGAACTCCTGACCTCAGGTGATCCGCCTGCCTCGGCCTCCCAAAGTGCTGGGATTACAGGCGTGAGCCACCGCACCCACCCCAACGTAGCTCTTACCTATATTGATTGATGTCTCCTATCTCCCTAAAATGTATAAAACCAAGCTGTGGCCAGAAGCAGTGGCTCACGCCTGTAATCTCAGCACTTTGGGAGGCCAAGGCGGGCGGATCACAAGGTCAGGAGTTTGCGACCAGGCTGGCCAACATGGTGAAACCCTGTCTCTACTAAAAAAAAAATTAAAAAATTAGCCAGGCATGGTGGCATGTGCCTGTAGTCCCAGCTACTCTGGAGGCTGAGGCAGGATAATTGCTTGAACCTGGGAGGCAGAGGGTGCAGTGAGCTGAGATTGCACCACTGCACTCCAGCCTGGGCAAGAGAGTGAGACTCCATCTCAAAACAAAACAAAACAAAAAAACACACAAACAAAAAAAACCAAGCTGTGACCTGACCACGTTGCACACGTCATCAGGACTTTCTGAGGCTATGTCACAGGCGCACGTCCTTAAATTTGGCAAAACAAACTCTAAATTAACTGAGACCTGTCTCAAATTTTCAGGGTTCACAAAGCCATCTCAGATATAGTTTGAATATCAGCATGATATTTATGCGAAAAAACTAAAGATAAGATCAAAAAGCCTAAAAGAATGTTTAACACATTCAAAAGATTAAAAGAAAGACATCCGTCATCATATACGTTTCAGAAAAAGCTTCTGAAAATCCAATGCCTCTTACCAACAAAAGCTGTTCCTAAATAAGAATACAATATTGAGGGCTGGGTGCGGTGGCTCATGCCTGTAATCCCAGCGCTTTGGGAGGCTGAGGTGGGCAGATCACCAGGTCATGAGTTTGAGACCATCCTGGTTAACATGGTGAAACCCCATCTCTACTAAAAATACAAAAAATTAGCTGGACGTGCTGGCGGGTGCCTGTAGACCCAACTACTTGGGAGGCTGAGGCAGGAGAATCACTTGAACCCGGGAGGTGGAGGTTGCAGTGACACGAGATCACGCCATTGTACTCCAGCCTGGGCAACAGAGTGAAAGTCTGTCAAAAAAAGAAAGAAAGAAAGAAAGAGAGAAAGAAAGAAAAGAAAGAAAGGAAAGAAAGAAAAAGAAAAGAAAGAAAGAAAGAAAAAGAAAAAGAAAGAAAATAAAAGAAAAGAAAATTGAAATAAATGAAGTAAACTTTGACCTAAGGATCTGGAGAAGAAAAATGAGAATGCTTTCCCAAGGAAAACACATAAAAGAAAACCAAAAAGATCAAACCAATGAGAAATACAGAAAGAAAACAGTGTAAACATAAATGATACCACTGGGGAACAGAGACTGATGTTGGTTTTTGTTGTTGTTTGAGAAGGAGTCTTGCTCTGTCACCCAGGCTGGAGTGCAGTGGCGCCATCTCAGCTCACTGCAACCTCTGCCTCCTAGGTTCAAGCAATTCTCCTGCCTCAGCCTCCTGAGTAGCTGGGATTACAGGCATACACCACCATGCCCAGATAATTTTTGCATTTTTAGTAGAGACGGGGTTTCATCAGGTTAGCCAGGCTGGTCTCGAACTTCTGACCCCAAGTGATCCACCCACCTTGGCCTTCCAAAGTGCTGGGATTACAGGTGTGAGCTACTGTACATGGCCCTGGTGTTGGTTTCTAAACCTCCTCTCCCTGTTATAAAATGTCCAATATACACTATATTTTCCAGATGAAAAGTAGAATATTACAATTACAGAGCAGACCCTGAAACTATAAAAAAAAAAATTAGGGCCGGGTGCAGTGGCTCACACCTCTAATCCCAGCACTTTGGGAGGCCGAGATGGGCGGATCACGAGGTCAGGAGATCGAGACCATCCTGGCTAACATGGTGAAACCTCGTCTCTACTAAAAATACAAAAAATTAGCCGGGCATGGTGGCGGGCGCCTGTAGTCCCAGCTACTCGGGAAGCTGAGGCAGGAGAATGGCGTGAACCCGGGAGGCGGAGCTTGCAGTGAGCCGAGATTGCGCCACTGCACTCCAGCCTTGGTGATAGAGTGAAACTCCGTCTCACAAAAAAAAAAAAAAAAAAAAAAAATTGATACCCTCTATATTCATGTATTCATTTTTTCATAAAATAAATGAACAAAACCAATAATGCATGCCTATACTGGGGCTCAGAGAACAGTAACCTAAAATGAAGACCTCAGAAGCAGCATCAGAAGCAAACCTTTCTTGCTGACCTTCTCCTACCCTCCTGTCTCTCAGACCCATTTCGCCCCAAGGGCACCACGGAAACTGGAATCCTTCTTCCCCAAGGTGGGTCCCGAAAACCAAAGCACCTTTCCCCCAAGGCCAGCCAGAAACCCTATAAATAGGACTCTAACTTTCCCTACACTCTGAGTATATAAAAACTGGCCATAAAGAAATTTCCTAGCATGCGCAGTGGCTCACGGCTATAATCCTGGCACTTTGGGAGGCCAAGGCAGGTGGATCACTTGAGATCAGGAGTTCGAGACCAGCCTGCCCAACACAGTGAAACATCATCTCTACTGAAAATACAAACATTAGGCCGGGCACGGTGGCTCACGTCTGTAATCCCAGCCCTCTGGGAGGCCAAGGTGGGCAGACCACAAGGTCAGGAGATCGAGACTATCTTGGCTAATACGGTGAAACCCGGTCTCTACTAAAAATACAAAAAATTAACTGGGCGTGGTGGTGGGCGCCCGTAGTCCTAGCTACTTGGGAGGCTGAGGCAGGAGAATGGTGTGAACCCAGGAGGTGGAGCTTGCAGTGAGTGGAGATTGCGCCACTGCACTCCAGCCTGGGCGACAGAGCGAGACTCTGTCTCAAAAAAAGAAAAAAGAAAATACAAACATTAGCCAAGTGTGGTGGCGGGCACCTGTAGTCCCAGCTCCTCGGGAGGCTGAGGCAGGAAAATTGCTTGAACCCAGAAGGTGGAGGCTGCAATGAGCCAAGATCGCGCCATTGCGCTCCAGCCAGGGCGACAAGAGCAAGACTCTGTCTCAAAAAAAAAAAAAAAAAAAGAAAGAAAAAAAGAAAGAAAAGAAAAGAAAAAGGAAATTCCTTGACCTGCCTTGTTTGAATGCATGTTCTACGACCCCCTTCCCAGAGAGGGTCCCACCCCACCCCCAGAAGGAAGGTGCACTGCTCAGACGCCAAAAAAATCTAGACAGGCCTGTCTGTTTCCCCACTCAGACCATCAGCCTTCGATCACACCCTCTTCCTCCAATCCTATTCCTACACGGATTTCGTTCAGACGTCGTTGAACCTAAGCATAAAAATAGACAGTTTCCCCTGTATCTTTGGGTCTTGCCTCTGAAGGCTGCTGTATGTATCCATCGAGTAAACTTTGTATGCCTTTTCTCCTATTCATCTGCTTTTGCAAGTTGATTTTTCAGCTTGCAAAATCACAGGGAATGACCCTCCATCTGTTTTCCTATCACACTGGCAACGGTCCGAGAAGTCATCACTCCCACTGCGAAGAACATGGGGAAAATTGGCCAGACAACCAAAGGAAGGGCATGCACATACATTTGTACATCTTTTGGGAGAGCAACTTCACAACATGCAACTCAATCTTTAAAATCATAAATCTTTTTTTTTTTTTTTTTGAGACAGAGTCTTGTTCTGTCGCCCAGGCTAGAGTACAGTGGCACAATCCTGGCTCACTGCAACCACCCCCTCCTGGGTTCACTCCATTCTCCTGCCTTAACCTCCTGAGTAGCTGGGACCACAGGCACCTGCCACCATGCCCGGCTAATTTTTTTTTTTTTTTTTGTATTTTTAGTAGAGACGGGGTTTCACCGTGTTAGCCAGGATGGTCTCGATCTCCTGACCTCGTGATCTGCCCACCTTGGCCTCCCAAAGTGCTGGAATGACAGACGTGACGTGAGCCACCACGCTCAGCCCTTTTTGTGCCTTTTTTGTTTTTTTTTTTTTGAGACAGAGTCTCACTCTGTAGCCCAGGCTGGAGTGCAGTGGCGCAATCTCAGCTCACTGCGACCTCCACCTCCCGGGTTCAAGCGATTCTCCTGCCTCAGCCTCCCAAGTAGCTGGGACTACAGGCGCCTACCATCACGCCCAGCTAATTTTTGTATTTGCTGTAGAGATGGGGTGTCACGGTGTTGGCCAGGCCAGTCTCGAACTCCTGACTTCAAGTGAACCGCCCGCCTTGGCCTCCCAAAGTGCTGGGATTACAAGCGTGAGCCAACGCACCTGGCCTATGAATATCTTTTACTAACATCACTGCTTGAAATTGATCTTAAAAAATTAAACCTTGGGCCAGGCATGGTGGCTCACGTCTGTAATCCCAGGACTTTGGGAAGCCAAGGCTGGTTCTTGGATCTCGTGAGAAAGAACTCCGAGTGGGTCCATAGAGTAAAGTGAAAGCAAGTTTATTATGAAAGCAGAAGAATAAAGAATGTGTACTCCATAGATGGAACATCCCGAGAGCTGCTGGTGGCCTATTTTCATGGTTATTTCTCTATCATATGCTAAACAAGGGGTGGATTACTCATGAGTTTTCTGGGACAGGGGTGACCAATTCCCGGAGCTGAAGGTTCATCCCCCTTTTAGACCATGTCATGGCATCTGTAAACCGTCTCTTATCAGCTAATGCATTAGAATTAGCGTATCATGACCAGAGAGGATGACCAGAAGTCACTCGTCACCATCTTGGTTTCGGTGGGATTTGGCTGGCTTTACCACAGCCTGGTTTATCAGCAGGGCCTTTGTGACCTGTGTCTTGTGCTGACCTCCTCTGTCATCCTGTCATCCTGAGAATGCCTCATCCACCCCCAGAGAAGGCAGCCCAAGCAGGTCTCAGCCTCATGTTACGCAGCCCCTATTCAAGATGGCAGAGTTGCTCTGGTTCTAACGCCTCTGAAAAATTTAGGGGATTGTTTTCTGAGCCCCAACACTGTGATCTTAGCAACTAAGCAATTTTCCCACCTTCATGTAACCAAAGACAGAGTGGATCACACAGCTTGGACAGCTCGTACCGGGGAAATCGCACCCTGCAGCTGACATGTTCTGAGATGTTCCTTGCCGTTGTGCAAAAGGCATGTTTGAATGCTTGCATGAGGACAAGTGACTCCCCCATTAACCCCTCCAGGGGCTCAGTTCTGCCTCCAGCCACTGTCTCATCACGCAGCCATTAGTAGCAGAAAGCCACACGCCAAAATCTGACATCGGGCCTGTAAAAAATAAAGGTTGCTGTTCAAAGACTTTCCTCCCCATCTAATTAGGAATAAATAGTAACTTCTCTGAGAAGCAAACTTTATTCAAAGACCCGTGCTAACATCTTAAATATCTGCTAGCCGTGATAAAGAAATCAATGTACTTTATGCTCTTAGCTCCCACAATTTAACCGAAGTATCAGCCCTGGCATGCTTATACTGGTCCAAGCAAGCATTACGTCATAGCCTGTTCCTCTTCTTTATTTAAAAGTGTTTTTACCTTTCTCAGCATTCCACAAGTTACTTCCTCCTTCCTTTGTTCTCCTCTGCCTTTGCCTTTTTTTTTTTTTTTTTTTTTTTTTTTTTTTTTTTTTTTTGAGACGGAGTCTCGCTCTGTCGCCCAGGCTGGAGTGCAGTGGCGCGATCTCGGCTCACTGCAAGCTCCGCCTCCCGGGTTCACGCCATTCTCCTGTCTCAGCCTCCCGAGTAGCTGGGACTACAGGCGCCCGCTACCACGCCCGGCTAATTTTTTGTATTTTTAGTAGAGACGGGGTTTCACCGTGTTAGCCAGGAGGATGGTCTCGATGCCTTTGCCTCTTTTAAATACTTCCAAGTTGCTGGCCAATCCGGACAAATACAGAATGTGAGGTCCCGTTCCAGCCAATGGAAACTGGACACGGCAGTAGGGTGGACGCATCAAGTGATAAATGACCCTGTCCCCTTTGTTCGCTGTACTCTCACGGCAAAACTGCTGGAGAGTGTACCCTTTCTGCAGAAAGTAAAAAAAACGGCCTTGCTGAGGAAATTAATGTTCAAGTGCTATTTCTTTATGGCACTGGGGAACAAGCATTTCAAACAGACCTGAGGTCTACCCGATTTCTGCTGGAAAATAAACCTCAGGTCTGCTGCCTTAGAAATAAATAAGGGCAGGACAGAAAGGGCGACAAGGGGGTCCTTAGCCATGGAGACTTTGCAAAATAATGAACAATCAAAACATAACTTTTTGGGGGTTGGGGTGGGGTAGGAGGGGATTGGAAAGGCTGACTACATAATAAAGAGAATGGAAGAATTGGCTGGGTGTGGTGGCTTATGTCTGTAATCCCAGCACTTTGGGATGCTGAGGTGGGTGGATCACCTGAGGCCAGGAGTTCGAGACTAGCCTGGCCAACATGGTGAAACCCCGTCTCTACTAAAAATACAAAAATTAGCAGGGAATGGTGGCAGGTGCCTGTAATCCCAGCTGCTCGGGAGGCTGAGGCAGGAGAATCCTTGAACCCAGGAGGTAGAGGTTGCAGTGAGCTGATATCACGCCATTGCACTCCAGCCTGGGTGACAAGAGCAAAACTCTGTCTCAAAAATAAATAAATAAAAAGAAATTTAAGAGACTGGAAGAATTAAGACAGGGAAATTGAGTTAGTTCAGAGCTCAAGTCCCATCTCTGATCCAAGATAAACTGTAAACCTCCAATTACTGTCAAGATATCTTTTTAAGGCAAACTTCTCCAACCTCCTCACCCCAGGGGAAGAGTCCAGGAAACAGATAGTTATTAAGTGCAGAGAGGCAAAGACTGGCTTTCCTGCTGGCATGATCGTTTTTTAAATATCAGCTACAAGCATTCGGTTCTGAATCTCCAGCATTTGATTGATGGGTAAGAGGAATGGTTACTTGAAAAAGCAGAAAATGCATCATCCAAAGGCAGATTTTTCCAGAGTAAATGGAGGGGTTGCTTCTGTAATTATGGTTTTACACAGTAGCGTGGAGAAGAGAGAACTAAGATTGTCTAAAAATACGGTGTGGGAGGCAGGGGAAAAGCCAATACATTTCTCTACAGGAGGTGAAGAAATAAATCCAACAGGGGCACGTAGTTTCAGGAGAGATTCCCTGGGGTGGGGGTTAGGGATGAAGAAATATCCACACCAGAAATGGGAAAAGAATGAAAGCAAATACGTAGGAGGATATGCCCATTAAGGTCTGTAAATGAAACCCTAAGGACTCTGACAAAAGTCGTTGATATTAGGCCAGGAGTGGTGGCTCACGCATGTAATCTGAGCACTTAGGGACACTAAGGCAGGCTTGAGCTCAGGAGTTCAAGACCAGCCTGGGGGGTATAGTAAGACCTTATCTCTACAAAAAATACAAAAAGTACCTGGGTGTGGTAAAGCACACCTGTAGTCCCAGCTAATTGTGAGGCTGAGGTGGGAGCAGATCATTTGAGCCTGGGAGGCGCACAAGGCAGCGAGCCAAGATAGCGTCCCTGCACGGCCTGGGAGACAGATATGGCAGTGAGCCAAGATGGCGCCACTGCACGGCCGGGGAGGCGGACATGGCCTTGAGCCAAGATGGCACCACAGCACTCCAGCCTGGGAGACGGACATGGCCGTGAGCCAAGATGGCGCCACCGCACTCCAGCCTGGGAGACGGACATGGCCGTGAGCCAAGATGGCGCCACCGCACTCCAGCCTGGGAGACGGACATGGCCGTGAGCCAAGATGGCGCCACCGCACTCCAGCCTGGGAGACGGACATGGCCGTGAGCCAAGATGGCGCCACCGCACTCCAGCCTGGGAGACGGACATGGCCGTGAGCCAAGATGGCGCCACCGCACTCCAGCCTGGGAGGTGGACATGGCCGTGAGCCAAGATGGCGCCACCGCACTCCAGCCTGGGAGGTGGACATGGCCGTGAGCCAAGATGGCACGGCCGCGCTGCAGCCTGGGAGGCGGACATGGCCGTGAGCCAAGATGGCACCACGACACTCCAGCCTGGGAGGCGGACATGGCCGTGAGCCAAGATGGCACGGCCGCACTGCAGCCTGGGAGGCGGACATGGCCGTGAGCCAAGATGTCGCGGCCGCACTGCAGCCTGGGAGGTGGACGTGGCAGTGAGCCAAGATGGAGCCACCACACTCCAGCCTGGGAGGCGGACATGGCCGTGAGCCAGTCAGCCAAGATGGCGCCACTGCACTCCAGTCTGGGTGAGACAGGGAGACTGCCAAAAAACAAAATGAAACAAAAAATCATTCAGTGAGCTTTCTTGTTGAATAAGAAACTGAACAAAAGCCACCTGCTACTAAATCTGGACCTTATAAAAGGGTATTTGAGTTCTCCATTTTTTGCTGATTAACGCATTACTCTCTTCTTGTTATTAAAAATCGTGAAGACTGAACATACTTTTGAGTGTTTATAAGACCGGGCGCGGTAGCTCAAGCCTGTAATCCCAGCACTTTGGGAGGCCGAGGCGGGCGGATCACGAGGTCAGAATATCGAGACCATCCTGGCTAACAGGGTGAAACCCCGTTACTAATAAAAATACAAAAAAATTAGCCGGGCGTGGTGGCAGACGCCTGTAGTCCCAGCTACTCGGGAGGTTGAGGCAGGAGAATGGCGTGAACCCGGAAGGCGGAGCTTGCAGTGAGCTGAGATCACACCGCTGCACTCCAGCCTGGGCAACAAAGCAAGACTCTGTCTCAAAAAAAACAAAAAGAAAGGAGCCCTTTATAAGTTATTGTGATGGATACTGTAGGATGTAAACGTGTCATATCTCGGTCTCCCAACAGCCAGTCTCCGTAGGCGGTGTCCTTTTATATGGATCAACAGGCAGTTTTTGCATTGATTATTTATCCACTTTGAGAGGTACTTGTGTAGAAGCAAGGACAACTGAGTTTTTATGTTAACTTCCTATGAATCCGTTGCATTGCAACGTATTTCCATTGCAGGACATTGTTGCATAATCAAATTGCCAATGCAATTAGGGAAACTCAATCGACTGCTCATAACCTAGTTGACTGGAGCTATTTTTCCAGTGCTCATTAAACCTGATGACAATCACTGTTTTAATGAGTAAGTATGGGTGGCATCCAATATATTTATAAGTATTATAACAATCCTTCATGTCTAAATTGAATTTTCCCTTTGGCAGTACAAACAACTCCATTACATTCTTTCTAGGATATCTACGCTTAATATTCTTGATAACTATCATCTACATTTAATATTCTTGATAACGATCCGCCTACCAGGAACTCAGAAAATACTGCGAATAAAGAGAGGTTTTTTTTTTTTTTTTTTTTTTTTTTTGAAACAGGGTCTCGCTCTGTTGCTAGGGTGGAGTGCAGTGGTGCGATCTCGGCTCACTGCAATCTCCGCCTCCCGGATTCAAGTGATTCTCCTGTCTTAGCCTTCCGAGTAGCTGGGACTACAGGTGCCCGCCACCACACTCAGCTAATTTTGGTATTTTGAGTACAGTGGGGTTTCACCACGTTGGCCAGGATGGTCTTGATCTCCTGACCTTGTGATCCGCCCCCTAGGCCTCCCATAGTGGTGGGATTACAGGTGTGAGCCACTGTGCCTGCCCCACCCCCCCCTTTTTTTTTTTTTTTTTTTTTTTTGAGAGGGAGTCTTGCTCTGTTGCCCAGGCTGGGCTGGAGTGCAGTGCTATGATCTTGGCTTGCTGCAACTTCCACCTCCCGGGTTCAAGTGATTCTCCTGCCTCAGCCTCCTGAGTAGCTGGGACTACAGTCACCCGTCACCACACCCAGCTAATTTTTGTATTTTTAGTAGAGACAGGTTTTTACCACATTGGCCTGGATGGTCTCGATCTCAAAGAGAGGTCTTTGACTTTTTCCGCTAAGAGAAAACAACCAAAACAACACAGGACATTGCAGGTATCTTGTGAATTCCAGCTGCATCCAAATACCCTGATACTTTTGCTCATAGACACATAGTGAGTGTGTCAGCTGTCCCACATATCTCAGAACACAGGGGGAACATGTGAAACCTTGAGTGAAATCCGAATCGAGATGGGATACCACACTCAAAACACGTTACACAACTTAGTCTATACTGGATGATTTCATGGGATGTGAATTCATGGTTAGGAATAAAATAATGAAGAAGTCACCCAAAGTTACATAAGTTGAGAAACTCAAACCAAGACAGCCATGTTCACAGTGAGGCACGCCCATGCCTATAACAACTCCATGACTGAGGGACGTCAGAGTGAAATAAAGAATTTCTTAAATAGGTAGAGAATCTATCATGGCCAGGCACGGTGGGTCACGCCTGTAATCCCAGCACATTGGGAAGTCAAAGTGGGCAGATCATTCGAGGTCAGGAGTTCGAGACCAGCCTGACCAACATGGTGAAAACCCAGCTCTACAAAAAAAAAAATACAAAAATTAGGTGGGCATGGTGGCGGTGCCTGTAGTCCCAGCTACCCGGGAGGCTGAGACAGGAGAATCACTTGAACCCACGAGGCCTAGGTTGTAGTGAGCTGAGACTGCACCACTGCACTCCAGCCTGGATGCCTGGGTGACAAAAGCGAAACTCTGTCTCAAATAAAATAAAATAAAATAAAATAAAATAAAATAAAATAAAACAAAACAAATTTAAGGGTCTCACAGGAAAGAAATCTTAAAGAATAGAAAATATTTTTGGAAGGTATGTGTCCCTCTTTTTTTTTTTTTTTCTCTCCAGGCTGGAGTGCAGTGGTGCGATCTCGGCTCATTGCAACCTCCACCTCCCCGGTTCAAGCAATTCTCCTGCCTCAGCCTCCCCAGTAGCTGGGACTACAGGGACACGCCACCATGCCTGGCTAATTTTTTATATTTTAGTAGAGACGGGGTTTCACCATGTTGGCCAGGATGGTCTTGATCTCCTGACCTTGCGATCCACCCCTCTCAGCCTCCCAAAGTGCTGGGATTACAGACTTAAGCCACTGTGCCTGCCCTTTTTTTTCTTTTTTTGAGAGGGAGTCTTGCTCTGGAGTGCAAGCTGGGCTGGAGTGCAGTAGCATGATCTTGGCCCACTGCAACCTCCACCTCCCGGGTTCAAACAATTCTCCTGCTTCAGCCTCCAAAGTAGCTGAGATTACAGGCACATGCCACCATGCCTGGCTAACTTTTGTATTTTTAGTAGAGACGGGGTTTCGCCATGTTGACCAGGCTGGTCTTGAACTCCTGACCTCAGGTGATACGCCCGCCTCGGCCTCCCAAAGTGCTTTCTATTGAAATTTATTTCACCATGGGGATGATTCGGTACAGCCAAGTTGAGGAGACATGTTCTCTCATGTGTAAAAACTCTTGGATTTTTGGAATATGTTACAACACTGTGATTTATTCCTTTACAAGAACACTAATTTTCCAAGCCAGTAAATCAATCTTGGCAATTAACACTAATTACTGGCAATGATTATATCAGGCAAAAGCCAAGAACCACATATTTCATCCAAAAAAAAAGCAGTATATTTTAAATTCAAGTGGTTCTCATATTTTAGCATGCATCAGAATTCCCCAAAGACTTTCTCCTTGCCAACCCCTGTTCTCCAAACTTCGGGTTTAGGAGATCTGGAGGATGGTCTGAGAATGGGAGCATCTTCATTTCTTTTTTATTTTTCTTTTTTAAGACAGAATCTTGCTTTGCAGCCCAGGCTGGAGTGCAGTGGTGCGATCTTGGCTCACTGCAACCTCCGCCTTTCGAGTCCCAGTTGAAGCAATTCTCCTGCCTCAGCCTTCCGAGTAGCTGGGATTACAGGTGTGCACTCCCACGCCCAGCTAATTTTTGTATTTTTAGTAGAGATGGGGTTTCTCCATGTTGGCCAGTCTGGTCTTGAACTCCTGACCTTGTGATCCACCTGCCTCGGCCTCCTGAAGTGCTGGGATGACAGGCGTGAGCCACCATGCCCGGCCCACTCACCATATATTTACTGAACTTCAGTCATATGTGACGCAGGGGTGACACAAGAACAGAAAAATCAGGGAGATGGAGATGGAGCTAACCACGGAAGCTGAAGTTCGTCGGCCAGATGGCCCAATGCACAATAATTCGGGGAACACACATCCAGGCAACTGCACCTGACTGGGAATACCTGGCTGTCCTACCACCATCTGGTCATCTAGGGGCTCCTCCTACGGTAATACAGAAGACGCTGGCTGAGGCGTGTTCTATTCTACCAAGGGGACCTGGGCATATCTCATGGACTGAATTATGTCTCCCCAGATTCCTCTGAAGTTCTAACTCTGAGGAACTCAGAAAGATGACCTTATTTGGAGATAGGGTCCTTTTATTTATTTTTTGAGACAGAGTTTCGGTCTTGTCACCAAGGCTGGAGTGCAATGGTGCAATCTTGGCTCACTGCAACCTCCGCCTCCCGGGTTCAAGCGATTCTCCTGCCTCAGCCTCCCCAGTAGCTGGGGTCATAGGCACCTGCCATGGCGCTTGGCTAATTTTGTATTTTTAAAGTAGAGACGGGGTTTCACCGTGTTGTCCAGGCTGGTCTTGAACTCCTGACCTCAGGTGATCCACCCGCCTCAGCCTCCCAAAGTGCTGGGATTACAGGCATGAGCCACCATGCCCGGCCGGAGATGGGGTCTTTAAAGATGCGATTCAGGTAAAATGAGGTCACTAGGGTAGGTACTGATCCAATAGGACTGAGGTCGTTATAAGAGGAGATGAGGACACAGACACACACAGAGGGACAACCAAGTGAGGACACAGGGCGATGATGACATCTCCAAGCCCAGGAGAGAGGCCTGAGGAGGAACCAGCCCTGCTCACACCTTGATCTCAGACTCCCAGCCTCCAGGACTGTGGAAGAATCAATGTCTGCTGTTATAAGCTACACAGTCTATGGTATTCTGTGATAGCAGCCTGAGACGGAGTAAGGCATTGCATAAGAAGAGGAGATGAGGACACAGACACACACAAAGGGATGACCCTGTGAGGACACAGGGAGAAGACGGCGTCTACAAGTCTAGGAGAGAGGCCTCAGGAGGAACCAGCCCTGCCCATACGTGGATCTCAAACTTCTAGCGTCCAGGACTGTGAGAGAATAATGTCTGTTGTTTATAATCTACCCAGTCTATGGTATTCTGTGATAGCAGCCTGAAATGGGCTAAGACACCTCATAAGAGGAGGAGATGAGGACACAGACACACACAGAGGCATGATCCTGTGAGGACACAGGGAGAAGACGGTGTCTACAACCCAAGGAGAGAGGCCTCAGGAGGAGTCAGCCACGCCCACACCTTGATCTGGGACCTCCAGCCTCCAGGACTGTGGGAGGATCAATGTCTGCTGTTTAAGCCACTAGGTCCGTGGTATTTTATTATGGCAGCCCCAGCAAAGCAATGTTCTCTCCTTTAAGAGATCACTCCTAAGCTATGAACGATGAAAAAGGGGCCTATTTGGAAAGAGTCAGTGCCGTCAACAAAGAACAGTTTCCAGAAAGCTCAGAGGAGGCATCTGTTAACACTCTCATTATCCCCTGCAGAGGAATCATGCAGAAATGAAACATGGCTCAGGTGAATGCCTGTCATCAATATTCATTTTACATAATCAAACTGGTGAAGCAAAAGAGGAGAACAGGAAAAGAAAAGCAGTGTAAGTTGAATTGTAAGTCTCGAAAAAATAGGGGGAAGTGGCTGGGTGCGGTGGCTCACGCCTGTAATCCCAGCATTTTGGGAGGCCGAGGCGAGAGGATCACGAGGTCAGGAGATGGAGATCATCCTGGCCGACATGGTGAACCCCCGTCTCTACTAAAAATATAAAAATTATCTGGGCGTGATGGCGCATGCCTGTAATCCCAGCTACTCAGGAGGCTGAGGCAGGAGAATCGCTTGAACCCAGGAGGTAGAGGTTGCAGTGAGCCGAGATCGCACCACTGCATTGCAGCCTGGGCGACAGAGCAAGACTCCGTCTCAAAAAAATATATATATAGATAGATATAGATATATAGATATATAGATAGATATAGATAGATATAGATATAGATAGATATATAGATATATAGATATAGATATAGATATATATAGATATATAAAATAAATTAAAATAAAAACAATACAATACAAATAAATAAACAAAAAATGTTAGAGCCGGCTCTGAGCTGGCTCTGGCTCTCAAGCGCTTTGACTTTGAAGTTCCTTGATCTGCTTTGCAGTCTGTATTACTTTCCTGGGATTGTCCAAACAAATGAGCACAGACGGGATGGTTCAAAGTCACAGAAATTCATCCAGTGAATGGATACCTTCTGGAGACCAGAAGTCTGAAATTCAGGAGTGGACAGGGTCGTGCTCTCTCTGGACGGTCTTCTAGGGCAGGAACCCTTCCTGCCTTTCCCAGCTTCTGGGGGCTCGGGGCATCCCTGACCCCGTGGTCAGATCACTCCAGTCTCTGCCTCCGTCTCCACATGTCCTTCTCCTCTGTGTCTGTGTCTCCTCTTCTGTCTCTTAGAAGGACACCTGTCAGTGGATTTAGGACCTACCCTACTCCAGGATGATCCCATCTCTAGATCTCTAACTAATTACACCTGCAAAGTTCTTTATTTTCAAATAAGGTCTCATTCTAGGTTCTGGGCTTTGGGATGTGGACAGATCTTTCTGTGAACCACCATTCAATCCACTATAATTGTATCCAGTTCCCTCCAGAGGCTCTAGGGGAGGGTCCTTCCTGCCTCTCCCAGCTCCTGGGGCTCCGGGCATCCCTGACCCTGTGGCTGCATCACTCCAGTCTCTGCCTCCGTCTCCACGTGGCCTTCTCCTCTGTGTCTGTGTCTCCTCTTCTGTCTCTTTCCAAGAACACCTGTCATTCCATTTAGGGCCCTTCTTATATGTAGAGTGGGGTCAGAATAGTTAATATTATGTGTTAACCTGACTGGATCATGGGGCGCCTAGATGTTTGATTGAATGTTACTCTGGGGTATCTGTGAGGGTGGAGGGGAGGGTCCTTCCTGCCTCTCCCAGCTCCTGGGGGCTCCAGGCATCCCTGGGTGTATGGCCTCATCACTCTAGTCTCTGCCTCCATCTCCATGTGGCCTTCTCTGTGTCTCTGTCTCCAAATTTTCTACTTCTTTTTTTTTTTTTTTTGAGACAGAGTTTCGTTCTTGTTGCCCAGGCTGGAGTGCGATGACACGATCTTGGCTCGCTGCAATCTCCACCTCCCAGGTTCAAGGAATTCTCCTGCCTCAGCCTCCCGAGTACCTGGGATTACAGGCGCGCCGTACCACGTCCAGCTAATTTTTTGTATTTTTACTAGAGCCAGGGTTTCATCATATTGGTCAGGCTGGTCTCGAACTCCTGACCTCAGGTGATCCGCTCACCTTGGCCTCCCAAAGTGCTGGGATGACAGGCATGAGCCAGTGTGCCCAGGCATTTTCTACTTCTTGTAAGGCCACCCATCATATTGGATCAAGGGTCTACCCTAATCATCTCATCTTCACTTAATTCCATCTGCAAAGACCTCTTTCTAAATTAGGTCTCAGTTATACGTATTTGGAGTCAGGATGTGGACATAACTCTTCAGATAAGAATTAATGGTGGTCGGGTGGGGTGGCTCATGCCTGTAATCCCAGCACTTTGTGAGGTCAAGGCAGGCAGATCACTTGAGGTCAGGAGTTTGATTACAGCCTGGCCAACATGGTGAAGCCCTGTTTCTACTAAAAATACAAAAATTAGCTGGGTGTGGTGGTGCGTGCCTGTAATCCCAGCTACTCGGGAGGCTGAGGTGGGAGAATCATTGGAACCCGGGAGGCGGAGGTTGCAGTGAGCCCAGATAGCACCACTGCACTCCAGCCTGGGCAACAGAGTGACACTTGTCTCTTTCAAAAAATAAAATAAAATAATAGTTAATGGCATATAAGCAATACCGTCAAAGCCTTTCTTTAATATGTGTTTTTATAGGAATAAAAACTCTCTTGTTAATTGCACTGGGTAATATGTGCTTCCTCAGCTTTCTTAGGTGATAATGAGGCTCAATTCTTATTAAGCGCATGAATCTGCTCTGTAGCACCTAAAGTCTCTAGGAAGTAGCTGTCATTTCTGTCGGGTGGGGTTGTTCTGGATGTGATCTGCTTATCTTCATTATTCAAAACAGAGATCGTGGCCGGGCACGGTGGCTCATGCCTGTAATCCACGCACTTTGGGAGGCCGACATGGGAGGATTACCTGAGGTCAGGAGTTCGAGACCAGCCTGGCCAATGTGGCAAAATCATGTCTCTACTAAAAATACAAAAATCAACCGGACGTGGTGGCGGGTGCCTGTAGTCCCAGCTGCTTGGGAGTCTGAGGCAGAAGAATTGCTTGAACCCGGGAGGCGGAGGTTGCAGTGAGCCGAGATCACACCACTGCACTCCAGCCTGGGAGACAGAGTGACACTCCATCTCAAAAAAAAAAAAAAAAAAAATGAGTAAATAAAACAGAGATTGCTTTGATCAACAGTATCAACCCCAAAGTGAGCTCTCAGAATAACAGACAGGCGGCCCTCCACCAGTGCTGTACGAGGAAGGGGTGTTCCTGTGTGTCTTTGGCGAGCGGTAATGCCTGCCAAGCAGCTCACATTCCCCAGGTTCCCCAACCCATGCCTTGCCTTGCTCAGTGAGTCGTGTCTGCAGCAAGTGCTGCTGGCCGTGCCAAGACTCCTCGTTCCCTCCTCCCTTCTCCCAGGCCCTCTCATACAGCAGGCTCCGTGTGTGGAGCCCCGAGTGGGCATCAGGGAAGGCTGGCCCCCACACGCCCAGCCCAGCCTTAGGCCTGGAGTTAGGGAAGCCAGTCATGGCAGGGCTGTTCTTGCCAGTGGGTCCAGGCAAACCCTTCAGCATGGAGCCCGAGGCAGGAGGGCTACACAATCCTGCAGTGAGCCCTGAGCTGAGAAGAAGCCTGAGAAACACGTATTTCTTCCTCTGGGTGCTGTCATGCATGGGTGTGAAAACAGGAAATGCCCCAGCCAGCATACACACGTCACCTGTGCACACTGGCACGCACATGACTCACCTATGCACACGAGCACTCACGCACCTTATCTGTGCACACTGGCACGCACCTCACCTGTGTACACGGGCATGCACATCTCACGTGTGCCCACGGGCACAAAGACCTCATCTGTGCCCACAGGTACACACACCTCACCTGTGCATATGGGCACGCATGCACCTCACCTGTGCATACTGGTACACACCTCACCTGTGCACATTGGCACACACATCTCAGCTGTACACACAGGCACGCACACATGCCCTTGCTTCCTCAGGGCACCATGAAGGAGAAGCAGCCCCTCCCGGCCACAGGCCCTGCTCTCCCTGCATTCCTCTCACCCGCCCTTCCCTGCACAGCCCGGTGCTTCCTCAGCTGCCCGGAGAAGATGAAGTCCTGGCCAGCCTCGCTCCTTCCCTCCCACAACCGGCAGGTTCACACTTCATGCAGGATCCCATCGAGGCCGACTCCCTCATCCCACACCCTTCAGCAGAGAGGCTCACAGACACAGGAGCTCAATTCGACAAAACAGATGGGCCAAGGTATCCTAGGAGGCCCCCACGGCCCTCCCTTCGTTACATCCTGCCCCTCGCTGTGCAGGGAAATGCAAACTGTTAGGAGCTGGCAGGGCCTGTGTCCCTGGGCTCACCCTCCTCGTAGTCCTGAGGGTACTCCAGGGCCTGGGGGTGGGGAGGGCGCCCACCCTGCTGTACATTACAGAGGCTGGCCCCAAAATCTGATGCTGGCACAGCCAAGCAGCCAGTTCTTTCCGAGTGTGGCATTAACGCTTTGTGATCTTAGGGCTGCAGAGAAATTCATAGGCGAGTCCGACTGTGTGCTCTGACTGTGTCTGTCTCCAAATTCCTACATGGAAATCCTCATCCCCTGTGAGATGGTGTTAGGAGGTGAGGCCCTTGGGAGGTGATGAGGTCACGATGGGGGAGACTCAAGTATGGAATCAGTGCCCTTATAAAGGGGACCCCAGGGAGCTCCCTTGCCCCTTCCACTGCCTGACGACACAGTGAGAAGGTGCCATATGTGAACCAGGAAGCGGGTTCTTGCCAGACCCTGGCACACTTTGATCTCGGACTTCCAGCCTCCAGAACCGTGAGACATAAATGTGTATTATTTATAAGCCACCCAAACTATGGAATTTTTCTTTCTTTTTCTTTTTTTTGAGACGGAGTTTTGCTGTTGTTACTCAGGCTGGAGTGCAGTGGCGTGATCTTGGCTCACCACAACCTCCGCCTCCCGGGTTCAAGCGATTCTCCTGCCTCAGCCTCCCGAGTAGCTGGGATGACAGGCGTCCACCAGCACGCCCGGCTAATTTTGTATTTTTAATAGAGATGGGGTTTCACCATGTTGGTCAGGATGGTCTCAATCTCCTGACCTCGTGATCTACCTGCCTCAGCCTCCCAAAGTGCTGGGATGACAGGCGTGAGCCACCACACCCGGCCTGCTGGATATTTTCTTATATCAGCTTAAACAAACTAAGATGATTATTCCCACAGAGGAATCGTTTTTATCCTTAAGGCGGGGTTAGGAGGAATTCACAAGAGAGACCTGCTGATGGACAGACAGTACATTGCGTGTTGACAGGAGTCCACACCAATGCTGCCTGCAGATGTAGTGCTTGACATTCCCATGGGGGCACAAGAGAAGGTTTAAATAGATGCATTTTCCTTTTCTATGTCTGACCTCTGTGTTTCTTGTCCCTTCTAAAAAATGAAGTAACAATACCATGGCACATTGCTAAGTTGCCCAAGGACAGCAAATGGCTGGGGATGTACATATCCCACAGCACAGCGCCAGGAGCACCTGTGCCCAGCAGATGCAGGGAGCACCATTTCCAGAGCACACGTGCCCAGCAGACACAGGTAGCAGTGTGCCCAGAGCACCTGTGTCCAGCAGACGCAGAGAGCACCATGCCCAAAGCACCAGTGCCCAGCAGATGCAGGGAGCACCGCAATCAGAGCACCAGTGCCCAGCAGATGCAGGGAGCACTGTTCCCAGAGGACCATGCCCAGCACATGCAGGGAGCACCGCACCCAGAGCACCAGTGCCTAGCATATGCAGGGAGCACCATGCCCAGAGCACCTGTGCCCAGAAGATCCAGGGAGCACCATTTCCAGAGCACGTGTGCCCAGCAGACACAGGGAGCACCGTGCCCAGAGCACCTGTGTCCAGCAGACTCAGGGAGCACCGTGCCCAGAGCACCTCTACCCAGCAGACTCAGGGAGCACCGTGCCCAGAGCACCAGTGCCCACCAGATGCAGGGAGCACTGTTCCCAGAGGACCATGCCCAGCAGATGCAGGGAGCATCGTGCCCAGAACATCTGTGCCCAGCAGATCCAGGGAGCACCATTTCCAGGGCACGTGTGCCCAGTAGACACAGAGAGCAGTGTGCCCAGAGCACCTGTGCCCAGCAGACACAGGGAGCACCGTACCCAGAGCACCTGTGCTCAGCACATACAGGGAGCACCGTGCCCAGAGCACAATGCTCAGGAGATGCAAGGAGCACCGTTCTCAGAGCACCCATGCCCAGCAGATGCAGGGAGCACTGTACCCAGAGCACCTGTGCCAAGCGCACGCAGGGAGCACTATGCCCTGAGCACCAATGTGCAGCAAATGCAGGGGGCACTGTGCCCAGAGCACCCATGCCCAGCAGACTCCAGGGAGCACCATAGCCAGAGCACCTGTGCCCAGCAGATGGAGGAAGCACCAGTGCTCAGTAGACGCAGGGAGCACTGTCCCCAGAGCACCAGTGCTCAGCAGATGCAGGGAGCACTGTCCCCAGAGCACCAGTGCTTAGCAGACATAGGGAGCAGTGTCCCCAGAGCACCAGTGTCCAGCAGACGCAGGGAGCACTGTCCCCAGAGCACCAGTGTCCAGCAGACGCAGGGAGCACTGTCCCCAGAGCACCAATGCTCAGCAGATGCGGGGAGCACCAGTGTCCAGCAGACGCAGGGAGCACTGTCCCCAGAGCACCAGTGCTTGGCAGACGCAGGGAGCACTGTCCCCAGAGCACCAGGGTCCAGCAGACACAGGGAGCACTGTCCCCAGAGCAACAATGCTCGGCAGACACAGGGAGCACTGTCCCCAGAGCACCAGTGCTCGGCAGACGCAGGGAGCACTCTCCCCAGAGCACCAGTGTCCAGCAGACGCAGGTAGCACTGTCCCCAGAGCACCAGTGCTCGGCAGACGCAGGGAGCACTGTTCCCAGAGCACCAGTGCTCGGCAGACGCAGGGAGCACTGTCCCCAGAGCACCAGTGCTTTGCAGACGCAGGGAGCACTGTCCCCAGAGCACCAGGGTCCAGCAGACACAGGGAGCACTGTCCCCAGAGCAACAATGCTCGGCAGACACAGGGAGCACTGTCCCCAGAGCACCAGTGCTCAGTAGACGCAGGGAGCACTGTCCCCAGAGCACCAGTGCTCGGCAGATGCAGGGAGCACTGTCCCCAGAGCACCAGTGCTCGGCAGACGCAGGGAGCACTCTCCCCAGAGCACCAGTGTCCGGCAGACGCAGGTAGCACTGTCCCCAGAGCACCAGTGCTCGGCAGACGCAGGGAGCACTGTTCCCAGAGCACCAGCGTCCAGCAGATGCAGGGAGCGCCACACCCCACAGACAGAGGGAGATGAATAACCTTTAACCCACCTGAGATGCTGTTATGATTATTCACAGGGTGCACCCACCTGCTCTGAAGGTCGTCCATGTTCAGCTCAGCGACGTAATGGGTGGCAGAGGAGACGGTGACCACCCTCGCGCTGTGGCCAGGGGACCCAGACTCTTTCAGCGTATCCACGAGAAGGTTGGTCAGCAGGAAGTGCCCTAGGTAGTTCAGGCCGAAATGTTCTTCGAATCCATCTCTGGTTTTCCTCTGAGGGACCATCATCACCCCAGCTGGACAAAAGAGAATATCAGAAGGAGTTAGACTGGGGAAGACAGTGGAGAAATCTCACAGATGGATTCCCCAGATGCGCAAATGGCCCAGGACATCGGAGGGTGGGGTGTAGAGGTGGCGGCCATGTCTTCCTCCTAGGCCTCTGTTTCCTGCTTTAGGTGTGATGGAGAAGATTCTAGAAGATCACTGAAGTCCCTTCCTGCCTTCTGTCTCTGCATCTCTGTGCCTTGAGTTTAAAAAATAATAACCACAGGCTGGGCGCGGTGGCTCACGCCTGTCATCCCAGCACTTTGGGAGGCTGAGGCAGGTGGATCACCTGAGGTCAGAAGTTCATGCCTGTCATCCCAGCACTTTGGGAGGCCAAGGCGGGCGGATCACCTGAGGTCAGGACTTCAAGACCAGCCTGCCCAACATGGTGAAACCCTTGTCTCTAGTAAAAATACAAAAATTAGCCAGGTTTGGTGGCAGGGTTCTGTAGTTCCAGCTACTCAGGAGGCTGAGGCAGGAGAATCGCTTGAACCTGGGAGGCGGAGGTTGCAGTGAGCTGAGATCATGCAACTGCACTCCAGCCTGGTGACAGAGCGAGACTCCATCTCAAAAAAAAGAAAAAAAAAAGGAAAAGAAAAATAATAACCACAATGATAACACAGCAACACACACAAGAGAGTGAGAATCATCCAAGTCACCAAACAGAGTCCCCTGGACAATTAATGATTCTGGGTGGCTGGGTGCAGTGGCTCATACATGTAATCCAAGGCTTTGGGTAGGTGAGTAGGGCAGACTGCTTGATGTCAGGAGTTCGAGACCAGGCTGTGCACCACAGTGAAACTCCATCTTTACCAAAAATACAAAAAATTAGTGGGTGTGGTGGTGCGTGCCTGTAGTCCCAGCTACTCGGGGAGGTTGAGGCGGGAGGATTGTTTGAGCCCAAGAGGTGGAGGTTGCTGTGAGCCGAGATTGTGCTACTGCACCCCGGCCTGGGCAACAGAGATCCTGTCTCCCCCCAGAATTCTGGACAAGTATAGCTGCTATGGCACCCCCTCTTCACTGAGTATCCCACAAACAAACTGCTCAGGTATCCTTTGAGAAATGCTGACCTCAGTATAAACATGGCCTGTCCTCACCCCTAGACCACAGGGCAGCCCTGTCGGTCATCATTCTATAGACATCATCATCACCGCAGGTTCTGTGCTTGACACGTTCTATCTGCCAGACACAGAACACCCCCACCCCTGTCAGGCCAAGCCCGGCTGAGCGCCTGCCCTGAAGTCCTTGCTGTGGAGGCCTGATCTCAAAGGTGACTTGTCCTAGAAACACGCACGAACCATACTGCCTTGTACTTAGAGCAGACCAGTTTGCTTGGATATTAATGCCAATGTAGATATGTATTTGTATGTACATGGATAACGTAGATGTGTATACATAGGCATGTTATATATGTACCTGGAATTCTGTATCTATCTACACGTAACGCAAATACAGGCACGTCTATTCATATACATATATGCATACGCATTTATAAATGTGTTTATATAGCTATACACTTGGGTATATAACTGCATGTATGCATAATTCAAAGATATATGCCTATAGAGATATATGTTAGCATGTACATATGTGTTCACGTCTTTACATGCATAGATTCATTTTCAAATGCCTATAAATTTGTGCATATTTTCTTTTACATATATGTTGTATGCACATGTGCATGAGTTTGCATGTGTACACATTTATTCACATGTATATACATGTCCACACACATTTACATCTTTGCATGTGTATCTGCATATAGTGTATGTATATATTATATGTTTCTATTTGGAATTGTACAATCGCAAGTATTTGCATGTGTTCATACACCTACAAACACACAGCATTTGTCATTATTTGTACATTGGAACATCTACGTGTATTGCACACATGAATATGCATTTTGATTCATCTGTGGAATCCCATAGCTTTTGCATTTGTGCACGTTTGCATTTGCAAATGCATTTGAGGTGTATGATTAATACACACACACACCTATCCATTTGCATATGGACACGTTTGTGTTCAAAGATGTATTTCAATATGGAGCTATATTGATATTTGTAGATCTATTTCTGCATTTGTATATATATGTGTTTGCATCTGCATGTGTACATATCTTTCTATGCATATGCATTTGTATATGTGCTTGTGTGTATTTTATATGGAGCTATCTATACATATATGTAGGTCTAGCATTTGTCTATGTATTTGTATATGTATATCTGCATGTGTACATATTTTCCTATGCATATGCATTTGTATATGTGCTTGTATTAGTGTGTATGTATTTTATATCTACACACAAATATATAGAGGTCTAGCATTTCTCTGTGTATTTGTACATGTATACATGCATCTGCAAGCGCACACATTTTTTATATGTACATGTATTTGTATATGTGCTTGTATTTGTGTGTATTTTATATGGAGATATCTACATATATATAGGCCTAGCATTTCTCTACATATTTGTATATGTATACGTGTATCTGTACATGAATACATTTTCCTAGGTACATGCATTCATTTATGTGCTTGTATGTGTGTGTGTGTATTTTATATGTATTTATTTATTTTTTGAGAAGGAGTTTCACTCTTGTAGTCCAGGCTGGAATGCAATGAGGCAGTCTCGCCTCACTGCAACCTCTGCCTCTCAGGTTCAAGCAATTTTCCTGCCTTAGCCTCCCGAGTAGCTGGGATTACAGGCACCCGCCACCACACTTGGCTGAATTTTTCTGTATTTTCAGTAGAGACGGGGTTTTGCCATGTTGGCCAGGCTGCTCTCAAACTCCTGACCTCAGGGGATCCGCCCACCTCGGCCTCCCTAAGTGCTGGGATTACAGGCGTGAGACACTGCACCCGGCCGTGTGTGTATTTTATATGGAGATATGTATATATCTATAGGTCTAGCATTTCTCTATGTATTTGTGTATGTATATGTACATCTGCATAGCGTACATCTTTTTCTATGCATATGCATTTGTACACGTGCTTGTGTTTGTGTGTATTTTATATGGAGCTATCTATACATATATGTAGGTCTCGCATTTCTCTATGTGTTTGTGTATGTAGAGATGTATCCGTAGGTGTATACATTTTTTGAGGTACATGCATTTGTATATGTGCTTGCTTCTGTGTGTACTGTAATATCCGTATGTTATTTGTGCCTCGGTACAGGGACCCATTTCCCTATAAATTTTTGATGTGTGTGCATTTGTGTACCTGCCTGTGTTTGTGTACACAGTCTTTCCAGTTGTACTTTATGAACACTCAAAACCAAAGCTGGCTCCTCGCGGGCTCAGCATTCCCAAAGAACCAAGCAGGAGCCACGTGGCCTTATCGACCCAACTTTGGAACTCCTACAGAGTTGTCACCACTGCCCCACTCTAGGAATTACGAGACAGTTAATGAGGACAGCCGAGATTCAAGAGACGGAGCAGGGACTCCAGCTCCCGAAGAGACGAGTGTGAAAAGAATTTGCAGGCCTGTTTTACAGCCTGTCCAACCCGCCTTTCAAAACTGTGGATGCACAGGCCGCACTGGATGCCCCATTGCACGGAGGGCCCACGGAAGACTCAGCAGTGGTTCCCGCGGCTCTACACGTCCCTGGCCCCAGTGGAGGCTTGACAATTGTGAGGTCCTTGAGGAGAAACCAACGTCTTATTCTGGCTGTAGCCGCCACAGTGCGGTTATAGTGCTTTGGGTACAGCAAGGGGGAAATAAAAAATAAACGTGGACGGAGGTCTGCTGCTTTTGAGACGTGAAGCCACCCGGACTTCCTGGGTCGAGTGGAGACTTGGAGAACTTTTGTCTAGCTAAAGAATTGTAAAGGCACCAATCAGCACTCTAAAATGGACCATTCAGCAGTCTGTAAAATGGACCAATCAGTGCTCTGTAAAATGGACCAATCAGTGCTCTATAAAATGGACCAATCAGCGCTCTGTAAAATGGACCAATCAGCGCTCTGTAAAATGGACCAATCAGCGCTCTGTAAAATGGACCAATCAGCAGGATGTGGGCGGGGCCAAATAAGGGAATAAAAGCTGGCCACCTGAGCCAGCTTGTGTCCCCTTCCACGTTGTGGAAACTTTGTTGTTTCACTCTTCACCATAAATCTTGCTGCTGCTCACTCTTTGGGTCTGCACTACCTGTATGAGCTGTAAGACTCACTGCCAAGATCCGCAGCTTCACTCCTGAAGTCAGCGAGTCCGCGAACCCACCAGAAGGAAGAAACTGCAGGCACATCTGAACATCTGAAGGAACAAACTCGGGACGCACCATCTTTAAAAGCCCTAACACTCAGCGCGAGGGTCTGCGGCTTCATTCTTGAAGTCAGCGAGACCAAGAACCCACAAGAAGGAATAAATTCTGGACACACTCTCACAGAGAATGGTGGCAGGCGAGAGGCACCACCATGCCATTCCAGGCCTGTGGCCTGCTGAAATCCTCAGGGAGAAATGAGCAGACTGTTCAGGTGCAGTCCTTGCTTCTCACCTGCACACACTTTCCAGCCAGACTCAGTGCTTCCCCCTCCTACGTGAATATCTAGCTTTCAAAAAAACTTCCAGGATACAGAGAATTTATTCCCTGAGCGTATGCCTGTAAAACATCAGGAGTATAAACCAACTGGGAGGGATCCAATATCAATCAGGGTCCAGTATCAATCAGTCACAAGACACATGTGTATTAAACATTCAACACTCCTACAGTCCTCAAAGCCCATCTAACAAAACACTTCTGAGAAGTATGTCAGAATTCACCTCAGGAGTTATCCAGAAAAAAAGCCCGGCCCGGTGGGTCATGCCTGTAATCCTCCCAGCACTTTCAGAGGGCGAAGCTGGCAGATCAGTTCAGGTCAGGAGTTCGAGACCAGCTTGGCCAACATGGAGAAACCTTGTCTCTACTAAAAATACAAAATTAGCCGGGCGTGGTGGTGCATGCCTGTAATCCCAGCTACTTGGGAGGCTGAGGCAGGAGAATCGCTTGAACCTGGGAGGCAGAGGTTGCAGTGAGCCGAGATCACACCACTGCACTCCAGCCTGGGGGAAAGAGTGAGACAAAATGAAACAAAAAAACATACCTGCACCTGTCTGTTTCTTGCAGCACAACTCACAAACTGCAAACATACGGAATCAACCTAAGTTGATTTTTGTCTCAAAAACAAACAAACAAAAACCAACAACAAAAAAACAAAAACACCAGAATAGGTTGCTGTGGGTGGACGGGAAGCTTTGCATTTTGATGAACTATAAACATCTTTTTCACGATGCCATTTTCCTCATATTTTATTTGATGTGAAGAATCTGGACACACAGCTCAATCCGTGCCTGAAGTGTCATACATTCCCAGCTTAGGAGAGACGAGCTTATCATGAACACCTGGCTTATGCATGCATGGTTTTGAAAGGCAGCTTCAGGGGGCTGTAAAGCGGGCCTGCAAATTCTTTTGACACTCGTCTCCTTGGGAGCTAGAGTCTATGCCCCTTCCCTTGAATCTCGGCCATGCTCATTAACTTTCTTGTTAATTCTTTTGTAGAACGCCACAGTGGTGTAAACACTGTGTGACTTCCAAAGTCGGGTCAGTAAGGTCACGTGGCCCCTGCTTGGTTCTTGGGAATGCTGAGTCCGGGAGGAGCCAGCTTTGGTTTAAAAAGGCTGAGCACCTTCAGCCTGACATGCTGGAGAGGCCCCAGGTACCTGTTCTTGTTGGCCCTCCCAGCTAAGCCCAGGTGACAGGCCGTACCAGCTTCCCGCCACCAAAGAAAGCTATCCTGGACATCCAACCTGGTCAAGCCTTCAGATAAAGTCAGCCCCAGCTGCAGCCCCACAGGAGACCCCCAGGCAGAACTGCCTAAATTCCTGTGCCCCGAAAGAAAGTGAATTCATACAAGCTGTATAGAAAACAGCACGGATGTTCCTCTCAAAGAACTAAAAGCAGATCATTTGTTCGATCCAGCAATCCCACTCCTGGGTATCTACCCAAAGGAAAAGAAGTCCTTATATCCAAAAGACACCTGCAGGCCAGGCATGCTGGTTCACGCCTGTCATCCCAGCACTTTGGGAGACCAAGGCGGGCAGATCACCTGAGGTCAGGAGTTCGAGAGCAGCCTGGGCAACATGGAGAAACCCCAGAATTGCTTGAACCCAGGAGGTGGAGGTTGCAGTGAGCCGAGATCGCACCACTGCACTCCAGCCCGGGTGACAGAGCAAGACTCCATCTCAAAAATAAATAAATAAATAAAATAATCAAACAAAACAATACAAAACAAAATACCTGCACCTGTCTGTTTCTTGCAGCACAACTCACAATTGCAAACATACGGAATCAACCTAAGTACCCCTCCGTGGAGTACTGGATAAAGAAAATGGAATGGAATACTAAGCCATTAAAAAGAATGGAATCGTGTCATTGGCAGTAACTTGGATAGAACTGGAGGTTATTATCCTACATGGAGTCACTCAAGAACAGAAAAGCAAATACACGTTCTCACTTGTAAGTGGGCGCTAAGCTCTGGGTATGCTTCTGGCATTGAAGGGGCATACGGAATAGAGGAATACACATTAGAGACTGAGGGTGGGGCTGTGAGTGAATCTGTCACCCAGGAAATGGCCACAGTACCCAACAGGTGGTTTTTCATCCCCTGCCTCCCTCCCCCTACCTTCTAGCAGTCAAGAGTTTCTGCTCTTCCCATCTTTGTGTCCATGAGTACCCGCTGTGTACCTTCCAGGTATAAGTCAGAACATGCAGTATTTGGTTTTCTGTTTCTGTGCTGGTTCTCTTAGGATAATGGCTTGCAGCTCTGAGCAAATTCTTGGTGACAACAGCATCGTTGGGGAAGGTATCTTTCGCAAGAGCAGAGGGGACAGTGCTTCTGTGCAGGCAGGTGGTGACCTGTGCTCCAGATGAATCCGAGCCGTGCTAGGGACTCGCCTGGCGGGGAAGCTGCGTGCGAATTCCTGCGCCGTGGTGAATGCAGCAGCCACGCGCAGGGACCCTGGATGCTGATAATTCATCGTTAGTGAGCTACTGAGTAATTACGTTTATTCCTATTTTATTATTATTATTTTGAGGTAAACTCTTGCTGTGTCACCCAGACTGGAGTGCAGTGTTGTGATGTCGGCTCACTGCAACCTCTGCCTCCTGGGTTCAAGCGATTCTCCTGCCTCAGCCTCCCGAGTACATGGGATTACAGGCACCTGCCCCGATGCCCAGCTATTTTTTGTATTTTTAGTAGAGACGGGGTTTCACCATGTTGGCCAGGCTGCTCTTGAACTCCTAATCTCAACTGATCCTCCCACCTTGGCCTCCCAAAGTGCTAGGACTACAGGTGTGAGCCACTGCACCCAGCCCTACTAATATTATTATTTTTTTGGAGACAGAGTCTCGCTCTGTCAACCAAGCTGGAGTGCAGTGTGTCCGTATTTTATTTTTTATTTCATTGTTTTTGAGATGGAGTCTCACTCTGTTGCCCAGGCTGGATTGCAGTGGGTTGATCTCGGCTCACTGCAACCTCTGCCTCCCAGGTTCAAGTGATTCTCCTGCCTCAGCCTCCCAAGTAGCTGGGATTACAGGTGTGCACCACAACACCCGGCTAAACTTTTTTTTTTTTTTTTTTTTTTGTATTTTTAGTAGAGATGGGGTTTTGTCATGTTGACCAGTCTGGTCTCGAACTCCTGACCCCAAGTGATCTGCCCGCCTCAGCCTCCCAAAGTGCTGGGATCCCAGGTGTGAGCCACCGCGCCCGGCCACGCACCCGTATTTTAAACCACAGTGTCACGGAGACGTTTCTAGGCAGCAAACCCACCTGAAACGCTGGTATTTACAGAACGAAAGCCTGACATATTCTGAAGGAGAAATTGTTTTGTTGTTGAGTTCTTTGCCAATGGCTTTAGGTATTAATTTTCCTCTTCTTATGTAAGCAGAGCGTTGAAAGACCAGATTGGTGCCAGGCAGAGAGATTGGATAGGTGCCTGAGATGCCTGTTAGGAGGCCATTATCATGGCCTAGGAAGAGATGATGGTACCCCAGAGGAGGGATTGACGGAAGTCCGAAATGCAGAATTGAGTACTAGTTAGACAATCGATGGCAAATTCAAATGCCTGTAGGCTTTTGTAGGTGTTTTAAATTTTCCATAATCATGTTTTTTTCGGCATCAGTAAAATTCTATTTATTTATTTTTGTCAAGTTATTATTTTCTTTTAAATCAAAGGAACGTATAAAAAAGGTGCACAGGGCTGGGCACGGTGACTCACATCTGTAATCCCAGCACTCTGGGAGGCCGAGGCAGGCGGATGACCTGAGGTCAGGAGTTTGAGACCAGCCTGGCCAACTTGGTGAAACCCCGTCTCTACTAAAAATACAAAAAAAAAAAAAAATTAGCTGAGTGTGGTGGCGGGCACCTGTAATTTCAGCTGCTTGGGAGGCTGAGGCAGGAGAATTTCTGGAACTCAGGAGGCAGAGGTTGCAGTGAGCTGATATCGTGCACTGCACTCCAGCCCCGGCCGACAACAGCGAGACTATGTTTCAAAACAAAAAAAAAAAGGTGCAGAGATCATGAGGGAAATCTCAATGGAATCATCCAAAGTGAGCACTCTCCCCTCTCAGGTAACCGCCTCCCACATCTGCATGCCTAAGCCCTTTTTTGATCCAAAATTAATTATCACATTCTTCTAAGGTAACTACAATTCCAATTTCCATTACCATAGATTTAATTTGCCTGTTTTTTTCTGGGAGGCGGAGATTGCAGTGAGAAGAGGTTGTGCCACTGCACTCCAGCCTGGGCGACAGAGCAAGGCTCTGTCTCAAAAAAGGAAATAAATAAATAAAATAAAATAATGATTTGCCTCTTTTTTTAAATTTTAGTTTAATTTTATTTTTGAGATGGACTCTCACTCTGTCGCTAGGCTGGAGTGCAGTGGCACAATCTCGGCCCACTGCCGCCTCCGCCTCCTGGGTTGAAGCGATTCTCCTGCCTCAACCTCCTGAGTAGTTGGGATTATAGGTGCATGCTACTATGCCCAGCTAATTTTTGTATTTTTAGTAGAGACAGGATTTCACCGTGTTGGCCAGGATGGTCTCGAACTCTTGACCTCGTGATCCATCCACGTCGGCCTCCCAAAGTGCTGGGATTACAGGCATGAGCCATCACGCCCGGCCTGTTTCTTAAAATTTCAATAATTTTTGGGAAACCAGTGGTTTTGGGCTACATGGATACATTCTTCTGTGGTGACCTCTGAGATTCTGGTGCACAAGTTTTAATCATCAGCAAATATACTGATGTTTCATTGCGAATTTTCTAAGGAATAAGAAAATCCTGTGGCCACGTCAGTGTATCGGGTGCTGTCCACGTTAGGAGCATTCACGGAATCTGTCTCTTCGCCAATTCAGAGGTGGAGAATACACAATAGAACTATCGTTCATTGATCTGCCAATCGAAAGGTGGAAAATACACAATAAAACTATCATCCATTGATCTGCCAATTGAAAGGTGGAAAATAAACAGTAAAATTATCATTCATTGATCTGCCAATTCAAAGGTGGAAAATAAACAGTAAAATTATCGTCCATTGATCTGCCAATTCAAAGGTGGAAAATACGCAATACAATTATCGTTCATTGGTCTGTGCACCTAATGGCATTTTACTGGGGAGTGAACGCTCAGGGTCGCAATCACATATTGTGCCTCAAGCAGCGAACACAGGTGAGGTGTATCCTGAACAGAGGAGGAGAAGGGAGAGTTCTCCGCTCTCCAAGCGGAGAACTCCAGAGAAAGGAGAGTGGTGGGGATGAAAGGGCAATCAGAGAGAGAGAGGGAGGGCAAAGAAGAAAGGAAGAGAGAAGGAGAGGGAGGAAATAGGGAGAAAGAGAGACAGAGAAAGAGAGATGGAGAGGGAACAGGGAGAGAGAGGGAGGGCAAACGAGAGGGAGAGAGGAGGAGAGGGAGGAAATAGGGGGAAAGAGAGAAAGAGAGATGGAGAGGGGGCAGGGAGAGAGAGGGAGGGCAAATGAGAGAGGGAGAGAGAAGGAGAGGGAGGAAATAGGGGGAAAGAGAGAAAGAGAGATGGAGAGGGAACAGGGAGAGAGAGGGAGGGCAAACAAGAGAGGGAGAGAGAAGGAGAGGGAGGAAATAGGGGGAAAGAGAGAAAGAGAGATGGAGAGGGGGCAGGGAGAGAGAGGGAGGGCAAATGAGAGAGGGAGAGAGAAGGAGAGGGAGGAAATAGGGGGAAAGAGAGAAAGAGAGATGGAGAGGGGGCAGGGAGAGAGAGGGAGGGCAAACGAGAGAGGGAGAGAGAAGGAGAGGGAGGAAATAGGGGGAAAGAGAGAAAGAGAGATGGAGAGGGGGCAGGGAGAGAGAGGGAGGGCAAATGAGAGAGGGAGAGAGAAGGAGAGGGAGGAAATAGGGGGAAAGAGAGAAAGAGAGATGGAGAGGGGGCAGGGAGAGAGAGGGAGGGCAAACGAGAGAGGGAGAGAGAAGGAGAGGGAGGAAATGGGGGAAAGAGAGAAAGAGAGATGGAGAGGGAACAGGGAGAGAGAGGGAGGGCAAACGAGAGGGAGAGAGGAGGAGAGGGAGGAAATAGGGGGAAAGAGAGAAAGAGAGATGGAGAGGGGGCAGGGAGAGAGAGGGAGGGCAAATGAGAGAGGGAGAGAGAAGGAGAGGGAGGAAATAGGGGGAAAGAGAGAAAGAGAGATGGAGAGGGAACAGGGAGAGAGAGGGAGGGCAAACAAGAGAGGGAGAGAGAAGGAGAGGGAGGAAATAGGGGGAAAGAGAGAAAGAGAGATGGAGAGGGGGCAGGGAGAGAGAGGGAGGGCAAATGAGAGAGGGAGAGAGAAGGAGAGGGAGGAAATAGGGGGAAAGAGAGAAAGAGAGATGGAGAGGGGGCAGGGAGAGAGAGGGAGGGCAAACGAGAGAGGGAGAGAGAAGGAGAGGGAGGAAATAGGGGGAAAGAGAGAAAGAGAGATGGAGAGGGGGCAGGGAGAGAGAGGGAGGGCAAATGAGAGAGGGAGAGAGAAGGAGAGGGAGGAAATAGGGGGAAAGAGAGAAAGAGAGATGGAGAGGGGGCAGGGAGAGAGAGGGAGGGCAAACGAGAGAGGGAGAGAGAAGGAGAGGGAGGAAATGGGGGAAAGAGAGAAAGAGAGATGGAGAGGGAACAGGGAGAGAGAGGGAGGGCAAACGAGAGGGAGAGAGGAGGAGAGGGAGGAAATAGGGGGAAAGAGAGAAAGAGAGATGGAGAGGGAACAGGGAGAGAGAGGGAGGGCAAACAAGAGAGGGAGAGAGAAGGAGAGGGAGGAAATGGGGGAAAGAGAGAAAGAGAGATGGAGAGGGAACAGGGAGAGAGAGGGAGGGCAAACAAGAGAGGGAGAGAGAAGGAGAGGGAGGAAATGGGGGAAAGAGAGAAAGAGAGATGGAGAGGGAACAGGGAGAGAGAGGGAGGGCAAACGAGAGAGGGAGAGAGAAGGAGAGGGAGGAAATAGGGGGAAAGAGAGAAAGAGAGATGGAGAGGGGGCAGGGAGAGAGAGGGAGGGCAAATGAGAGAGGGAGAGAGAAGGAGAGGGAGGAAATGGGGGAAAGAAAGAAAGAGAGATGGAGAGGGAACAGGGAGAGAGAGGGAGGGCAAACGAGAGAGGGAGAGAGAAGGAGAGGGAGGAAATAGGGGGAAAGAGAGAAAGAGAGATGGAGAGGGGGCAGGGAGAGAGAGGGAGGGCAAACGAGAGAGGGAGAGAGAAGGAGAGGGAGGAAATAGGGGGAAAGAGAGAAAGAGAGATGGAGAGGGAACAGAGAGAGAGAGGGAGGGCAAACGAGAGAGGGAGAGAGAAGGAGAGGGAGGAAATAGGGGGAAAGAGAGAAAGAGAGATGGAGAGGGGGCAGGGAGAGAGAGGGAGGGCAAACGAGAGAGGGAGAGAGAAGGAGAGGGAGGAAATAGGGGGAAAGAGAGAAAGAGAGATGGAGAGGGGGCAGGGAGAGAGAGGGAGGGCAAACGAGAGGGAGAGAGAAGGAGAGGGAGGAAATGGGAAAGAGAGAAAGAGAGATGGAGAGGGGGCAGGGAGAGAGAGGGAGGGCAAACGAGAGAGGGAGAGAGAAGGAGAGGGAGGAAATAGGGGGAGAGACAGAGAGAGAGAGAGAGAGACAGAGAGAGAGAGAAAGGGGGGGAGAAGGAAGGCAAAGGAGAGAGGAGGAGAGATGGAGAGAGGAGGAGAGATGGGGGAAGGAGGAAAGAGGGGGAAGGAGGAAAGACAGAGAAGGGGGAGAGAGAGGAAGACAAAGGAGATAGAAGGAGAAGAGGGAGGGTGTGCGAAAGGAAAACAAAGGGAAAGAGAGAAGAAAGAGGGGAGGGAGAGAAGGGAAAAGGAGGGAGAGAGGGAGAGAGAGAATGGGAGAAAAAGAGAGAGAAGAGGGGAGAAAGAGGGAGAGAGGGAGGGAGGGAGAGAGGGAGGGAGAGAGGGAGGGAGAGAGAGGGAGAGTGGGAGAGAGAGAAGAGGGGAGAAAGGGAGGGAGGGGGAGAGAGAGAGAAGAAAGGAGAGAGAAGAAGGGAGAGAGAGAGGGAGAAAGGGAGAGAGAGAAGGGAGAAGGGGAGAGGGAGGGGGAGAGAGGGAGCGAGAAGGGAGGTCGAGAGCAAAATAGTAGAAGGGGGTACAGGGGTGGATTGAGGAGAGAGAGAGACAGAGAAAAAGCAAAAGGGAGAAGAAAACTGAGACAGTGAAGAGGTGGAAAGAGAGACGGGGAGAAGGAGGAGAGAGAGACAGAGAGTTACAGAGAGAGAGATAGAGGAGAAAAGCATTTGAGTAACTGAAAAACCACTGCTTCTCAACCCACTTCCTAGAATCTCGGGAGGGCGGTGGGAAGGATGGAGCCAGTCCAGGGAGGCTATGGGACGGACGCCCTGAACATCTAGCCTTCTCTAGCAGGGAACAGCCTGCCGCAGAGTCACAACAGATCACATCCCATGCTGCTGCCAACACCAACACTAAAAGAACATCCAAATGCCTCCTGTTCAGAGAAGGCGCCATCGGGAGAGGCAGAGGAAACCACTACAGAACAGAAAGCTACTCTATCCACAGAAGAGAAGCTCTGGAAGAGAAGCAAACAGAAGGCACGCAGAATAAATGGTCTACACCTGTGCAGACTCAAGGATCCGCTGACGAATGCATGAGCCGTGATGCAACACTTTCCGTCTTCCCGGGAGGGAGACCAGATGACTGTGGAGCCCGAGTCACATAGAAAATGCCAGGCGCCCACAAAGACAGGAGATGGCTGCTCAGGTGTCCGTCCACCAAAAAGTGGGTCCTCAGTGAGGACTGGCTCCATTGCACCTCAGTCTTCTGTTGATGCAGAACTGCACACCTGGGCTTCCCCGAATGAATCTTCCTTAACTCTCATGGGTCTTGTAGGTGCCCTGTGCCCATTTGCTCATTTGAATGAACCCATTAGAATTCATTCATTCATTTGATTCCATTCATTCATTTGCATCATTTGAATTCATTCCTTCATTTGAATTCACTTGTTCCTTTGAATTCATTCATTCACTTGAATTTATTCATTTAAATTCACTCATTTGAATTCATTCATTCCTTTGAATTCGTTCATTCCTTTGAATTCACTCATTCCTTGGAGTTCACTCATTCCTTGGAGTTCACTCATTCCTTGGAGTTCACTCATTCCTTTGAATTCACTCATTCCTTTGAATTCACTCATTCCTTTGAATTCACTCATTCCTTTGAATTCATTCATTCCTTCAAATTCACTCATTCCTTTGAATTCATTCATTCATTCCCCTGAATTTATTCGTTCCTTTGAATTCATTTGTTCCTTTGACTTCATTTGTTCATTTGAATTCATTCATTTGAATTTATTCATTCCCTTAAATTCATTCAGATTCACTCATTTGAATTCATTCATTCATTCCTTTGAATTCATTCCTTTGAATTCATACATTCCTTTCAATTCATTTAGTCCTTTGAATTCATTCGTTCCTTTGAATTCATTTGTTCATTCATTAGAATTCATTCATTCATTAGAATTCATTCATTTGAATTCATTTGTTCATTCCTTTGAATTCATTTGCATTCATTCATTCCTCTGAATTCATTCATTCATTTGAATTCTTTCATTCATTCAAATTCACTCATTTGAATTCATTCAAGTGAATGAATGAATTTGAATGAATGAATGAATGAATGGGTGAATGAAGAACTGTACCAAAAAACAGAGTCTTTAGGTCTCTGGCCAGGGAAGAATCATTGTTATTTTTCAGGGTCACCCTGTATCGTGGACGTATTTCTTTGGTGGTAGGAAAAATAATGCTTCGTAATTCTTTATCTCAGAAAGAAATTCATCCATTAGAGTTATGGGAAGATGGCTGACAAGGATAAATCTATAAATCCTCTGCAGTTATTAAAAATCTATCAATTTTCAGACATGGGGATGGGAAGCTAGATAAATACAATTTTGAAGTGAATAAACCATAAATACTGGCTCTGCAGGAGGTCTATTATTGATTTATTCTTGTGCTTGATAAATCATCACGTTGCCTCTGAGCTTCCCACAGCAGCCAGACAGAGGCAGTCGGGTTCTATTTTCAACCCACTAGCAAATGAAAAAGATATTCTATGTCTGAAGTATTTAATGTTTGCAAAACCTTGATTGCTCTAAGAATAAAAAAAGAAAAGCACGAAGTGTAGCTCCTTCTTGCCTTGGAAGTCACCCTGGCTGAGCTCAGCTGGGGCTGTTTTCCATGAGACTTGAGGCACGTGGTTGACTAGCAGGAGTTTTGGAGAGAAGGTTCTGGGGAAATAGTTTAGGGCAGCAGTCCCCAACCTTTTTGGCACCAGGGACCACTTTTGTGAAAGACAATTTTCTGAAGACAGAAGGTGGAGGTGGAATGTGGGGATGGTTTTGGGATGATTCCGGGGCATGACATTTATTGTACAATTTATTTGTATTATTATTACATTGTACTATATAATGGAATAATTCTACAAGTCACCATCATATAGAATCAGTGGGAGCCCTGAGCTTGTTTTCCTGTGACTAGACAGTCCCATCTGGGGGTGATGGGAGACAGTGACAGATCATCAGGAATTAGATTCCATAAGGAGCGCACAACCTAGATCCCTCGCATGCACAGATCATCAGGCTTTAGCTTTTCATAAGGAGTGCACAACCTAAGTCCCTCACATGCACAGTTCACAGTAGGGTTTGTGCTCCTATGAGAATCTAATGCTGCTGCTGATCTGACAGGAGGCAGAGCTCAGGCAGTCATGTGAACAATGGGGAGTGGCTGTAAATACAGATGAAGCTTTGCTTGTTCACTTGCCACTCACCTTCTGCTGTGCGGCCGGTGTCCTAACAGGCCATGGACTGGTACTATGACCTGGGGGTTGGACAGCCCTGGTTTAGGGGTCTGCAGACCCCCTACTAGCCTCTTAGACACTAAAAGTACCACCACTGGAGTCCTTCCCTGAGGCTGCCTGTAAATAGAAACTCTATTTACATAAGTTGACACCAGCAATATCCCAAACATGCAATCCAGCAATCTCATTTGCACACAACGAAGAATTCTGATGCACAAACCAACAAGAAAAATCCTTGATTTCTTCTCTAAGTCAAGGTACATCTGGCCCAAGCTTCAGCACACCGGCTGGTGATGAACCCATTCTCAGCGTTGACTGTATAGAATCCAGCCTTCTCATTTGCACACAATGAAGATGAATTCTGATGCATAAACCAAGGCATGCAACAAATGAGAAAAATCCTTTACTTCTTCTCTAAATCAACGTACATCTGGCTCAAGCCTCCAGCACAAGAGCTGGTGATAAATCCATTCTCAGTGCTGACTGTGTAGAATCCAGCCTTCTCATTTGCACACCACGAAGATGAATTCTGATGCACAAACTAAGGCATGCAATAAATGAGAAAAATACTTTGCTTCTTCCCTAAATCCAGGTACATCAGACCCAGGCCTCCAGCACACGGGCTTGTGCTGAATCCATTCTCAGTGCTGACTGTATAGAATCCAGCCTCGTCATTTGCACACCATGAAGATGAATTCTGATGCACAAACCAAGGCAAAAAATGCTTTACTTCCTCTCTAAATCAAGGTTCATCTGGCCCAAGCCTCCAGCACACAGGCTGGTGATGAATCCATTCTCAGCATAGACTGTGCCATCTGGGCTACTTCTGGCTTGAGGAGCACTTATCCCTGCAGCTTTCCATCCACCCTGGGTACCTCGGGAGGCCCCTTTCCAAGCCCATGGGGTTCACGAAGCTCCATGGTTCTGTTGCATTTCCAAGAGAACCAAGAGGATTTGTCAACAAGAGACTGCCTCTCTGCATTTCTGTCTTCTTGTGAAGAGTGGGCAATGGGTATTCAACACAGCCTCCAAAAGTGAAGTCTCCAGCTCTTTTCTAGAAGCTTCTGTCTGTACCCACAGAGGAAAAAAAAAAAAAAAAATCCAGATCCTCTGCAACTGAGCTCTTCTCAACAGTGACCCCAGGGACAAGATGAACCTTAGTCAGCCACAAAAACCTACAGGGAGTCCAGGAAAGCCACAGCCTGAGAAACCTCTTGAAAAATGTAGAACAAAAAGATAAAAGGAAGAAAGCGCAAAGTGTTATTTCAAGCCATCATCTTGTAACAAATGGATTCTCATTATCACCTCCTGGAAATGGTGTTCTGAGCAGCACAGGCTGGGGAATTCCAGGGAGGCGTGTGACTTGGGGTGCAATCTTCTCTGTACTTTACAAGACTGTGTTGTCACATTGCAAGAGGTGTGTTTTCTAAGGCAGAACATTTCACAGAATGATTATTGGTCCAATGTTTGTTTCCGTTGCTAAAGTATGATTTCTATGAGGTCAAGAATCTTGCTTATTATTTTATTTTTCCTGCAAGCGAAGTATGTGAAGGGCAGAGTAGGTAGGTACGGCAGGTTAAATAATGCACAACTCAAGATGTCCAGGTCCACATTATTCATGTGGGAGACAAAATCATGACCCCAAAAATGCCCACACTGTAATCCCCATGTGGGAGACACAATAATGGCCCCAAAGATGTCCACATCCTAATCCTCAGGTGGAAGACAGAATAATGGCCCCAAAGATGTTCACATCCTAATCCTCATGTGGTAGACAGAATAATGGCCCCAAAAATGTCCACATCCTAATCCTCATGTGGAAGACAGAATAATGACCCAAAGATGTCCACATCCCAATCCTCATGTGGAAGACAAAATAATGGCCCCGAAGATGTCCACATCCCAATCCTCATGTGGAAGACAAAATAATGGCCCCGAAGATGTCCACATCCCAATCCTCATGTGGAAGACAAAATAATGGCCCAGAAGATGCCCACATCCTAATCCCCATGTGGTACACAGAATAATGGCCCTGAAGATGTCCACATCCTAATCCCCATGTGGAAGCCGAACAATGGCCCCAAAGATGTCCATATGCTAATTCCCATGTGGTAGATAGAATAATAGCCCCAAAGATGTTCACATTCTAATCCTCATGTGGGAAACAGAATAATGGCCCCAAAGATGTCCACATCCTAATCCCATGTGGTAGACAGAATAATGGCCCCAAAGATGTCCACATCCTAATCCTCATGTGGAAGACTGAATAATGGCTCTAAAGATGTCCACAGACTAATTCTCATGTGGTCGACACAATAACGACCCCAGAGATGCCCACAACCTATTCCCAATTTGGAAGAGTAATAACTCAAAACATGAAAAAATGTCCATGTCCTCATCTCTGGAACACATGAAAATGTGACTTTCACGGCAAAAGGGCCTTTGTAGATGTGAATCAGTGGAAGATCTTGAGATGAGGTGATTATCTGAGATGATCCTGGTGGGCCCCAAATAATCACAATGGTTCTTCTACAAGGCAGGCAGAAGAACAAAAGTAAGTGAAGGAGATAAAAAAAAGAGAAGGCAAGATGAGAGAGAGAAAGAGAGAGAAGGGAAGAGAGGGGGAGAGAGAGAGAACAAGAAAGAGAGATTCAAAGGTGTCTCATTGCTGGCTTTGTTGTTGTTTTTGTTGTTTTGAGATGGAGTTTTGCTCTTGTTGCCCAGACTGGAGTGCAGTGGTGTGATCTCAGCTTACTGCAACCTCTGCCTCCCGGGTTCAAGCAATTCTCCTGCCTCAGCCTCCCGAGTAGCTGGGATTACAGGCATGCGCCACCATGCCCAGCTAATTTTGTATTTTTAGTAGAGACAGGGTTTCACGATGTTGTCCACGTTGGTCTCGAACTCCTGACCTCACGTAATCCACCTGCCTCGGCCTCCCAAAGTGCTGAGGTTACAGGCGTGAGCCACTATCATTGCTGGCTTTAAGGCCGGGTTGGAGGCCATGGGTGAAGAAACGCTGACAGTCTTCTAAAAACTGGGGAAGGAAATACTCTCCTCTAGAACCGGTGTCAGCCATAGACTCAGGAATTTCACACTGGACTTACTGGCTTGAGGTGCCTCTGAGGCATTGAGCGAAGGTAAAAGGTCTTAGCATGGAAGAAAGGTCTAGATAAGTCTAGGAAGAAGTAAACCCAATACGTGCATGAGATTTTCTACAGAAGAGATAGGGTACAGAGACAATCCAACAACAAGACCCTTTTGATTCAAATTCAACCCTGTCCCGGTTTCCAGAATATTTTTGTTTGTTTCTGAGAGCCCTGTGTGCCTTGTTTAAAATCTGTTGAGAAAAGGAACAGAGGAGAATCCTAGGAATGCAACAGCCATTTCAAAAGGTAAACGTGGTGGTTGAGTGATGGAGTATACGCTGGTTAGCCTGTGTCAACTGGTGTTAGCCTGTATCCACTGTCACAGATGTGGTTCATATACACATTGCTCAGTAAAATTCTGCTCCCCGCAGAACACAGTAAGATTCTGCTGGAGAAACACATCATATCTGACATTCCTAATTTTTTTTTTTTGGAAACAGTCTTGCTCTGTTGCCCAGGCTGGAGTGCAATGGTGTGGTCTCGGCTCACTGCAGCCTCCACCTCTCAGGTTCAAGCGATTCTCCTGCCTCAGCCTCCCGAGTAGCTGGGACTACAGATGCCCGCCACCACGCCTGGCTAATATTTGTATTTTTAGTAGAGACAGGGTTTCACCATATTGGTCAGGCTGGTCTTGAACCCCTGACCTCAGGTGATCCACCCACCTCAGCCTCCCAAAGTGTTGGGATTACAGGGGTGAGCCACCGTGCCCGGCCTGAGATTCCTAATTTTTTCTGCTTACTGGTGGATGCAAGCCCATACCAAATGGATGGAACTAGTCGCACAAAAGTCCTAAGAGGATAGACAGCTCTGTTTTGTTTGTCTCTATGCAAGGGCACCATGTCATGTATGTATTTCCACCTCCAACTGCTCTGTGATAAAGTGCTCCCATTACTAATGAGTAAGGGTGTTACACAGAATGAGGAAATGAGACGTCGGGTGGTATAGGATCTCCACAGTGCCTCTAAGTGGTCTCCACATTTGGCGACTTATAATGCTATAATTCTAATCACTTCTAATACTGATGGGTCTTCAGGAAAGGAAGTCCACACCCAGTGCTGAGACAGAAGATTCCAAATGGCTGCTGACTGGGAAATCATTTATGCCTGCATAGAAACTTCAGATCCCACCAGGATGGCAAATCTGAAAAATGTTATTCATCTCCAAAGAAGACACAGAAAGTTAAAATCATTCCGGACCTTCCAACAGGAGCCACTAGCATTGATAATACGATGTTTCTTACCAGGCTAAGTACATGGAAATGGTGTTGTCTGTAGCTACTTGAGTGGCACTCACACATCATAGCTATGTCTGCACGTATTTTTATGCATAAATACATATACATCATACATCAAATACATATACAAATACATACGCACTCACACATCATAGCTATATCTGTACAAATTTTTATGCATAAATTGGCATCACACTCTATGTATAGTTTTATATCCCATGCTTCTCCTTTAAACTCTAGCATAATAATTTCCAATTAAACAAGTGGGTTGAGGGGGAACCGTGGGTATCTCATCCACTTTCCTATCCTCCAATCCCATTAATGTTATAGAAAAACACGAAACACATCAAGACAAAAAGAAAAAAAAAATTAGAGAGAAGCTACCACATCTTGGCAGCTGGAAACAGACAGGTATTACAACTTTAGTACAAAGAGTAATGCTTTCTTCCTCCTTACAGACATGTCCATATCCTAATCTCCAGAATTTATAAAAATGGTACGTTAGATAGCACAAGGGGTTTTGCAGAATTAAGAATCTTTAAGGGTCTAGGTGGGTAATGGAATAATTACATTGGGTAATCACAAGACCCTTTTGCTGATTTTTTTGTCTGCAATCTGAAGTGTCAATAACTTGATAAATATTTCATGTATTTGAAAGGAATGTGCTGTCTTTATGGGCTCACTGTTTGACGTACGTCTGTTCTATCCACTGTATTAATGCCACTATTTATTTCCTCTCTGAATTTGCATTTGGTCTCCATCTGTGAAAGTGATGTGTTAAATTCTACTAGCACACATGTTTGTTGGTGTATTTCTGAGACCTTTAGTTCTATGTATTTACTTAGTTTGGAGATGTCAATAACTGCACCTCCTCAGTGTGGAGGGTTCAGGTTAACTTTTATAAAAAATAAAATGGACTGCAGCAGGGGATGAGAGTAATGGGCATCAGTGTTACGAGGAGAAACATTAAGTGTTGCAATGAACTTAAGCACTCAGCGTGGCCCAAAGAAGGGCTCAAGGTCAACAGTAAGCGTTGCAATGACCTTAAGTGCTCAGCATGGCCCAAAGAATGGCTCAAGGTCAACAGTAAGTGATGCAATGACTTTAAGAGCTCAGCGTGGCTCAAAGAAGGGCTCAAGATCAGGGGTGGTTTGTGTTGAAGATTGGCAGATGGGCAGATTGAAGGTGGGGAAGGGGAGATATTGACTCCACCTATCTGGGTGAGAATGTTGAACAGGGGGCAAAATCAAGAGATAAATGGTAATGAGCTTCTAGTGCCCAAATAATGACTCTCAGGGGAATGTGGTGATGGTTTTGTAAGATAACATTTGGGAAAACACCAACCCTTAGCATGTGCCTCATACACTTTAGTCCAAGTGGACAAGTCAACGTGTCATCTCCATACAACATGTTATCGCGTTTACCATTATTTCAAAGTAACATGCTAACAAGAATGATGCTCTTCCAAAGCTACCCGTGAAATGAAGCAGTGACTAGAAATAGCAGGTATGTTCAATAATTCCCATGGATATCCTGTTTTGCTGAGACACTTCTCCCACATGAAAGCTAGAGTTCCTGTTTGCGTTCAAATTAACCCCTGGCTTGCTGCAATTTCACCAGGACTCACCATTGTTGATCAGGACATGGAGAAGAATCTTCTTCATCTTGAACTTCTGCACAAACTGCCGGATGGACGTCATGGAAGCCAAGTCACAGTATAAAAATTCCACTGGAAAAGGACAACAACAAAAAATACCTGGTTATCGCCCAACGTATTTCAGAGATTAAGAAAATTTCTAAACAGGTCAAAGTCAATTTCATCTAGGAAGTAACACTTTTTTTTTTTCTGCTCTTTTTGAGATGGAGTCTCGCTCTGTTGACCAGGCTGGAGTGCTGTGGCATGATCTCAGCTCACTGCAGCCTCTGCTTCCTGGGTTCCAGTGATTCTCCTGCCTCAGCCTCCCGGGTAGCTGGGATTACAGGCACATGCCACCAGCCCCAGCTAATTTTTGTTTTTTGTTTTTTGGTTTTTTTTTTTTTTTTAGTAGAGACAATGTTTCACCATGTTGGCCAGGCTGGTCTCAAACTCTTGACCTCAGGTGATCTGCCCACCTCAGCCTCCCAAAGTGCTGGGATTACAGGCGTGAGCCACCACACCTGTCCAGGAAGTAACACTGAATTGGACATGTCAGTAGGGTACAATGAGGAGCTCATACTCTAGGGAGATCAATGAGTCCCATCCTTGTATAGTCCCCTTCCCTTGAGTCTGTGTGGGACCTGTCATTCTCCTCCTGACCTTGATGTGAGCTGATGTTTTGTGAGAGCGCCTTGGGGCCAGAACCTGGGCATGGCCTCTCTAGGAGCTGACAGCAGCCCCTGGCCAAAAGCCAGCAAGATACTCAGATCCCCAGATCTGCAGCTTCCAGGAATTGGATTCTGCGTATAACCATGTGAATTTCGAAGATCCTGAGCTCCAGAGAGGACCTCAGGCCAGATGACACTTTGGTTGTAGCCTAGTGAGACCCAGAAGAGAGAATGCAGTTACACCTGCCCAGATTCCTGACCCGCAGCAGCTGTGGGATAGTAAGTATGAGCCCTTCCATGCTGCTGAGTCTGTGGGTTATTTTGTTACACAGCGTATGTAACTGATACACAAAATGACTCAGAAGCAAGGACTTCCTTCTTCTGCAGTAGAGGAATATAGAATATAGAATTTTATATAATAATCAAACAGGAAGCAATTTATGCATCCCCTGCTACAGATAGTAAGAAGTACGAGCCCTTCCACATTGCTGAATCTGTGTTATTTTGTTACATGGCATATGTAACTAATACACAAAATGGCTCAGAAGCAAGGACTTCCTTCTTCCGCAGGAGAATATAGAATTTCATATAATAATAAAAAAGGATGCCATTTATGGATCCCTTGCTACAGATAGTAAGTATGAGCTGTTCCACGCTGCTGAGTCTGTGTTATTTTGTTACACAGTATATGTAACTAATACACAAAATGACTCAGAAGCAAGGACTTCCTTCTTCTGCAGAAGAATAATGAAAGAAAGCATTTTATTTTTTATTACATTTATGTTTTTGGAGACAGGGTCTCACTATGTCCCCAAGGCTGGTCTTGAACTCCTAAGCTCAAGTGAGCCTCCCACGTCAGCCTCCCAAAGTGTTGCATTACAGGCGTGAGCAGCTGTGTCCAGCCAAAGATGACATTTTTAGAGAGTGAATAACTCAGGGACAGCTTTATAGCATCACATAGGTAGAGAGGTAGACTTATGTCTATTGTATTCAGTACCTCAACTTCACTCTTGATTTCCTCTCTAAATTCCCAGTGGGTCTCCATCGCTAAAAGTGATGTGTTTGATTGTGTCAAAGCTGTTTTTTTTTGTTTTGTTTTTTGTTTCAGAAGGACTGAGGTTTTGGAGGGAGAGGAACTAGAAAGAAAAGCAAATTCACAGGTATATAATTCTGCCTCCAGGTCCATGGGTTCAAGGAGGTTGGGAGAACAATGCAACAACCTAAAGTCAGACAGAACAAAATGCTTGAAAACTAGCTATTACTTGCAGCAGAGACAGCAGATCTCTGAGGGAAGAAGCAAGTTCCCTTACATTGAGATGGGAAGGTAATTTCTGGAGACAGGTGGAAGGTATTGGGGGACGCTGCCAGTGAGTTCTGAAAGGTGAGGATGGGGAATGGTGTGAGGTGGAAGGGCAAATCACAGCATGTGTGCAGAGGTCAGAGACAGGAGTCCTCAGGGAGTGAGCGAGCAGAGGCTGGTTCTGGGGTGGCCGAGAAGAGAACAGCCTTGATCTGCAGGGCTGCTGGTGGTCAGTGTCATTTACAGCCTCCTCACTGGGGAGCCTCGTAGGGGAAAATCATTACTGTAAAAGAACTGTTAATATTTTTATGAAGGCCACATAGCTTTCAGAGGATAAGCAGTGTGTGTGTGGTGGGGGGAGGGGTCTGCCTGTGCCCCCCATGTCTGCGCTGATGTGTAAAATGCCAGCAATCAATTTTATGACAGACACACCTTGCTTAATAAGCTCTATGAGCCTTACTCTCCAAAACTATTACTGGAATGCTCAACATCATTCCAAAATGAAATGACTCTCCACTCACCATCAGAGAGAGAGAGACAGAGAGGGAGAGTAAGAAAGAGAGGGAGAGTAAGAAAGAGAAAGAGAGACAGAAAGATAGAAGCAGAGAGAGGGAGAGAGAGAAAGAAAGGCTAAGAGAGAAAGAGAAAAAAGGAGGGGGAGGAAAAGGGGGGAGAGAGAAAAAACAGAGATAAAGACAAAGAGACACAGTGAGAGAGGGAAACAGAAAGAGAGAGAGGGACGGGAGACAGTAAAAGGGACAAAGAGAGAAAGGCAGACAGAGAGATACAAAGAAAGAGGCCGGGCACAATGGCTCATGCCTGTAATCCCGGCACTTTAGGAGGCGAAGGCGGGCAGATCACATGAGGTCAGGACTTTGAGACCAGCTTGGCTAACATGTTGAAACCTCGACTCTACTAAAAATACAAAAATTAGCCAGGTGTGGTGGTGCACACCTGTAATCTCTGCACTTTGGAAGGTGGGCAGAGGTCAGGAGTTTGAGACCAGCCTGGCCAACGTGGTCAAACTCCATCTCTACTAAAAATACAAAAGTTAGGCGACTGTGGTAGCACACGCCTGTAATGCCAGCTACTTGAGAGGCTAAGGCAGGAGAATTGCATGAACCTGGGAGGTGGAGGTTGCAGTAAGCCGAGGTCACGCCAGTGCACTCCAGCCTGGGTGACAGAGCAAGACTCTGTCTCAAAAAAAAAAAAAAAAGAGACAGAAAGAGGCAAAGAGAGAGAGCGTGACAAACACTGAGAGACAGAGAGAGAGAGAGAAAAGAAGAGAAAGAGAAAGAGAGAGAGAGAGAAAAAGAGAGGGAGAGAGAGGGAGAAAGACAAAGAGAGCAGACAGAAAAAGAAAGGGAATGAAATGAGAGAAAGTCTGTGTGTTAGTTTCATATTCCTTACTGTATAAGGAGAAGAAAAGGAAATGGAGAGGATGTGGAGAAATAGGAACACTTTTACACTGTTGGTGGGAGTGTTAACTAGTTCAACCATTGTGGAAGTCAGTGTGGCGATTCCTCAGGGATCTAGAACCAGAAATACCATTTGACCCAGCAATCCCGTTACTGGGTATATACCAAAGGTTTATAAATCATTCTACTATAAAGACACATGCACACGTACGTTTATTGCGGCACTATTAACAATAGCAAAGACTTGGAACCAACCCAAATGCCCATCAATGATAGACTGGATAAAGAAAATGTGGCACTTATACACCATGGAATACTACGCAGCCATCAAAAAGGATGAGTTCATGTGCTTTGCAGGGACAGGGATGAAGCTGGAAACCATCATTCTCAGCAAACTAACACGGCAACAGAAAACCAAACACCACGTGTTCTCACTCATCAGTGGGAGTTGAACAATGAGAACACATGGACACAGGGAGGGGAAGGTCACACACCAGGGCCTGTCGGGGGGTGGGGGGCAAGGGGAGGGAGAGCATTAGGACAAATACCTAATGTAGATGACGGGTCGATGGGTGCAGGAAACCACCATGGCACGTGTATACGTATGTAACAAACCTGCGCATTCTGTACATGTATCCAGAACTTAAAATATAATAATACTAGAAAAAGAAGAAGAAAAGGAAATGGTATCTGGATTACTTTGACAGGACATAACTTTCTAAAACACGTCATTCTGGGTAAAATATTACCAGGCTGTTAGGACACGCTGCTGAGTCTGTGTTATTTTGTTACACGGCATGTGTAACTAATACACAAAATGACTCAGAAGCAAGGACTTCTTTTTCTGCAGTAGAATAATAAAAGAGGGCTAGCACTTGCTTGTATTGACGGCTTGTATTTTCACACGGTTCCTGCATGTGGCAATCCCGAAGCACAGAGCTGGGGCGCACACGCACATTTGTTTTCTCATCGGAGACCATAAATACTTCCCTTCCTCCCATACGTAGCCCATTCTCTTGACTTTCCTTTTCTGGGATGGACTGTGGGGTTCTCGCCGAGAGATGCTTGTGTGCCTCACTTGGGGATCGTAAACGCAAATGTGTCACCTCCTTCAGGAAGTTTTCCTGAACCCCAAGCCACGCCGGGCATCTCTAGATCTGGCTTCCGCGATCGCCACGAAAGTACCCATCATGGCACCTCCTCACTTGCATGACCAGTATGTTTTTAAGCATGTCTCACATGCCTTGGATGCTACGTAACTTTGGAACATACATTGAAATGATGCACCTTTGAGTGTCCAGAGCTGGGCTCTCCGGGCACACCCAGAAAAAAATCAGCGGAAGAGGTAAAGGGACGACGTATGGGAGCTTGGGCCACGTCCTCTGCTGGCGCTCTGCCGCATGCCAGCTTCCGCCCCAGAGGGAGGGGAGGCAAGGACAGGGAAAAAGAGAAAAGAAGAAAAGCGGAGAAAGGTGAAGTGAAAAATATCAGCATGAAGCAAAAATGTGTCCCCAGACAAAAAGGAAATGCATAGACCCCAGGCAGATGGGAACAGGACCCAGGAAGACAGACCCCAGGAAGATAGGAATAGGACCCAGGCAGATAGGAATAGGACCCAGGCAGATAGGAATAGGACCCAGGCAGATAGGAATAGGACCCAGGCAGACAGACCCCAGGCAGATAGGAATAGGACCCAGGCAGATAGACCCAGGCAGATAGGAATAGGACCCAGGCAGGCACTGCAAGCTGTGAGCATCATCTTGGGAATATGGAAATGTTTGTGCTGAATTACTTTCCTTTTTAAAAGTATTTACGCATTTATTGAGACAGAGTCTCGTTCTGTCACCCAGGCTGGAGTGCAAAGGTGTGATCTGGGCTCACTGCAGCCTCCACCTCCCGAATTCAAGCGATTCTCCCTCCTTAGCCTCCCGAGTAGCTGGGACCACAGGTGCGCAGCAACACGCCTGGCTACTTTTTGTAGTTGTTGTAGAGATGGGATTTTGCAATGTTGCCCAAGCTGGACTCGAACTCCTGGGCTCAAGCGATCCGCCCGCCTTGGCCTCTCAAAGTGCTGGGATTACCGTCGTGAGCCACCTTGCCTGGCCATCCTTTCCTAAGGTAGTAAGAATGTGGTAGGCTAAATGACGGTATCCTCCACTCCGTCCCTAAAAATCTCCTGGTCCTAATCTCTAGAACCTGTGAAAAGATTACCTTGTATGAAAATAGGGTGTTTAGACATTAAAGGTTTTCAAATGAGGAAGTTATCCTGTATTAGCCTAAATATAATGACAAAGATTTTTGTTTTTTGTTTGTTAGCTTTTATAGAGACGGGTCTATGTTGCCAAGGTAGATCTCGAACTCCTGGCCTTGTTATCATACTGCTACCCAAAATGCTAGGATGACAGGCATGCGGAGTTTTTTTTGTTTTGTTTTTTTGGGTTTTTTTGACAAAGTCTTGCTCTGTCACCCAGGCTGGAATACAGCGGACAGATCTTGGCTGACTGCAACCTCCACTTCCCGAGTTCAAGTGATCCTCCCTTCCTCAGTCTCCCGAGTAGCTGGGATTACAGGCACCCGCCACCACGCCCTGCTTATTTTTGTATTTTTAGTAAAGACGGGGTTTCACCATGTTGGCCGGGCTGGTCTCAAACGCCTGACCTCAGGTGATCTGCCCGCCTCGGCCTCCCAAAGTGCTGGGATGACAGGCACGTGCCACCACGCCTAGCCTGGGGTTTTTATAAGAAGGAGGAACAGGCATGCTTGAGACAGATGAGAGAAAATGATGAGGTGAAGACAGAGGCAGAGACTGGAGTGATACAGCCACAAGCCGTGGGATGCCTGGAGCCCCCAGGAGCTGGGGGAGGCCAAAAGGATCCTCCCCTAGAGCGTCTGGATGGAGCTCAGCCCTGAGACACCTTGGATTTAAAGTCTTGTCCTCCAGACCTGGGAGAGGAAATATTTCTATTGTGCAAGTTCCCCAGTTTTGGTGTTTTTTTTTTTTTAGTTCAATATGATTTTATTCAAAAATGTATAGAGCTGAAGGAGGGATCTCATCTTTTGTTAAAAAAAAAAAAAAAAACAATTTTCACAGTATATATTTGGCCATTTTAGCTCTGTAGTGAACAATACCATAAAAGGAAGTTTCTGTTCAAGATCCTGACTCCAGCACACTCAGCCAGGTTGCTTGGCAAGATGACACATTTCCTGGTCTGAAGCACACAGCCAATCCTCTCACCCAAGTGGAACAGCAATTCTCCTGCAGGCGCGCGTGTACACACACACACACACACACACACACGCACGAGGTCTTATTTTCACTGCTCTACACAGGGCCCCGAGAACCCTTAATTTTAAAGTTGGGAAAAACGGGTCGGGCGCGGCAGCTCACGTCTGTAATCCCAGCACTTTGGGAGGCCGAGGTGGGCGGATCACCTGAGGTCGGGAGTTCAAGACCAGCCTGGCCAACATGGAGAAACCCTGTCTCTACTAAAAATACAAAATTAGCCGGGCGTGGTGGCACATACCTGTCATCCCAGCTACTAGGGAGGCTGAGGCAGGAGAATCACTTGAACCTGGGAGGCAGAGGTTGCGGTGAGCCGAGCTCGTGCCATTGCACTCCAGCCTGGGCAACAAGAGTGAAACTCTGTCTCAAAAAAAAAAAAAAAAAAAATTGGGAAAAATGTGGAAGGACTCCTTAACTCATTGTCTGCGACAAATGCAACTGCCTTTTAACTCTTAACAACTGCCAGTATCAAATACTTGAAAGTGACGAGATGCTCCATTTAATGCAACAACTCAAATGCTAAGCAATTCGGTCAAGTCACATGCTTGAATATTTTTAAATGTCACTTAAAACTTATCCAGAGAAGATAAGATGTGCTTTTCACAGTAACCCTAAGGAACTCACAGAGAATAAAAATCTTAACCCTAACGGAGTGTGAATCCACGGTAACAAATGCCTTCTGTCACTGTGATTCTGACAGTGAGACAGTATCATATGAAGACGGGAGATTCACGCACCTGCTGTGTCTGATGCCCGTTTCGGCACCTAGCATGGTGAATGATGTCCACGCTTCCCGTAGCCCACACGCCACACCCTCCAATGCAGAAAGTGAGTCTACAATTCTCACTGTTGCTCTTGAGGCTGCCAATAACTCATCTAACTTTTCTTTTATTTGCAACTCAGTGACAGACGGTAAACCCTGAGACTCAAGAAGATAACCTCATCTGGCCGGGTGTGGTGGCTCATGCCTGTAACCCCAGCACTTTGGGAGGCTGAGATGGGTGGATCACCTGAGGTCAGGAGTTCGAGACCAGCCTGGCCAACATGGTGAAATCCGGTCAACATGGTGAAATCCGGTCTCTACTAAAAATACAAAAATTAGCCAGGTGTGGTGGTGCACGCCTGTAATCCCAGATACTCGGGAGGCTGAGGCAGGACAATTGTTTGAACCCGGGAGGTGGAGGTTGCAGTGAGCCGAGATCACACCACTGCACTCCAGCCTGGGCGACAGAGCGAGACTATGTCTCAAAAAAAAAAAGATAACTTCGTCCACAGAAGAATTTCTAACATCTAAAGGGGTTTCCTGAGGGCAAGTCAGAAATACAGATTTCTGAAATTAATGCTGCCCAAGAGATGAAGTCAACTGGAAAGACACAGAGGCATGTGTTGATAAATAGGGATCAAGAAGAAAAAAAAAATTCCTTTTGTTTGGAGTTCTGGCAAACCGCCTGGTTTGGAGGAACTGAATTACCCCTTCTTCTTTGCGATAGAGAACATCATTATGGAATGAACTGTACCTCCCTAAAAAATCCTTTTGTCTGAGGCTCTGGCAAACCTCCTAATTTGGAGGAATTGAATAGTGCCTTCATTTTTTCTTTGCAATAGATATAGGACATCGTTATAGACTGAGCCGTGCCCTCCCTCACTCATCATCAGAACCCTTAAACTCCAATGTGACTTTATTTGCAGACAGGGCCTGTAGGAGCTCAAAAGGGTGAGGCCCTCATCCAGTAGGACTGGTGTCCTTATAATCAGAGAAACACACAGCAGGTGTGATGGTTAATGCCGAGTGTCAACCTGATTGGATTGAAGGATGCAAAGTATTGATCCTGGGTGTGTCTGTGAGGGTGTGGCCAAACAAGTTTAACATTTGAGTTAGTGGGGTGGGAAAGGCACACCCACCCTTAATCGGGGTGGGCACCATCTAATCAGCTGCCAGCACGGCACATTCAAAAAGCAGGCAAAAGAATGTGCAAAGGTTAGACTGGCCTAGCCACCCATGTTACAGCTTTCTCCCATGCTGGATGTTTCCTGCCCTCAAAAACTGGACTCCAAGTTCTTCAGCTTTAGCACTCGGGCTGGCTTCCTTGCTCCTCAGCTCGCAGACAGCTTATTGTAGGACCTTGTGATCCTGTGAGTTAATACTGAATAAACCCCCCTTTATATATAGCTATTTATCCTGTTAGTTATATCCCTCTAGAGAACCCTGGCCAATACAGGGTCCGTTCCTTACCCCCTACATCTACAACCCTGCTGCCTGAGTTGATAGGGAAGCAGAAAGAGCCCCTTTTTAATGTTTAATTTTATTAAGTATGCAATTTCCCAGTGCCCAAACTCATGTTGATTTCAAAAACTGCCCTTTTAAAGCATGTAGACAGGGTGACAATTCATAGCACGTGACAAAAATGTTTTATAAATAATATCCACGGAAACAGAAGGTGTCACCGTCTGCAGAATGCAGCCAAAATATTCAGAAGATTTGTATCACTCTAAGTTCTCGTGCTAGTAAGAAATAAAAAACCAGGCCGGGCGTGGTGGCTCACGCCTGTAATCCCAGGACTTTGGGAGGCTGAGGCGGGCGATCACCTGAGTTCAGGAGTTCGAGACCAGCCTGGCCAACATGGCAAAACCCTGTAACTACTAAAAATATAAAACTTAGCTGGGCATGGTGGTGCATGCCTGTAATCCCAGCTACTTGGGAGACTGAGGCAGGGGAATCGCTTGAACCTGGGAGGCGGAGGTTGCAGTGAGCCGAGACCATGCCACTGCACTCCAGCCTGGTGACAGTGCCAGACTCCATCTCAAAAAAAAAAGCTGTGTAAATACATGAATCATTAGATATTAGCCTTTCTTTGCTGAGCCTTGCACATTTCCACGAGGTGTCTCTGGAAGCAGGTTAGCTTTGGTCTTATTGCTGCGTGGAGCAGAGATGAGAGGGATGGGCCACGACATGCCATCCTGCAGCATTCTGGTCTTTGTATGATCACGGCTGGTTGCGCTGCAGGAGCACGCCAGGTCTTTTCACCTAGGTCTTTGTTGTTGTTGTTTGAGATGGAGTTTCACCCTGTAGCTCAGGCTGAAGTGCGGTGGTGCGATCTCAGCTCACTGCAACCTCCGCCTCCTGGATTCAACCAATTCTCCTGCCTCAGCCTCCTGAGTAGCTGGGACTACAGGCACCCACCACCACGCCTGGCTAATTTTTGTGTTTTAGTAGAGACAGGGTTTCACCATGTTGCCCAGGCTGTTCTTGAACTCCGGACCTTGTGATCTGCCCGCCTCGGCCTCCCAAAGTGCTGGGATTACAGGTGTGAAGCACCTCGCCCGGCCTCATCTAGCTCTTGATGACATACTCAGACCAACCCGTGGGGTCCCGGGTCCCCAGAACAGAGGTGGACATGGCTCCGATATCACAAGAACTGGCGCTTCCTGCAGCACACACCTGAGGTTGAGACACAGTGATTAGGTTTTGTTTTATTGTGGCTGATCTAGGACACTTTAAATAACACAACACCCAAGAGTCAGCCAAACGTGGCAGCCAAAAGTGCTCCTGACCTTGTGATCTGAAATATATACTTTAACCTTCTCTTGGAAGGCATGTTTTAAGATAATATAACAGCTTCCTCATCATGGAGAATGAAGCCCATCTGTACCAAGTCACCAGGCCATGAAGGAAAAGGAAATAAGTACTTTCAATATTTTCCTTAGAGAAATACAGTTGGGTGGGCAGGTGCAGTGGCTCACACCCGTTATCCCAGCACTTTGGGAGGCCAAAGCGGGTGGATCGCTTGAGGTCAGGAGCTCAAGACCAGCCTGGCCAACACGGTGAAACCCCATCTCTACTAAAAATACAAAAATTAGCCAGGCATGGGGGCAGGCACCTGAAATACCAGCTAGTTGGATGGCTGAGGCAGGAGAATTGCTTAAACCCGGGAGGTGGAGGTTGCAGTGAGCTGAGATCGCACCACTGCACTCCAGCCTGGGCGACAGAGCCAGACTGTCTCAAAAAATAAATAAATAAATAAATAAAGTAATATATTGGATGGTATGATGGTACGCACACTCCTGAATCAGACGGCTGCCACTCTGTGAACTGTTACTGCAAGCTGTCTGTGGTGAGACATGTTCAGAAATTGAAAGTAAATGTTTAGAAACTTAAAAAAAAATAACGACAGTCATTTAAGCTTTGCTCAATCCAATGACTTAAAAAAAACACACTGAGAGCTTCTAGTTTCCATGTTTCTTCAATGCATTTTTTTTAGTAATTCATTTTTATTGTATCTACGGCAGTTATCAATCTGCTGCAGATTAGGGAAAGGCAGTTTTGCCATGGAGAGTTTAAAAGCGCTGATTCTGAGCACAGTGTCATCTGGATAGAAACTCCTGAGGTACTGCTGTAATTTTCCACAAAAACACTTGTGGGGATGTAAGAAACAGGAAAACCCATACTACTGCTAATAATTGGAACCAGTGATCAAAGGATGGGTAAAAGCACAGGCTGAGCTTCCAAAAACAGCAGTGCAAATGGATTTTTTTTTAAAAAAAACTAGAAGATGCATTTTTCTTGCTCCTTGAGAAAAAAGGCTTATAGCCACTAGCAACATGAACATCACCATTCTGTTGAGATCACTGGCTTGCGAGGCGGTGATATAGTTTAGATCTGTGTCCCCACCCAAATCTCATGTTGAATTGTAATCCCCAGTGTTGGAGGAGTGGCCTGGGGAGAGGTGATTGGATCATGGAGGTGGATTTCTCACGAATGGGTTAGCACCATCCCCTTGGTGATGTTCTTGTGACCGTGAATGAGTTCCCTCAAGATCTGGTTGTTTAAAGGTGCACAGCACCTCCCCTCCACTCTTGCTCCTGCTCTAGCCATTAAGACGTGCTGGCTTCCACTTCACCTTCCATCATGATTGTAAGTTTCCTGAGGCCTCCCCAGAAGCAGAAGCTGCTCTGCTTCCTGTACAGCTTGCAGAACCATGAGCCAATTAAACCTCTTTTCTTTATAAATCATCCAGTCTCAGGTACTTCTTTATAGCAATGCAAGAACAGACTAATACAGATGGAGGCATGCATGGACAGATGGACGGATGAATTGATGGATGGGTGGAAGGATGGGTAGATGGGTGGATGGGTGGATGGATGGATGGATTGGATAGATGGATGGATAAATGGATGGATGGATGGATGGATGGGTGGATGGGTGGATGGGTGGGTGGATGGGTGGATGGAAGGATGGATGGATGGATGGCTGAATTGATGGATAGATGGATGGATAAATGGATGGATGCATGGATGGATGGAGGAATTGATGGATAGACGGATGGGTGGATAAATGGATGGGTGGGTGGATGGATGGGTGGGTGGGTGGGTGGGTGGATGGATGGATGGGTGGATGGATGGATGGATGGATAAATGGATGGATGGATGGATGGATGGATGGATGGATGGATGGGTGGGTGGATGGATGGATGGATAGATGGATGGATGGATAAATGGATGGATGGATAAATGGATGGATGGATGGATGGGTGGGTGGGTGGATGGATGGATTGATGGATGGATAGATGGATGGATGGATAAATGGATGGATGGATGGATGGATGAACTGATGGATGGATGGATGGATGGATGGATGGATGGATGAATTGATAGATGGATAGTGATATGGTTTGGATCTGTGTCCTCATTCAAATCTCATGTTGAATTGGAATCCCCAGTGCTGGAGGTGGACCCTTGTAGGAGGAGATTGGGTCACGGGGGTGGATTTCTCCGGAATAGTTTAGCACCATCCCCTGGGTGCTGTTCTTGCAATAGTGAATGAGTTCTCGTGGCATCTGGTTGTTGAAAAGTGTGTAGCATCTCCCCAGCCCACCCCAGCTGCATCTCTGTCTCTCCTTCTCTTGCTAGGGCCATGTAAGACACCTGCTTTCCTTCACTTTCCACTATGATTATGCATTTCCTCATGCCTCCCTAGAAGCAGAAGCTGCTCTGCTTCCCGTACAGCCTGCAGATCCATGAGCCAATTAAACTTCTTTTCTTTATAAATTACCCAGTCTCAGTGTAGCAATTCCTCAAAGACCTAGAACAAGAAACACCATTTGACCCAGCAATCCCATTACTAGGTATATATCCAAAGAAATATAAATCATTCTATTATAAAGATACAGGCACACATATGTTCATTGCAGCACTATTCACAATAGCAAGGATGTGGAATCAACTCAAATGCCCAAGAATGATAGACTGGATTAAAAAAAATGGTACATATACACCATGGAGTACTATGCAGCCATAAAAAGGAACGAGATCATGTCATTTGCAGGGACATGGATGGAGCTAGAAGCCATTATTCTTGGCAAACTAATGCAGGAACAGAAAACCAAACACTGTACACTCTCACTCATAAGTGGGCGCTTAACAATGAGAACACATGGATACAGGGAGGGGAACAACACACACTGGGGCGTGTTGTGGGTGAGGGCCAGGGAGGGGGAGAGCATCAGGAAAAATAGCTCATGCCTGCTCAGTAGTGAAGTACAAATCAAAACCACAATGAGATACCACCTCACATCAGTTAGAAGGGCGATCATTAAAAAATCAGGAAACAACAGATGCTGGAGAGGATGTGGAGAAACAGGAATGCTTTTACACTGTTGGTGAGAGTGTAAGTTAGTTCAACCATTGTGGAAGACACTGTGGCGATTCCTCAAGGATCTAGAACCAGAAATACCATTTGACCCAGCAATCCCATGACTGGGTATATACCCAAAGGATTATAAATCATCCTACTATAAAGACACATGCACACGTATGTTTACTGCAGCACTGTTCACAATATGAAAGACTTGGAACCAACCCAAATGCCCGTCATTGATAGACTGAATAAAGAAAATGTGGCACATAGACACCATGGAATACTATGCAGACATTAAAAAGGATGAGTTCATGTCCTTTGCAGGCACACGGATGAATCTGGAAACCATCATTCTCAGCCAACTAACACAAGAACAGAAAACTAAACACCACATGCTCTCTCTCTTAAGTGGGAGTTGAGCAATGAGAACACAGGGACACAGGGAGGGGAACATCACACACTGGGGCCTGTTGGGGGGTGGGGGGCAAGGGGAGGGATAGCTTTAAAAGAAATACCTAATGTAGATGACGAGTTGATGGGTGCAGCAAACCACCATGGCACGTCTATACCTATATAACAAACCTGCATGTTCTGCACATGTACCCCAGAACTTAAAGCACAATAATAAAAAGAATAGCTAACTCATGCTGGGCTTAATACTTAAGTGATGGGTTGATAGGTGCAGCAAACCACCACGGCACATGTTTATCTATGTACAATCCTGCACGTGTACCCGGAACTTAAAATTTTAAAAAATTACCCAGTCTCAGGTATTTCTTCAGAGCAGTGTGAGAATGGAGTAATACAGGCAACCAATGGGCTTTGCTCATTCTTGCAATCAGCATCTTTTTTTTTTTGCATCCATTCAGGAGCTACCTCGCACCAAGAGAAACACTGGTAGGAAGGGTAAGGGGAACAGGGTATGGCTGGCATCACTAGGGGAAAATGAGCCGATACATCAAGCCCTGCAGCAGGGGAAGGCAGAATGCTCACTGGGTGCTAGAACTTGAACTTCACCCCTGACATTCAGAAAAATCTGTTTGGACAAAGAGCAGAGCAGGAATGAAGCCCACAATTAAGATTGCGATCAATTACCTTTTTTTTTTTTTTTTTTTTGAGGCAGAGTCTTGCTCTGTTGCCCAGGCTGGAGTGCAGTGGTGTGATCTTGGCTCACTGCAACCTCCACCTGCCAGGTTCAAGCGATTCAGCCTCCCAAGTAGCTGGGATCACAGGCACGCACCACCACGCCTGGCTAATTTTTGTATTTTTAGTAGAGACAAGGTTTCGATGATCAGTCATCTTTTTGACGCACTGCTGGATTCTGTTTGCTAGTATATGGTTGAGCATTTGTGCGTCTATCTTCATCTGGGATATTGGCCTGTAGTTTTCTATTTTTGTCGTGTCCTTGTCAGATTTTGGTATCAAGATGATACAGGTTTTGTATAATAAGTTAGGGAGGAATCCCTCTGCCTCAATTTTTTAGAATCGTTTCAGTCAGATTGGAACCAGCTCTTCTTTGTACATCTGGTCGAATTCAGCTGTGAATTTGTCTGGTCTTGGGGCTTTTTTTTTTTGATTGATAGGTTTTTGTAAATTACTGATTCAATTTCATAACTTGTTATGAAATGAGTCTGTTCTGGATTTGATTTCTTCCTGATTCAATCTTGGGAGGCATGAGGGAATCAGCCCAGGTGTCCACCAATTATGTGTTGGATGAAGAAAATGTAGTTGGTGCATATATACCTTAGAATAGTATAGAGCCATAAAAAAGAATGAAATCATGTTTTTAGCAGCAACACAGATGCAGCTGGAGGCCATTATCCTAAGTGAATTAACACAGAAACGGAAAATTAAATACCACTTGTTCTCAATTATACATAGGCGCTAAACATGGAATAATCAGGCATAAAAATGGGAAGCTGGCACACCTGCGCATTCCAAAAGCAGGGGGAGGGAGAGGGGTGTAAAGGCTAAAACTCTACCTATGAGGTATTTTGTTCACCGTTTGAGTGACAGGTTCAACTGAAGCGTGCACGGCAGCACTACACAATGTATCTTACAACAAAGCTGCACGTGTACCTCATGAAATTTTTTTAAAAAGAAAACAAACAAGGCCGGGGGGTGGGTGGCTCACGCCTGTAATCCCAGCACTTTGGGAGGCCGAGGCGGGTGGATCACGAGGGGTCAGGAGATCGAGACCATCCTGGCTAACATGGTGAAACCCTGTCTCTACTAAAACTACAAAAAATTAGCCGGGCGTGGTGGTGGGCGCCTGTAGTCCCAGCTACTCAGGAGGCTGAGGCAGGAGAATGGCATGAACCTGGGAGGCGGAGCTTGCAGTGAACCGAGATTGTGCCACTGCACTCCAGCCTGGGCGACAGAGCAAGACTACCTCTCAAAAAAAAAAAAGTAATAAAAATAAAAATAAGACAATAAAAAACAAGAAAAACAAAAGAGCATGAGGCTTCAAGCCCACTGGACCAAGACACCAGGGTGATCTGCGCATAGGACACAGGAAATCGTACTTGCTGGGAGCTCGGTGGCTGCGTTCACCTGGAACCCGACCCATGTAGGAGCTGCGTCCCTTTCCCAGGGCACCGTGAGAGGGACCAGGGAAGAGAACACAGGAGGATCTCTGGAAGACTTGAGATAGGTTTTTTCATTCCACCTGGAGTGCCTTCAACGCTACCTTCATTCTATTTAGATAATTTAGAGAAATGGAAGTTACAGTGTTTGGGAGTATTTAATGCACCCCTAGGAGCTACGAAAGGAGTGTCTGCCACGTAGCTCATGGAATAAGATGGAGTATACCAGTTATCCATGCGGCAAGAACAGAAAAGAACCAGGAAGTACAGCTTCAGCCAATGACGGCGCTCCCAGTTACTGGTCATGATATAAAACCAAAATGGTGGCCTCCTACACTCAGCCTGTGAAAAAGGTGATGTCTGTATCTTGATGGTAAAGATACAGAGTATTAAAAAAGAGGAATTACAATTGTTCGAACAATTGTTCAACAATTGTTCAAACAATTGTTCAAACAATTGTTAAAACGTTCACATTTATCAGCCAAACAAGCAAAAACCAAGTAGAAATGGCCCTAGTCACACAAGACAGCAATGATTCAAGTCTAAAACGTTAATGGAACAAGGAAGATCATCGCCTATGAAGGCATGGTTTGGATCTGTGTAACCAACCTTGTAACCCAACAGGGCTAACTTGAAAATGATAAACCAAATGCTGAATTGAGATGAAGCTATAATGTGCCATCTTCACAGCATTTTCTTCAGAGTAACACAATATCCAAGTATATTTTTCAAGAATTCCTAGGTAGGCAGGGAGAAATGAACAAAATCAACATTGTGGGGGAGGGAAGAAAGAAGGGAGGGAAGAAAGGAGGGAGGGAAGGAGGGAAAGGAGGAGGGAGGGAGGAAGGAAGAATGAATGGAAGGAGGGAAGAAAGAAAGGGACGGAGGGAGAAAGGAGGGAAGAAAGAAAGGGGAGGGAGGGAGAAAGGGAAGAAGAAAGGGGAGGAGGAAAGGATGGGTAGAAAGAGGGAAGGGAAGGGGAGGGGAGGGAAGAAAGAATGAATGGAAGGAGGGAAGAAAGAAAGGGAGGAAGGGAGAAAAGGAAGAAGAAAGGGAAGGAGGAAAGGATGGGTAGAAAGAGGGAAGGGAAGGGGAGGGGAGGGAAGAAAGAAAGGGAGGGAGGGAGAAAAGGAAGAAGAAAGGGAAGGAGGAAAGGATGGGTAGAAAGAGGGAAGGGAAGGGGAGGGGAGGGAAGAAAGAAAGGGAGGGAGGGAGAAAAGGAAGAAGAAAGGGAAGGAGGAAAGGATGGGTAGAAAGAGGGAAGGGAAGGGGAGGGGAGGGAAGAAAGAAAGGGAGGGAGGGAGAAAAGGAAGAAGAAAGGGAAGGAGGAAAGGATGGGTAGAAAGAGGGAAGGGAAGGGGAGGGGAGGGAAGAAAGAATGAATGGAAGGAGGGAAGAAAGAAAGGGAGGGAGGGAGAAAGGGAGGAAGAAAGGGGAGGAGGAAAGGATGGGTAGAAAGAGGGAAGGTAAGGGGAGGGGAGGGAAGAAAGAATGAATGGAAGGAGGGAAGAAAGGGAGGGAGGAAGAAAGGGAAGGAAGAAAGGATGGGTGGAAAGAGGGAAGGAAATAAGAGAGGAATGAAGGGAGGGAGGAAGCAAGGGAGGGAGGGAGGGAGGAAGGAAGGATGAATGGAAGATGGAAGCAAGGAAGAAAGAAAGGAAGGGAGGGAGGGAGGGAGAAAGGGAAGGAAGAAAGGATGGGTGGAAAGAGGGAAGGAAATAAGAGAGGAATGAAGGGAGGGAGGAAGCAAGGGAGGGAGGAAGGAAGGATGAATGGAAGATGGAAGCAAGGAAGAAAGAAAGGAAGGGAGGGAGGGAGGGAGAAAGGGAGGAAGAAAGGGAAGGAGGAAAGGATGGGTAGAAAGAGGGAAGGGAAGGGGAGGGGAGGGATGAATGAACGGAAGGAGGGAAGAAAGGGAGGGAGGAAGAAAGGGAAGGAGGAAAGGATGGGTGGAAATGGGGAAGGAAGGAAGGAAGGAGAAACAAGGTCCCAGAAAATACTGTGAATAATATATTTAATGAGGCAGGAAATGCAAAATTACAAATAGGAAACACTGTACTGTATGAAAAAAGCTTTAAAATGATAGGTTTCTGTTTCTTAGTATCCTGATAATATGTTACATTTGTAAGTAAAATGTGAAAATCTCAAGGAAATTATTTTCTCAGAGATACTAATTATCCCAATTCAATCAAGGAAATTAGGTCTAATCAGACCAATAGCTATAAGAAAAATAGAGAAAAATATGAAAGAATGGCATGAAGAAAGGGTAGATGAGTGCAGAGGGTATTTTAGAAAATTCTTCTAGACTTTGAAAGAACAGATAAGTGCCCTGGTACTGCCTGGTTGGACAAAAAGAGTCTGAGGTGGTTTGTTTTGTGAAATTTATGCTGTTCTGATAGAAATTCTGAAAAAAAGCATAGCAGAAGAAATTTGCTAGGAGGGCAGGAATTGCTTGATAAGTAACATTTATATATACAGATGAAAAAAATGTAAACTTAAAAAAGTCTTCCACTGAGACATACAAAAGCAAATGTATTTAATACTAAGAAAAAAATTTCCAGAAATGCTGTCCATTCTGAAATATTATTAAAGAGCTCCTAGAATAAATTTGATAAGTGTGTCCATAACCACTACCTGAAAATCAGATCTTAGTCAACCTTGTAACCCAACTGGGCTAATTTGAAAATCATCATGGCCAGGTGTGGTGGCTCACCCTGTAACTGCAGCATTTTGAGAGGCCGAGGTGGGAGGATTGCTTGAGGCCAGTTCAAGAGCAGCCTGGGCAACATAGCAAGACCCTACCTCTACAAAAGGAAGTCATAAAAAATTATCTGAGTGTGGTGGTGCATGTCTGCAATCCCAGCTACGTGGGAGGCTGAGGTGGCAGGACTGCTTGAGCATAGGAGGTTGAGGCTGCAGTGAGCTATGATTATGCCTCTGCACCTCTGCACTCCAGCCTAGAAAACAGAGCAAGACCCTGTCTCAAAATCATATAAAATAAAAACCCATCGTTTAGACCAGGAGGCAGCACTTGTGGAGAAGGCGTTCAGCTCAGAGCAGCAACAGCTTTCAAGCATCTACCAACAGCCAACACAGCCCCTGAATCCGTCTGCACCTGCCCTGTCCCTACGCATCCTAATAAATTCACGAGTGTCCTAGGAAGCCAGAACCTCCGGGATCCAGGCAGGCAGAGGACACTTCTTCCTGCACTTGTGGGTAGCAAGAGCCGTCCTGCTACACAAAAAGCCCAGTTCTTGGAGCCAAGAGCTGATACAGCCACAGCCTGCAAAGTCTTGAGCAGGGACGAAGCTCATGATGGCATCTGGCCTCTCTTCATTCAGGAGGGAAGGAACCCGGGTGCCTGAATTGCCGGAATTTGCCAAGAAGGAGGGCAGATTGGTTGTCACCCCCTGCGTCTCTCGTTTCTATATATTTATCAATTTAAAAATAAAGGTGAAATACCAGTATCTCTTAGTCATTATGCAGGTATGGAGCGCCTCTCTGGAGACCTGAAATCCTATTTTCTTTGTATGAGGCAGCTATCCATCTGCCCCTAAGACCTACTGTGAAAGAGGCTGCAGCGAGATTATTCTGTGTGTGTGTGTGTGTGTGTGTGTGTGTGTGTGTGTGTCTGTGTGTGTGACAGAGAGAGAGAGAGACAGAGGGAGAGAGAGAGAAAATGAGAGAGAAAGAAAGGGGGAAAAAAGAACAAAAGACAGAGAAAGTTATAGAGAAAGAGAGGGAGAGAAAGAGAGAGACATAGGGAGGAAAGAGACTGAGAGAGAAAGATTGTGACACAGAAATAGAAGCACAGAAAGAGAGATTGAAAGAGACAGAGAGTGTGCCAGAGAGACAGAGAGAGAGAGAGACATACAAATAAAGAGCGAGAAAGAAAGAATAAGAGACAGGCCGGGCATGGTGGCTCACACCTGTAATCCCAATAGTTTGGGAGGCTGAGGTGGGTGGATCGCCTGATGTCAGGAGTTCGAGACCAGCCTGGCCAACATGGTGAAACCCCGTCTCTACTAAAAATATAAAAACTAGCTGAGCGTGGTGGCGGGAACCTGTAATCCCAGCTATTTGGGAGGCTGAGGCAGGAGAATCGCTTGAATCCGGGAGGCAGAGGTTGTAGTGAGCCAAGATGGCTCCATTGCACTCCAGACTGAGCGAGAAGAGCAACACTCTATCTAAAAAAAAAAAAAAAAAAAAAAGGAGAGAGACAGAAACTGAGAGACAGACAGAATAGGTGAGAGACAGAGTGAGAGAAAGAGGAGAGAGGCAGAGAAAGTGACAGAGAGGGACAGACAGGAATAGAATGAGAGAGACAGGGGTTGTGACACAGAGAGGGAGAGAAAGAGACAGAGACATACGGAGAGAGAAAGAGAGAGATGGGGAGAGAGCTGCCTGGCATGGTGGGATAAATAAGTGGGTGGCGCCTTTGTTTTCATTGTGTTTACTACGATGGCCCTCCTCTCCCTCTTGAGCACTTGAGATACATCACTAGGAGACAACTCAAGTTAAAACAATGCTCCTCGGATACACAGCTGTCCTCAGAAACCACCTTCAGGATAAACTCTGTAAATATTGTTGTCAGAATGGTAAAGTGTTCAGATAATTAAAATTGTCCTCTGACTCCCAGGTCTAGTCTAGAAAAGAAGATTAAAATGAAAGCACCATTCACCCACCCGCGAGGCAAAGAGCAGATGCCCCAAAGGGCTTGTGTAAGTAAAGAGGAAAGAAAGGCTTTGGAAGACAAGGCACTACCCAAGGGCGAGAAGTCAATCTTGATGTTGCCGTGGAAACAGGGACTTGTGAAGAGCTTTCAAGAACAATTCTGTCTCCAAGGAGGTAAATCGTCCTCCTGGGAATGCGTTGAAACCATTATCCACCCACAGGACTGGGCTAAAAGTAAACTTCAGGGTAGCTTGGATGAGCAGCATAGGTTGCTAATGAGCGTCGATTTAATGGTCTGAGTTGTTTATACATCAAAAAGAAGTTACCAAGGGTCTACCTGTCTGCTGTTTGGATACACTGGAAACCAGTTAAAACTTAATTCCTAAGAAGCTGTTTCCCACTGTGTTCAAATTTAAATGCTTCAAGAGTAATGCTTCTGGGCACAAAATGGAAAAAGTGGGGAAAATCCAACGGCAACAAAATCCCCACACCACCACCCATGCTGCAAGCACTGTAAGCTGTGATAGTATCTGTCTGCTAAAGGTGCTAAAGAGAAAGCTTGAGGAACTGAGACCGGGCAAGGACCCTTCTTAGGGGCAAACCAGGAAACTCTCTCCACCCCCGACCAAGCATGGAAATCAAGAGAAATCTTGAGTTCCTTCCAGGAGGGAAATTCCAGGCACTTCGCTGGCTGGGAGAAGTTAATGAGCAACTTGATAAAGAAGAAAGTCATAGTAGCTTAAAATAATAACCAAGGAAATTAGAGTCAGGGATGTTTGCTTCCCTAGAGCAACTAAAGAGAACATCTTAGCATCTGTCCCTGAGTTAGTGCGCAACACTCACACCTCGTGTAAATTAGTTCAACCATTGTGGAAGACAGTGTGGCGATTCCTCAAGGATCTAGAACCAGAAATACCATTTGACCCAGCAATCCCATCACTGGGTATATACCGAAAGGATTATAAATCATCCTACTATAAAGACACATGCACATGTATGTTTACTGCAGCACTGTTCACAATAACAAATACTTGGAACCAACCCAAATGCCAATCAATGATCGACAATAAAGAAAATGTGGCACATAGACACCATGGAATACTATGCAGCCATAAAAAAGGATGAGTTCATGTCCTTTGCAGGGACATGGATGAAGCTGGAAACCATCATTCTCAGGAAACTATCACAGGAACAGAAAACCAAACACTGCATGTTTTCACTCATAAGGGGGAGTTGAACAATGAGAACACAGGGACACAGGGAGGAGAACATCACACACAGGGGCCTTTCGGGGGCTGGGGGACTAGGGGAGGGAGAGCATTAGGACAAATACCTAATGTAGATGATGGATGGCAGCAAACTACCATGGCACGTGTATACCTAGTAACAAACCTGCATATTCTGCACACGTACCCCAGAAGTTAAAGTGTGATTAAAAAAAAAATAAAAGAAACTCACACCTCTACCCTATGGAATCCTCTGGCGTGAAGACCTCAGACGTGGGAGAGCCAGGGACTGAACTCTGATCCCTGTTCCTTGTTTTAAATTTCTTCCTGAGGGTGCTGGAGGAGGTCCTGCCCATGGGCCAGATCCAATGTGCTTTTACTGCTGACCGCAAGTCTTAGACAAAGCTCCACTTCCTTAACCAATTGCAAGTCCAAAAGTCTTTGAATCCACCTTGTTCCTGTAAGCAACCCCACCCTCGGGCCCAGCTTCAAGATTTTTTTTTTTTTTTTTTTTTTGAGATGGAGTTTCGCTCTTGTTGCCCAGGCTGGAGTGCAGTGGCGTGATCTTGGCTCGCTGCAACCTCTGCCTCCCGGGTTCAAGCGATTCTCTTGCCTCAGCCTCCCAAGTAGCTGGAATTACAGGCACCTGCCACCACGCCTGGGTAATTTTTTGTATTTTTAGTCAAGACGGGGTTTCACCATGTTGGCCAGGCTGGTCTTGAACTACTAGTAGACCTCAGGTGATCTGCCTGCCTCAGCCTACAAATGTGCTGGGATTACAGGCATGAGCCACCGTACCTGGCCCAAGATATCCCTTTTTAGGCCAAACCAACGTATAGCTTCCATGTATTGATTTATGATTTTTTTTTTTTACTTATTATTTTTGAGATGGAGTCTCGCTCTGTCGCCCAGGCTGGAGTGCAGTGGTGCCATCTCGGCTCACTGCAACCTCCGCCTCCCAGGTTCAAGCCATTCTCCTGCCTCAGCCTCCCAAATAGCTGGGACTACAGGCACGCGCCACCATGCCCAGCTAATTTTTGTATTTTTAGTAGAGACAGGGTTTCACCATGTTGGCCAGGATGGTCTCGATCGCATGACCTCGTGATCTGCCCACCTCGGCCTCCCAAAGTGCTAGAATTACAGGCATGAGCCACCACGCCCAGCCGTGATTTATAATTGTTGATGAAAAGAGTCAAACTCTGTAAAATATTTGAAGAGATTTATTCTGAGCGAAATATGAGTGACCATGGCCCGTGACACAGCCCTCAGGAGATCCCGAGAACATGTACCCTAGGTGGTTGGGGTGCAGCTTGATTTTATATATTTTAGGAAGGCATGAGACATCAATCAAATACATTTCAGAAATACATTGGTTTGGTTCAGAAAGGTGGGACAACTCAACCTGGGGGCTGCCAGGCTATAGGTAATTTTAAATATTTTCTGGTTGACAACTGGTTATCTGAAGACCTGGAATCAACAGAAAGGAAATGTCCAGGTGGAGATAAAGGATTGTGGGAACCAAGTTTTATTTTGCACAGGAAGCTCTCAGATAGCAGACTTCAGAGAGAACAGGTTGTAAAATGTTTCTTATCAGACCTAAAAGGGGGCCTGGCTCTTAGTTGATTATGTCCCAGATCTGGGAAGGAACAAAGGAACAAAGGGAGGGACGGAAGGAAGGAGGGAAGGAAGGAGGGAAGGAAGGGAGGGAGGGAAGGGAGGAAGGAGGGAGGGAAGGAGGGAAGGAGGGAATGAGGGAGGGAAGGAGGGAATGAGGGAGGCAGGGAGGGAAGGAGGGAGGCAGGGAGGGAAGGAGGGAAGGAGGGAGGCAGGGTGGCAGGGAGGGAGGGAGGGAGGGAAGGAGGGAAGGAGGGAGGCAGGGTGGCAGGGAGGGAGGGAGGGAGGGAAGGAGGGAAGGAGGGAAGGAGGGAGGCAGGGTGGCAGGGAGGGAGGGAAGGAGGGAGGCAGGGTGGCAGGGAGGGAGGGAAGGAGGGAAGGAGGGAGGCAGGGTGGCAGGGAGGGAGGGAGGGAGGGAAGGAGGGAGGCAGGGTGGCAGGGAGGGAGGGAGGGAGGGAAGGAGGGAATGAGGGAGGCAGGGTGGCAGGGAGGGAGGGAGGGAAGGAGGGAAGGAGGGAAGCAGGGAGGGAAGGAGGGAGGCAGGGAGGGAAGGAGGGAGGCAGGGAGGGAAGGAGGGAAGGAGGGAGGCAGGGTGGCAGGGAGGGAGGGAGGGAAGGAGGGAGGCAGGGTGGCAGGGAGGGAGGGAGGGAGAGAAGGAGGGAAGGAGGGAGGCAGGGTGGCAGGGAGGGAGGGAGGGAGGGAGGGAAGGAGGGAAGGAGGGAGGCAGGGTGGCAGGGAGGGAGGGAGGGAGGGAGGGAAGGAGGGAAGGAGGGAGGCAGGGAGGGAAGGAGGGAAGGAGGGAAGGAGGGAAGGAGGGAAGCAGGGAGGGAAGGAGGGAGGCAGGGAGGGAAGGAGGGAGGCAGGGAGGGAAGGAGGGAAGGAGGGAGGGAGGGAAGGAAGGGAGGGAGGGAAAGAAGGGAGGGAGGGAAAGAAGGGAGGGAGGGGAAGAAGGGAGGGAGGGAGGGAAAGAAGGGAGGGAAGGAAGGAAGGGGAGAAGGGAGGAAGGAAGGAAGGGGAGAAGGGAGGAAGGAAGGGGAGAAGGAAGGAAGGAAGGGGAGAAGGGAGGAAGGGAGGAAGGAAGGTAGGTAAGGGAGGTAAGGGAGGTAAAGGAGGTAAGGCAGGGAGGGAGGAAAGGCTATTCTCTATAGAATGTGGATTTTTCCCACAAGAGACTTCTCAGGGCAATTTCAAGGTATGGCAAGGAAATATATTTTGGGGTTAAATACATTGTTTTTCCTTGTCTCATTATGTTATGCCAGAGTCACATTGGAAAGTAAGTTACGATATATAGGGTTAAATAAAACCCATCTAATGAGAACTCATGGTTTGTAAAGAATGACTCCCTAGACCCTTTAGATAGGAATTTGGGCAAGATAAAAAAAATCAGAACTTCGTCCTCATGATTTTGCCTGGAGCAGCTTCTGTCCTGAAATTTACCCGACTTGAAACACTATGGCTCGGAAGTCATTGAAAAGACTGGGTCTTAGGCCAGGTGCGGTGGCTCACGCCTGCAATCTCAGCACTTTGGGATGCCAAAGCGAGAGAATCACCTGAGGTCGGGAGTTAAGAGACCAGCCTGACCGACATGGAGAAACGCTGTCTTTACTAAAAGTACAAAACTAGCCAGGCGTGGTGGCGCATGCCTGTAATCCCAGCCACTCAGCAGGCTGAGGCAGGAGAATTGCCTGAACCCGGGAGGTGGAGGTTGCGGTGAGCTGAGATCACGCCATAGCACTCCAGCCTGGGCAGCAAGAGTGAAACTCTGTTTCAATAAAAAAAAAAAAAAAAAAGGGTTAGGTCTTAAGTGTGAGCTGCCTGAGTCTCCTGGCTTGGTGCTGTCCAAATAAACACTATCCTTTCTCTTGCTGCAAAGCCTCATTGTGGAGGTTTGACCTAACTGCACCAGGCAAGTGGACACCAGTCCAGTTTGGTAACAAAACAGGCATCAGTAACGTGGGGTACAGGGTGAGAAAGGCCTACATCAGTAGCTTTTTATGAGATGAAACGATTTCCTATCAGGAGAACATAAACAGACTTAGACTAAGGTGTCGGACTTCTTCTGTTCGTCTGAGGATCCTGTTTCTTGCTGCCTGGTGAGAAGGTAGTGAGGTCATTTGGGTATACACAGCAGCATTAACAGCTTGAACCTAGTGAATACAGATGCCCATCTGTCTGCAGAACTTGCCTCCCTCTGCCCTCAAATGAGCTGCTTAAGGAGCCATCTGTCTTAGCTAGCTCTGCTGCGTAACAAAACGCCCCAAATGTAGTAGCTTGAAAAACAACACCCCTTTATGATCTCACAGTTCTGTAAGTCAGAAGATTGGGTGTAGGTTAACTGGGATGTCTCCATTTAGAGTCTCACAAGGCTGGAATTAAGGTGTCAGACAAAGCTGAGATGACATCTGTAGCTTAGGATGCTCTTCCAGGCATGCTGAATTGGGAGGCAAAATTCAGCTTCTTGTGGTTGTGAGATTGAGTCACATTTTCTCTCTCTTTTTTGAGACAGAGTCTCACTCTGTTGCCTAGGCTGGAGTGCAGTTTCGCGATCTCAGCTCACTGCAACCTCCGCCTCCCAAGATCAAGTGATTCTCTTGCCTCAGCCTCCCCAGTAGCTGGGATTACAGGTGCCTGCCACCACACCCAGCTAATTTTTGTATTTTTAGTAGAGACGGGCTTTCTCCTTGTTGGCAAGAGTGGTCTCAAACTCCTGATCTCAGGTGATCCACCGGCCTTGGCCTCCAAAAGTGCTGGGATAACAGGCGTGAGCCACCGCGCCCGGCCAAGTCTCATTTTCATTTTGGCTGTCAGACAATGGTGGCTCTCTGCTTGCTGTGACACCCTCAGCAACTTGTCATATGGGAGTCTGCTTCTTCAAAACCAGCAAAAAGGGCCGGCTGCGGTGGCTCACGCCTGTAATTCCAGCACTGTGAAAGGCTGAGGTGGGGAAGATCACCTGAGGTCAGGAGTTCGAGACCAGCCTGGCCAACAGGGTGAAACCCTGTCTCTACGAAAAATACAAAAATTAGCCAGGCATGGTAGTGGGTGCCTGTAATCCCAGCTACTTGGGAGGCTGGGGCAGGAGAATCGCTTGAACCTGGGAGGTGGAGGTTGCAGTGAGCCAAGATTGCACCACTGCACTCCAGCCTGGGTGATAGAGCAAGACTCTGCCTCAAAAACAACAACAATAATAACAACAACAAAAACCAGGAAAAGGATCTCTGAGACCATCTCAAGTTTATTTGAAGAAGAAGAATTACTCATTCATCTCACCCTCTTTGAGGCAGGTCCAGCACAGATGATCTCTCCTTTGATTAAACCCACGTATGCCTAGTGTTCCATTATTGGAATGCTAAGCATGTGGAGTTATTTATATCCTACTGCTCAAGGTCATTGCCAAGATCTGATGGCAAAAATTCAAAAACTTGCAACTTCAGGCATAAATGGATTAACTCAAAGTTTTGAATCAAAGAAGATGAGTGAGGCAAGCCTCCATTAGTTTAGAGGTTAATTTTGCCACGGTTGAGAATGTGCCCCAGTCCAGGAAAAAGACGCCAGTTACCATAGGACCTGTGCTCCGTGCTTTTTCTTTTCTTTTTGAGACGGAGTCTCCCTCTGTCGCCCAGGCTGGAGTGCAATGGCGCCATCTCGGCTCACTGCACCCTCCGCCTCCCAGGTTCAAGTGATTCTCCTGCCTCAGCTTCCTCAGTAGCTGGGATTACAAGTGCGCGTCACCACGCCCGGCTAATTTTTGAATTTTTACTAGAGATGGGCTTTCACCACGTTTGTCAGGCTGGTCTCAAACTCCTGACCTCGTGATCCACCCGCCTCAGCTTCCCAAAGTGCCGGGATTACAGGCGTGAGCCACCGCGCCTGGCTTTTTTTTTTTTTCTTGAGACAGAGTCTTGCTCTGTCGCCCAGGCTAGAGTGCAGTGGCACAGTCTCAGCTTACTGCAACCTCCACCTCCCGGGCTCAGATGATTCTTCTGCCTCAGTGTCCCAAGTAGCTGGGATTACAGGCATGCAACGCCACGCCCTGCTATTTTTTTTATTTTTCAGTACAGACGGGGTTTTGCCATGTTGGCAGGCTGGTCTTGAACTCCTGACCTCAGGTGATCCACCCGCCCCGGCCTCCCAAAGTGCTGGGATTATAGGCATGAGCCACTGCGTGCGGCCCTGTGCTTTTTCCAAGGACGGTTTTGAGGGCTGTGGTATAGAAAGGGAAAAAAGCAGGCAGGAGGGAAAGAGGAAAGAAAAAAAAAAGAAGGAGAGTAGATAAAAGAGGCAAATGATTACATTCTTGTGAGTCTTTGATTGGCACTCTCTGAATACACATTTTACATGGCAAAGTGCGGGTAGAGGAACAGTCAATCACGCGTTCATTTCATGCACAGTAAATCCACTTTTGCATAAGACAAAGTCAACATACAGAAGAGGAAGATGTCAAACATGCATTTGTCTCAGGGTGGGCGGAGAGATCATTTCTAGTCTTATCTTTGTCCCACACTTGTGAAGACAAGTTGTTAATTTACATTGTCAGGGAGAAATTCAACAGAACTCTGTTTTAGGGGAAAGATTTTGGAGCCCACAAGAAATTTCCTTATGAGCAATTTGTGAGAGCATCTCCGCTGGGGAGGGATGTGCAGAAATGAAGAGGCTACAACAAGTGTCTGAAGATAGTCCTGAAGGCCAGGTGCAGTGGCTCATGCCTGTAATACCAGAGCTTTGGGAGGCTGAGGCAGGAGGATTGCTTGAGCCTAGGAGTTCGAGACCAGCCTGGGCAACATGGTGAAACCTCGTGTCTACCAAAAATACAGGAAAAAAAAAAAAAAGCAGCTGGGTGTGGTGATGGTGGTACATGCCTGTAGTCCCAGCTACTTGGGAGGCTGAGGTGGGAGGATCACTTGAGCTGAGAAGGTCAAGGCTGCAGTGAGCTATGACTGTGCCACTGCACTCCAGCCTGGGCAACACAGTGACAACCCAATCTCAAAAAAAAAAAAAGATACCCCTCCAGCCAGATGAATGCACATGACCACTGGCATGAGAGGAGGTCGGCATAAGATACAGGTCCTAAGGACCTTGTTGATAAAACAGGTTGTGGTAAGGAAGCCGGCCAAACCCCACGCAAACCAAGATGGCGACGAGACTGACCTCTGGTCTTCCTCACTGTTCATTACACGCTAACTCTAATGCATTAGCTGCTAAAAGACACTTCCATCAGCCTCATGGCAGTTTACAGATGTCATGGCAATGTCAGGAAGTTACCCTATAGGGTCTAAAAAGGGGAGGAACCCTCAGTTCCCAGAACCGCCCACCTGCTTCCCAGAAAACTCACGAATAATCTTTCCCTTGTTTCGCACAGAATCAAGAAATAACCATAAAAATCACCAACTGGCAGCCCTCGGTGCTGCTCTGCCAATGGAGTGGCCACTTTTTATTCCTTTACTTTCTTAATCAACTTGCTTTCACTTTACTCTATAGACTCACCCCAAATTCTTTCTTGCACAGGATCCAAGAACCCTCTCTTGGGGTCAGGATCAGGACCCCTTTCCAGTAAACAACGCCTCATATTTTCTATCATAATTTCATTACTTTGTGTGCCCACTGACAACGGTAATGGTCTGACCCGGGGCTGGTCAACTGCAGCCCTCCAGCAAAATCCAGCCCCTTGCCTATTTTTGTGCACCTTGTAAACCAAAAAACTATTTCCACATCTTTTAAACAGTGGGTTAAAAAAAATCAAAAGAAGGATAACACAGTTGACTGTTGGACAACATACATCTGAAATGAGCAGATTCACCCATTTGGACTTTCACCCGAGATGACTCCTCCTCCCTCTTCGTCCCCCCTCCTCCCCCCCTCCCTTCTCCTCCTCCCCTCCCCCTCCTCTCCCTACTCCTGCAGAGTGCAGTGACTCACGCCTATAATCCCAGCACTTTGGGAGGCCGAGGCGGGTAGATCACGAGGTCAGGAGTTGAAGACCAGCCTGGCCAATATGGTGAAACCCCATCTCTACTAAAAATACAAAAATTAGCCGGGTGTGGTGGCGTGTGCCTGTAATCCCAGTTACTTGGGAGGCTGAGGCAGAAGAAGTGCTTGAACCCAGGAGACGGAGGTTGCAGTGAGCCGAGATCGCGCCACTGCACTCCAGCCTCGGTGACAGAGTGAGACTCCATCTCAAAAAAAAAAAAAAAAAGGAGAGAACGAAGACCTTTATGATGATCTACTTCCATTTAGTAAGTAGTAAAATATTTTCTCTTCTCTTCCTTAGCATTTTTTTTCTAGCTGACTTTATAATACACATAACATACAAACTATGTACTGATCGACTCTATGTTATGAATAAAGCTTCCGGTCAAGAGTACACTACCAGTATTTAACTTTTGGGGGAGTCAGAACCTATACATAGATTTTCAACTGCATAGAGGTCAGTACCCCAACCCCCGTGTTGTTCAACGGTCAGCTGTTTATACATATTTTTTTGAGGTGGAGTTTCCCTCTTGTTGCCCAGGCTGGAGTGCGATGGCGTGATCTCAGCTCACTGCAATCTCCACCTCCCGAATTCAAGCGATTCTCCTGCCTCAGCGTCATGAGTAGCTGGGATTACAGGCACGCACCACCATTCCCAGCTAATTTTTTGTATTTTTAGTAGAGACGGGTTTCACCATGTTGGTCAGGCTGGTCTTGAACTCCCGACCTCAGGTGATCCACCCGCCTCGGCCTCCCAAAGTGCTGGGATGACAGTTGTGAGCCACTGTGCCCGGCCGGGTCAACTGTATTTTGTGCCACGTGATAAATACATACATTTACATCTCAGTGTCCCTCAAGATTCTTAGAACACAGAACTTGCCCATTCATTTACATATTGTGCTGTTGTGGTAGCGATCATATGACTGAAAGAGCTTCACGTATTTCCCTATGTGGACTTTTCTTTTCTTTCTTTTTTTTTTTTTTTGAGATGGGATCTTGCTCTGTCACCCAGGCTGGACTGCAGTGGGGTGATCTCAGCTCACTGCAACCTCCACCTCCCAGGTTCAAGAGATTCTCCTCCCTCATCCTCCTGAGTAGCTGGGATTACAGACATGCACCACTACACCTGGCTAATTTTTTGTATTTTTAGTGGAGGCGGGGTTTCACCATGTTGGCCAGGTTGGTCTCAAACTCTTGACCTCAGGCGATCTGCTGGCTTTGGCCTCCCAATGTACTGGGATTACAGGCGTGAGCCACCGTGCCCGGCCCACTACCCGACCTTGTAAGAAGTTTGTCCACCCCTGCTATGGTCAGAGCTCATAACTGGTACCTTGAAATCTGTCCGCTGTGTTCTCATGCAGAACTTCAAGAGTTATACATTGTGCCAGTAGCGAAAAAAAAAAAAAAGAAAGAAAGAAAAAAAAAAAGGGGCCAGGCATGGTGACTCACACCTGTAATCCCAACACTTTGGGAGGCTGAAGTGGGTAGACTATGAGGTCAAGAGTTCAAGACCAGCCTGACTAACATGGTGAAACGCTATCTCTACTGAAAATACAAAAATTAAGCGGGCATGGTGGCAGGTGCCTGTAATCTCAGCTACTCAGAAGGCTGAGGCAGCAGAATCACATGAACCTGGGAGATGGAGGATGCAGTGAGCCAAGATCGTGCCACTGCACTCCAGCCTGGGTGACAGAGCAAGACTCTGTCTCAAAAAAAAAAAAAAAAAAGATGAAGTTATGAAAATAATAAGTCCAAACAAATTTTGATTTTTGTCTTTATAGCATTATTCCTGGAGATTAAAAAAAATTGGAGGTGTGTGCAGTGGGTCACGCTTGTAATCCCAGAACTTTGAAAGGCCAAGACAGGCAGATCATGAGGTCAGGAGTTCGAGAGCAGCCTGGCCAACACAGTGAAATGCTGTCTCTACTAAAAATACAAAAATTAGCTGAGCATGGTTGTGCACACCTGCAATCTCAGCTATTCAGAAGGCTGAGGCAGGAGGATCCTTTGTACCCAGGAGGTGGAGACTGCAGTGAGCTGAGATCACTCCACTGCACTCCAGCCTGGGCAACAGAGACTCCATCTCAAAAAATAAATAAATAAAAAGATGAAGTTATGAGATGACGTTATGAAAATAATAAGCTCAAATGAACTAATTCTGATTTTTAGGGGGAGGGGAGGAGGGGAGGGGGAGGGGGGAGGGGAGGGGGAGGAGGAGGGGGAGGAGGGGAGGGGGAGGAGGGAAAGGGGGAGGAGGGGGAGGAGGGGGAGGGGGAGGAGGGGGAGGAGGGGAAGGGGGAGGAGGGGAAGGGGGAGGAGGGGGAGGAGGGGAAGGGGAGGAGGGGGAGGAGGGAAAGGGGGAGGAGGGGAAGGGGGAGAAGGGAAAGGGGGAGGAGGGGAAGGGGGAGGAGGGGGAGGGGGAGGAGGGGAAGGGGGGGAGGGGGAGGGGAGGAGGGGTAGAAGGAGGGAGGAAGAGGGGGAGGAGGGGGAAGGGGGGAGGGGAGGGGAGGAGGGGGAGGAGGGGGAGGGGAGGAGGGGGAGGGGAGGAGGGGGAGGAGGGAGGAAGAGGAGGAGGGAGAAGGGAGGAGGAGGGAGAAGGGAGAAGAGGAGGGGGAGGAGGGAGAAGGGAGAAGGGAGAAGAGGGGGGAGAAGGGAGAAGAGTAGGAGGGAGAAGGGAGGAGGAGGGAGAAGGGAGAAGAGGAGGGGGAGGAGGGAGAAGGGAGAAGGGAGAAGAGGGGGGAGGAGGGAGAAGGGAGAAGAGTAGGAGGGAGAAGGGAGAAGAGGAGGGGGAGGAGGGAGAAGGGAGAGGAGGAGGGGGAGGAGGGAGAAGGGAGAGGAGGAGGGGGAGGAGGGAGAAGGGAGAAGAGGAGGGGGAGGAGGGAGGAGGGAGAAGAGGAGGGGGAGGAGGGAGAAGGGAGATGAGGAGGGGGAGGAAGGAGAAGGGAGAAGAGGAGGGGGAGGAGGGAGAAGGGAGAAGAGGAGGGGGAGGAGGGAGAAGGGAGAAGAGGAGGGAGAAGAGGAGGGAGAAGAGGAGGGAGAAGAGGAGGGGGAGAAGGGGAGGAGGGGGAGGGAGGAGGGGGAGGGGGAGAAGGGGAGGAGGGGGAGGGGAAGAAGGGGAGGAGGGGGAGGGGGAGGGAGGAGGGGGAGGGGAGGAGGGGGAGGGGGAGAAGGGGAGGAGGGGGAGGAGGGGGAGGAGGGGGGAGGAGGGGGAGGGGGGAGGAGGGGGAGGGGGAGGGGAGGGGTGGGGAGGGGGAGGGGAGGGGGAGGGGAGGGGTGGGGAGGGGGAGGGGAGGGGTGGGGGGAGGGGAGGGGTGGGGGGAGGGGAGGGGTGGGAGGGGGGAGGGGAGGGGGAGGAGGTGGAGGGGAGGGGGAGGAGGTGGAGGGGAGGGGGAGGAGGTGGAGGGGAGGGGGAGGAGGTGGAGGGGAAGGGGAGGAGGTGGAGGGGAGGAGGCGGAGGGGAGGAGGAGGGGGAGGGGAGGAGGAGGGGGAGGGGAGGAGGAGGGGACGGGGAGGAGGAGGGGACGGGGAGGAGGAGGGGACGGGGAGGAGGAGGGGGAGGACTTCCACCCTTTTGGCACCAGGAACCGGTTTCATGGAAGACAATTTTTCTGTGGACCGAAAATGAGGGTAGATGGTTTTAGGATGATTTGCACACATTGCATTTATTGTACACTCTATTTCTTTTCTTTTCTTTGAGATGGACTCTCGCTCTGTTGCCCAGGCTGCAGTGCAGTGGTGCAGTCTCAGCTCACTGCACCTCCGCTTCCTGGGTTCAAGCAATTCTCCTATCTCAGCGTCTTGAGCAGCTAGGATTACGAGTGTGTGCCACCACGTACAGCTAATTTTTGAGCCAGGATTTCACCATGTTGGCCAGGCTGGTCTCGAACTCCTGACCTCAAGCAATCTGCCCACCTCGGCCTCCCAAAATGCTGGGATTACAGGCATGAGCCACCGCACGCAGTCCTCGATTTTATTTTAAAGATTATTTCTTGAAGGAGCTGAACTCCAGTGAGCACACCCTCCCCACAGTTTTCGTCTCTTTCGCTGTTTGGTATGTCATGAAAGGAAAGATGAAAAGATCGTAATGTTATTCGTTCCTCTGAGAAATGACCATGCTCCTTGTCCAGAGGTGAACGCCTGGCGCTCAGCCGCACACCCCGGGGGCCTGATGTTCCGATCTGGGAATGAGGTCGCCGCATCTATTCGGTAATGACTATCATCATTTTATTAGGGTGCCACACCAATTTTCCGCATCGTCTTCCCTGGGGTCGTAAAGAACACATTCAGGTTTGGCAGAATCTGTTCATCAAAGCTGGTCAACCTTTTCAGAGAATACACGACATTGAGACAGAAAATTTGTTTTGTTTTTCTCCAGATGACTGCGGCTTATTTCTTTCATGCAGATGATCGTCTTTTATAAGCCGCCTTTTTTTTTTTTTTTTTTTTTTGAGACAGAGTCTTGCTCTGTCGCCCAGGCTGGAGTGCAGTGGTGCAATCTCAGCAGCTCACTGCAAGCTCCGCCTCCCGGGTTCGCGCCATTCTCCTGCCTCAGCGTCCCGAGTACCTGGGATTACAGGCGCCGGCCACCAGGCCCGGCTAATTTTTTTGTATTTTTTTAGTAGAGACGGGGTTTCCCCATATTGGCCAGGATGGTCTCAATCTCCTGACCTCGTGATCCACCCACCTCGGCCTCCCAAAGTGCCGGGATGACAACAGGTGTGAGCCACTGGGCCCAGCTGGATTCCACTTATATGAGGTCCCTAGAGTTGTCAAGTTTATACAAACAGAAAGTAGAATGGTAGGTACCAGTGGCTGGGAGGAACGAGGACATGTTGTTTACTGGGGACGGAGTGTTCTGGAAATGAATGTTGGTGATGGTCACATCATTAACATGAATGTAGTTAATACTGCTGAACTCTCACACCTGTCATCCCAGCACTTTGGGAGGCCAAGGCGGGCGGTTCATGAGGTCACGATATCAAGACGATCCTGGCTAACACGGTGGAACCCTGTCTGTACTAAAAATGCAAAACATGAGCCGGGTGTGGTTGCATGTGCCTGTAGTCCCAGCTACTCGGGAGGCTGAGGCAGGAGAATGGCATGAACCCGGGAGGCAGAGGCTGCAGTGAGCCAAGATCACGCCACCGCACTCCAGCCTGGGCGACACAGTGAGACTCCGTTTCAATAAAATAGTAAAATAAAACAAAAAACTGCTGAACTGTAGACTTAAACATAGGAAAGATGGCCAGTGTTGTGACACCTGTATTTTACTGCAAATACAAAAGAATAACTGTAAATAACTGTAAGCCAGTGCACGGCTAGTACAATGATCTGGCCGCCCACGGTATGACTGAGGATGTCCATTTTCAGACCCTCCACATTTGCTGAAAGCAGGAGCGATCCCCTGGAAACCCTCCCAGATACAGGTGGAGAAACAATGGAGTCATGGACCGAGTCTTTGATCTCTAGCACAAAGACCTTATGTCAACCCATCAGCCAGGAAACACAGTTCTCATGAAGTTCACACACTGAAGAGGAGAGCTGTGTGCTCCATGAGAGACGGACAAGATCAATTGGTAACTTCCCTTGAGAAACAGAGGGGCCGGAATGCATGCCAGCTTGAGCCAGAGCCACAGCAAGGCCAGGCAGGCCCATCAGCCACGAGCATGGCTGTGTCATGAGCAGAGGCAAACTCCCCCTGGGGCCTCTCACGTTTCTCAATTTCTTTCATGGGAGGCACAAACTGCCGTTTGTTTTAGAATATCTTTTCAAGTATTTGCACTGCAAAACGACAATGAAACAACAAGAACCAGCCAGATAGACATAATGTCTTCAGAGCAAAGGGTAGAGGCAAGAAAAAAGGTGAAGGAAAAAGAAGGGGAGGGGAGGGCAGGGCAGGGGAGGGCAGGGGATCTCGGCTCACTGCAACCTCCACTTCCCAGGTTCAAGCAATTTTCCTGCCTCAGCCTCCTCAGTAGCTGGGATTACAGGCGCCTGCCACCAGGCTCAGCAAATTTTTGTATTTTTAGTACAGATGGGCTTTCACCACGTTGGCCAGGCTGGTCTCGAACTCCTGACCTCAAGTGATCTGCCCACCTTGGCTTCCCAAAGTGCTGGGATTACAGGCATGAGCCACCGTGCCCGGCCCTGCGAGTCTGTTTTGATTGGATTTGTTTGACTTTAAACCCATTCGGAAGAGTTTTCCTGGAATTGCTACTCTCGGAGACATGAGGCAATGCTTACTCTGACTTTTGACGTTTTCAAGTGTACAGTTGAAAGTCAACAACATGGGTGAATGTGGCAACCCCTCCTTACAAAATCAGAGACAGTCACTGCCAAGCCGCTTCGTGGATTGTCATTAGCTTCCAACGAGAAACAGGTGCACAATCAAGGTCTAAAGATAAAGAGGGTTAAGTGCAAGACAGCAGCCATGACGTGTCGGTCCACGTACAGCCTGTCTGCCTGAGGGCTCAGTGATCCAAAAAGACACTGCAGGTCAGCACTTCAGAGTGTCCGCAACATCCGGGGTTACTTAACCCTGTGGCTTGACAAGCAGCAGAGATTTGCAAACAATGATAGCTTCTGTGCCACTTCAGCCGAACACTGGCTCTGAAAACAGCCTCAGTATCTGACAAGCTCTCATTCCTGGGCTTGTGGCGTGGCTGTCCATTGAGAGAGCCTAAGTATATCTTCATGCCGAGGGGATGGGAGCATTTATATAAATAAATGTGTGCACTGATTACAGCACTGCTGCCCAAGAGCTTGATGGGCGATGACGATCCGATTTCGCCATGGCAGCTTATGTTTACAGAACCCGGCTCCACTGCAGACAGGACATCGAATGTGTAACGCAGTATTTAAATGTCCACTGACATTTACAGCTCGTGTCAGCCCAAGAGGGAAGAGGCGTTGGTGTCCCAGTCTGCCAAGGAGGGCTCCTGCTATGGAATGAATGGTGTCACCCCGAATCTCATGTGTTGAAACCCTAATGCCAAATGGGATGGTATTTGGAGACGGAGCCTTTGGGAGATGATGATGTTTACATCAGGTCGTGAAGGTGGGATCCTTATGTTGGGATTCGTGCCCTTGTAAGAAGAGACACCAGGGCACACATGCTCCCTCGTGCTCCACCCCCCTCTCTCTGCCCTGCGAGACCATCCGTAAACCAAGAAGAGGAACCTCTCAAGTACCCAACCATGGTGCCACCTGGATGTAAACATTTCTGCCTCCAGTACTATAGAGAAATAAATTTCTGTTATTTATGCCACCCCATCTATGGTCCAGTTAACCCTTAAACAACACAGGTTTGAATTGCACGGGTCCACTCCTACGGGCATTTTCTTCTACCTCTGCCACCCCGGAGCCAGCAAGACCAATCCCTCCTCTCCGCTCTCATCTTAGGCTACTCAAGGTGAAGACGATAAGGATGAAGACCTTCATGACGATCCACTCCCACTTCAGAAATAGTAAATATATTTTCTCTTCTCTATGATTTTTAAAAATTTAGTTTGGTGTCCTTTTTTGTTTTTAATTATCTTTCCATAAGTGATTGGGGTACAGGTGGTATTTGGTTACCTAAGTTCTTTAGTGGTGATCTGTGAGATTTTGGTACACCCATCACCCGAGCAGTATATACTGCACCCTATTTGTAGTGTTTATCCCTCACCCCCCTCCCACTCTTCCCCCGCAAGCCCCCAAATTCCATTTTATCATTCTTATGCCTTTGTGTCCTCATAGCTTAGCTCCCACGTAACACTGAGAACATACGATGTTGGTTTTCCATCCCTGAGTTACTTCACTTAGAATAAAAGTTCCTTATCAGGCGTGGTGGCTCAAGCCTGTAATCTCCACACTTTGGGACGCCAAGGCGGGTAGGTCACCTAAGGTCAGGAGTTCGAGACCAGCTTGACCAACGTGGTGAAACCCTGTCTCTACTAAAAATACAAAAATTAGCTGGGCGTGGTGGCGTGCACCTTTAGTGCCAGCTACTCGGGAGGCTGAGGCAGGAGAATCACTTGAACGTGGGAGGCGTAGGCTGTACTGAGCAGAGATCACACCACTGAACTCCAGCCTGACTCCAGGGCAACAGAGTAAAACTCCATCTCAAAAAAATAAAAAATAAAAAATAAAAAATAAAAGAATAAAAGTTCCTTATAAGGCGATTCTCCTGCCTCAGCCTCCTGAGTAGCTGGGATTACAGGCGTGCACCACCACGCCCAGCTAAAAAAAAACAAAAAAACAGCATTTTCTTTTCTCTAGCATACTTTAATAATACAGTATACAATACATAAAACATACAAAATATATGTTAATCGACTTTATGGTATTGATAAGGCTTCTGCTCAACAATAGGATATTCATAAGTTTTGGGTGAGTCAAAAGTTATCTTTGGATTTTCAACTGTGCCAGGGACGTGTGTGACGCCCCTAACTCCCACATTGTTCAAGGGTCAACTCTGTTTTGTTTTTTATTGTTGTTGTTGTTGTTGTTGTTTTTGAGATGGAATCTTGCTCTGTCGCCCAGGCTGGAGTGCAATGGTGCGATCTTGGCTCCCTGCAATCTCCGCCTCCCAGGTTCAAGCGATTCTCCTGCCTCAGCCTCCTGAGTATCTGGGATTACAGGCGCCAGCCGCCACACCCAGCTAATCTTTGTATCAAGGTCAACTGTATTTTCTTGCAACAGCCAGAGCTAAGACAGTCTTGAAGCTCAAAGAGGTACAAGAACCTACCCAAAGTTATCCAACCAACAAGCACCTGGAAGGCAGAATAAAGACTCAGGTAGCCAAGCGCCATAGCCACACCATGGTAGAGCTATTCTGCCTTGTAGAGATGCATTGAATCTGTCACAGGGTGAATACATCTCCAAATGCATTTGAAAACTCCTACGGGATGCTACAGAAACACGTGAGGGAAGAGTGGGTGTGGACATACTCTCCATCTGTTACGCTCAGAGTACTCCAACTACAGGAGTGAGATGCCTCAAGACAGGCCAAGGCAGAAACAAGCATCACTATGAACCCCAGAACAGATATGTTTTCTGGCCAGACACGGTGGTACACGCCTGTAATCCCAGCACTTCAAGAGGCCCAGGTGAGAAGACTGCTGGAGGCCAGGAGTTTAAGACCAGCCTGAGCAACAGAGGAAGATCCCATCTCTACAAAATATTTAAAATATATATATAGCTGGGAATGATGATGCATACCCACAGCCCCAGCTACTTTAGACACTGTGGTGGGAAGATCACTCGAGCCTGGGAGGCTGAAGCTGTCGTGAGCCACAGTCACACCACTGCACTCCAGCCTGGGTGAGAGAGTGAGATCCGGTCTCGAAAAAATCATTATCGTCACAGTAATGAGAGGAATTTTAGGTGATAGGTGATTACTAATTTCAAAAATAGGGGCTTCCGGTTTCTGCTCTAATGATACAGGGGTTAAGAAGAAATGACTTAAGCAGATAGTAAAAATTAGCTGGGTGTGGTGGTGCACACCTATCATCCCAGCTACTTGGGAGGCTGAGATGTGAGGATCACCTGAGCCTCGGAAGTTGAAGTTGCAGTGAGCCATGATCACACCACTGCACTCCAGCCTGGGTAACAGATGGAGACCCTGTCTGGAAAAAAAAAAGATTTTGCACAAAGTTTTACGATGACTCTTTGTAATTAAAAGTAATTTCTGCTTTGTTGGTGATTTCTCACACATTTATCTGGTAGACCAGATACCTGCATGTGATAGGGTAAGAAGGACCCATTTCCCTCCAAGGAGAACAGCATTGCAAGGGGGTTGAGGACGCATGCATGTGGAATCCAAACATTGAATGCACTAAGACGGCGCTGCATGAAGCCTGCCTGTGAGTTTATGATGAAGCTGCACAGAGCTCCGTAGGCGGCTCTCACTCCTCTCTCTCAGCCTTTGGCTTCGGTTTAATTGCATACACACCCTTCAGAGCTGCTCGGGGCCCCCACTTCTTCAGCCTTCTGGCATTTTTCTAAGCAACACTAAACCTCTTTCCAACGTTGCCCTTGGATTTTGTGTGCACGTCTTCCAGCCCTTGAGCTGCTTGACCTGTGCTTGCAAGGGTTCCATAACACTGGATAGGACAGAAGCTCCGCCCAGCCCCACGTGAGAGCTCTGTGCTCTTCAGGGACCATGTCCTATTCACACTGTCTCCCTCACATCTAATACGGTCATGATACTCAGCAATATAGTACTCCACCCAACAGGCAACTCAGAGTCTGCCAGTGATACAGGAGTTAAGAAGAAATCACTTAGGCAGACAGTAAGGGTATGGGAGTCCTCGGCAAGGCTTTTTTCTTTTTTTTGAGATGGAGTCCCGCTCTGTCGCCCAGGCTGGAGTGTAGTGGCATGATGTTCGCTCATTGCAACCTCCGCCTCCCGGGTTCAAGCAATTCGCCTGCCTCAGCCTCCTAAGTAGCTGGCATTACAGGTACGCACCACCAAGCCCGGCTAATTTTTGTGTGTTTTTTTTTTTAGTAGAGACGCGGTTTCACTGGTCAGGCTCGTCTCGAACCCCTGACCTCATGATCCACCCGCCTCAGCCTCCAAAAGTGCTGGGATGACAGGTGTGAGCCACTGCGCCCGGCAGCTTTTCTCTTTAATGAAAAGCAGCCCCAAGTCATTTTCTAACAATGAACAGCCTGTCAAGTTGAGCTGCAGACATACACAAGCCAGCTGCGAGCTTGTACGGGTGAATGTCGGGAGGACCTAGGGACTAGACACGTTCAAGATGGCGGCCCCATCTTCCCGGGAGGAACTAACGACTAGACACGTTCAAGATGGCGGCTCCATCTTCCGGGCAGGAACTAGGGACTAGACACGTTCAAGATGGCGGCTCCATCTTCCCGGCAGGAACTAGGGACTAGACACGTTCAAGATGGCGATTCCATCTTCCCGGCAGGAACTAGGGACTAGACACATTCAAAACGGCGGCTCCATCTTCCCAGCAGGAACTAGAGACTAGACACGTTCAAGACAGTGGCTCCATCTTCCCTCCTCTTTGTCAGCCACATGTAAAGTAAGAAAAACAGGACCGAGAGCCCCGACCAACTACAAAGCCCATTTGCATAACCGATTAGGGTGGGCAACCAGCCTTTCCTGTGGGCTATGTAAATGTCATGCTTGATGGAACCAATCTCTCGGAGAGCCCCACCAACTACAAAGCCCATTTGCATAAACGATTAGGGTGGGCAACCAGCCTTTCCTGTGGGCTATGTAAATGCCATGCTTGATGGAACCAATCTGTGAGCTCTATGTAAATGAGACACCGCCTCCTCAAACTGGACTATAAAATCCATCACATTTGGTGCCAGCTGGTCCTTTCCGCTCGGAGACCCCTTTGTCTATAGAGAAAACCATTTCTCTTTCTCTTCTCTTCTCCTGATTAAACTTCCACTCCTAAACTCCTCGTGTGTGTCTTTGTCCTAAATTTTCCTGATGCCCAATGACAAACCCCAGGGTATATACCCCAGACAACTTAGCCACTTCACTAACATGTAGAGAGCTTGCGCATTTTAATTCCTATCCTCACAATAGGCAAAGAGCAGAACATACTGAAAATCAGCAACTCTGCGATCCATCAGAAAATAGAGATCACAAGACGAAATGCTGCCTGAAGACTGGACAGACAGGTGGTAAGTGGAATTGTGCTTGTCTAGGAGTTCCTGCTGGAGCCAGCACCTGATGGACACATTTGCAGGGTAATTATTAAACAGCTGCAGGCTGACAGTGGACAAGCCTAAGTAAGTTAAAAACTCCTGGCCAGGCGTGGTGGCTAGCACCTGTAATCCCAGCACTTTGGGAGGCCAAGGCGGGCAGATCACCTGAGGTCAGGAGTTCGAGACCAGCCTGGCCAACATAGTGAAACCCCGTCTCTACTAAAAATACAAAAATTAGCCAGGCGTGGTGGCAGGCACCTGTAATCCCAGCTACTCGGGAGGCTGAGGCAGGAGAATTGCTTGACCCTGGGAGGTGGAGGTTGTAGTGAGCCCAGATCGCACCACTGCACTCCAGCCTGAGTGACAGAGCGAGACTCTGTCTCAAAAGACAACAAAAACAGAAAAACTTCTGGGGGCCCATCTTAGAGGAGACCTTGTACTTTCACAAATTTTACCTCTGGGAGCTCCACCAGGTTCCCAGGGTGAAGATCAAAGAAATATCCAGTTGTGTGTTATTGGGGGAAAGTAACCACTTTGCAATATTCCTAGGGAGACAGTAGCATTTTGAAGTATGCCCAAAGCAATCCGTGTCCTCTCTGCCCTCAAAGTAAATTACTTTAGCACAGTCAAAGTGACCTGGGGGAAGGGAAATCTTCTATTTCAGTTTTTCTTTTTTTTTTTTTCTTTCCAGGCAGATTTTCACTCTTGTTGCCCAAGCTGGAGTATAATGGCGCAATCTTGGCTCACTGAAACCTCCACCTCCAGGGTTCAAGTGATTCTCCTGCCTCAGCCTCCTGAGTAGCTGGGATTACAGGTGCCTGCCACCATGCTCGGCTAATTTTTTGTATTTTTAGTAGAGATGGGGTTTCGCCATGTTGGCCAGGCTGGTCTCGCACTCCTGACCTCAGGTGATCCACCCGCCTCAGCCTCCCAAGGTGCTGGGATTACAGGCGTGAGCCACCGTGCCCGACCAGATTTCAGTTTCTATTAGCTTTCAACAACACTTTCGTGCATGAGTGACGCTGGCGGCCATGTACTCAGCCATTCCATCAAGGTTCCAAGCAGCAAAGCTGCAAAATGGATCTGACTCCTTCAGTGAAGAAGAGTCTCCCTGAATGCATTGGAAACACTCATGAGATGCTACTGAAGCAAGTAAGGGAAGCCTGACTGTGGACATGCTCTCTGTCTCTTAGGCTCACAGTACTCCAACCACAGAAATGAGATGCCTCAAGGGAGGCAGAGGCAGAAAGAAGCCATCACTATAAACCAAGAATAAAGCCAGCAGAGCTACAGTGATGGCCTGTGTGCTGCAGGTGAGCATCACCTTGTTGTAAGGCCACAGGCTTTCCTGGCCACCCTGCTCAGTTGGCCGCATGGTGGGAGTCACTAGACTCAAGATAGACCCAGCCAGACCATCTGGTTAGAGCTACCCAAGGAAAAGCCATTGTCAGCACAAAGTCACTGGAGTCTTAGAATGCACAGCTGTGATGGGCTGATTCCTTCTCCCAAATCCCTGTTAAAGCCCTAACGCCCAGGACCTCAGAATGTCACCATATTTGGAGATAGTCTTTAAAGAGGTGATTAAGGTAAAACAAAGTCACCAGGGAGGGCCCTAATCCGAGAAGACTGGGGTGCTTATAAGAAGAGGAGATGAGGCCGGGCGTGGTGGCTCACGCCTGTAATCCCAGCACTTTGGGAGGCCGAGGTGGGTGGATCACGAGGTCAGGAGATCGAGACCATCCTGGCTAACACGGTGAAACTCCATCTCTACTAAAAATAGAAAAAATTAGCTAGGCATGGTGGCACGCACCTGTAGTTCCAGTTACTCGGGAGGCTGAGGCAGGAAAATCGCTTGAACCTGGGAGGTGGAGGTTGCAGTGAGCGAAGACTGTGCCACTACACTCCAGCCTGGGCAAGAGAGCGAGACTCCATCTCACAAAAAAAAAAAAAAAAAAAGAGGAGGAGATGAGGACACAGACACACAGAGTGACGACCCTGCGAGGACACAGTGAGAAGATGGCATCTACAAGCCTACGAGAGAGGCCTCAGGAGGAACCAGCCCTGCCTACACCTTGATCTTGGACTTACAGCCTCCAGGATTGTGGGAGAATAAACGTCTGTTGTTTACAAGCCATCCAGTCTATGGTATTCTGTGATAGCAGCCTGAAATGGACTAAGACACCTCATAAGAAAAGGAGATGAGGACACAGACACACACATAGGGACAACCCTGTGAGGACACAGGGAGAAGATGGCATCTCCAAGCCCAGGAGAGAGGCCTCAGGAGGAACCAGCCCTGCCCATACCTGGATCTCAGACTTCCAGCCTCCAGGAGTGTGAGAGAATCAATGTCTGTTGTTTATAAGTCACCCAGTCTATAGTATTCTGTGATAGCAGCCTGAGATGGACTAAGACACCTCATAAGAGGAGATGAGGACACAGACACACACAGAGGGGCGACCCTATGAGGACACAGGGAGAAGACGGTGTCTACAAGCCCAGCAGAGAGGTCTCAGGAAGAACCAGCCCTGCCCACACTTTGATCTCACAGACTTCCAGCCTCCAGGACTGTGGGAAAATAAGTCTGCTGTTTAAGCGGCCCAGCCTGTAGTATTTTGTCATGGCAGCCGTAGGTGACTAATACAACAGGTGTTTCATCCCGTTCCTTTCCTCAGGTGGTGTTGCAGAGTACCCCAGCATCTTTAGGTGGTGGTAGAAGAGACGCCAGCATCTGCCATAACATCCGGAAGAGGGTTCTGTATGTTACACTGTGGGGAGGTTTGCCTCCAAGCATTAGAGTGATCTGAACAATGGGAATCTTTGCACAGAGGACGGTGAGTTCTACTCGGGGATGGTACCTACTAAGACAGACATGTTGTCTTCTCTTCAATTGCCCTTTAACGAAGAAATAAAAATTATTTAATTATTCGGTGAAGAAATACAAAGAGTATTGCATTCTTTCAACAGAGATTCTGCACTTGTACTCCCAGGTATTTATGAAACCTCACGTTGATGCCTGGTGCATAGGCCAGGCAGTGGGGCTGTACCTAAGTAATGCCTGGTGGTTGGCCATGGGTAGCTGGAGCACCAATAGCATACTCTAATAGTCCATGACATCGGTCTACTCAAGGGCCGTGGCTCAAATAGAAGGCTTTGGTTGGAGGAATTCAAAAGAGGTTCTACTGAGAAGGAACCTATGAATCAGAGCTGCCACAATACTTTTGGATTGTGCGGTTCAAACGCCATATTGGTTTTCTTCCAGCTCTCCAGCTCCAGCAGCACTGAGGCAGATCTGAGTTTCTCGAAGCTGGGCCCATCACCAGCAAGATAGTGATGGTGAAAGCAATGATAGAAGAGGTCTAATTTAGAGTAAGGATCAGGATGGACAGGTGGGTACATCTATGCAACCCTAACCTTTCTAAAACTACCTAGGCATAGATATTTTCCTGAAGACTAGTCTCAGCCTGCCTGGATGGTCCCTCATGGCTACTGTCTGATTTGAAAAGTAAACCTATGAAAAGTGGAAAACACTATGATATCCACCACTGTTTTGTCACACCAATTCTTGACATTAAATCTCTCGAAGGACATTAGTATGACATTCAAATCCTAGCCCCCAGGAAAGCTTCACTTTAGTTTTTTGTTTCCTGGGTGTCCCTTCCTACAACCCACTAAGCAAATGCCACACACCCTCCTTACATGCATAAAACAGTGCTGATAATGGATGAAACACACAAGTATCAGCTCATGCCTGCACTTTCAGAGAAAACACTCTTGCTTAGACCATGGGTATGTCAAGCTGCCAAGGATACAAAAGGTAAAACAATCCAAGGGCAACAGATGGTTCATGACAAAGAACTAAGAGGGCAGCACTGCGATTCCAAAAATTTGGATATGGACGTCAATGAGAGTGAATGAGAGAGAAGGAGAGAGACGGGGGGGGAGGGAGGGAGAGAGAGAGAGACAGAGAGACAGAGAGAAAGGAAGGAGGAGGAGGAGAAAGGAAGGAGGAGGAGGAGAAAGGAAGGAGGAGGAGGAGAAAGAGGAGGAGGAGAAGCAGGAGGAGGGGGAAGAGGAGGTGAAGGAGAAGGGAAAAAAAAAGTAGAAGGGGCCAGATGTGGTGTCTCGTGCCTGTAATCCTAGCACTTTGGGAGGCTGAGGCAGGTGGATCACGAGGTCAGGAGATTGAGATCATCCTGGCCAACATGGTGAAACCCCATCGCTACTAAAAATACAAAAATTAGCTGGGCAGGGTGGTGCATGCCTGTAATCCCAGCTACTCAGGAGGTTGAGGCCGAAGAATCGCTTGAACCGGGGAGGCAGAGGTTGCAGTGAGCTGAGATCGCGCCACGGCACTCCAGCCTGGCAACAGAGTGAGACTCCGTGAAAGAAAAAAAAAAAGAAAAGAAAAGGGAAGGGAAGGGAAGGGAGGGGAGGGAAGGGGAGGGGAAGAGAGGGGAAGGGAAGGAAAGGGAGAAGTAGAAGGAGGAGGAGAGAAAGGGAAGAAGAAAAGAAAGAAGATGAAGGAGAAGAAGGAGAAGGAGGAGGAGGAGGAGATGAGGGGCAGGAGAGGGAGGGGAAGGAAGAAGTAGGAGGGGAAGAGGAGGGAAGAGAAGAGGAAAGAAGACAGGGAGAGAGAATAAGAGAATGAGAAAGAGAGAATGGAGAGAATAAATGAAAGAAGAGAGAGATGAGAAAACCTACTTGTGAAAGAGGCCTCAGTAGAAGAAAAGAGAATGAGCAAAGAGCCTGGTCCAGGCCACTCTAAATGTCTCTAAAATGTTAAAGACTGATGAAGGAGGAGCAGGAAGACTTACCACACGTCCAAGGAGACAATGTTGAGCGACCTGCAAACTTAGCAGAAGGGAGAACAGGCTCTGGAGATGTCCAGTAATGGGGTAGAGCCCAGACTCCCACACTTGGTAGTTGTACCCTTCAACCTGGAGAGGCCTCAGTTTTCTCATCAGTGAAATGGGCCCAAGAATAGTATCTATCTCAAGAAACCACTTTCTCTGCTCCTTCATGAGAAGAAACTCCTCTTCCATTCCAGTTTTATCATGAGATTACAGGAGTTCAGTCCCATCTTCAACCTGCACCTTTACTTCTTCTGCTATTTTCACCGTAGCAGAAGTGATTTCCTCCACTGAAGTCTTGAACCCCCTCAATGTCATTCATGAATATTGGAATTCACTTTTTCCCGATTTCTGTTAATGTGGATATCTTAACTTCCTGCCATGAATCACCAAGGTTCTAAATGGCATTCAGAATAAGGAATCCTTTCAGGAAGGTTTTTTTGGTTTTTTTTCTTTTTTTTTTTCTTTTTTGAGACGGAGTTTTGCTCTTGTTGCCCAGGCTGGAGTGCAATGGCGCGATCTTGGCTCACCGCAACCTCCACCTCCCAGGTTCAAGCAATTCTCCTGCCTCAGCCTGCCGAGTAGCTGGGATTACAGGTGCTCGCCACCATGCACAGCTAATTTTTTTGTAGTTTTAGTAGAGATGGGGTTTCACCATGTTGGTCAGACTGGTCTCGAACTCCTGACCTCAGGTGATCCACCTGCCTTGGTCTCCCAAAGTGCTAGGATTACAGGCGTGAGCCACCACACCCGGCCCTGACTCAAATTTTGAAAAAAGTTCTACTCTGGGTAAAATCCTATCAAACAGCATCGTTTGGTACAGAAAAATCTTTCATGACAGAAACGGTCAATTGATGTGACAAACTTCACTGTTGTCTATTTTAAGAAATTGCCAAAGCACCCTCTACCCTCAGCAAGCACCACCCTGATCAGTCCGCAGCCAGCAACATTGAGGCAAGACTCTCCACCAGCAATAAGGTTTTGACTCGCGAAATGTTCAGATAATTGTTAGTATTGTTTAGCAATAAAGTATGCTTAAATTAAAAAAATATATATCGTTGGAATGGTGTATGGATACACCACAAAACAGTCTTAGCATAATGCTCACCATTCACTAAGTGCTCAATAACGGCATTATTAACTTTGCCAGTTCCTCTGTTTATTGCTCAGAAGGATGATGCATTTGTCAGGAGAAGCAAAGAAAAAGATTCTTGAAAAGATCATGGTGACATTGCTGAAAGGTGGGGGAGAAAACACAAACAGACTGGGTCCTGTGAAGCTCAAGGGTGTGGGTAGCTCGTAAGAAAGGCGATGAGCAGAGATTACGCTGGAGAAATATGCCAGGAAGGGAAGGGAAGGGATGGTCAGAAGCTAGGTAGTGTGTGCGGTGATATTTTCACAGTGCTTTTGAAATCAGGGTGTTAATTGGCTAAATGAGCCACTGGCTGGATGACAGTATGTGAGCATTAGCTGCTCTATGTCAGCTGGGATTCTAGGAAAACAGATTGTGCCAAACATTTGGATATCCAGAGGAGGCACAACAACTGTGCATTAGAAATAGGACTTATGTTTCCCACCCAACTACCTCTCTCTGGGGCATGACCTGCCGTCTAAAAACAGTCCACCCCAATGCAGCCTCCAGTCACTCTGCCAGGTATTGACCCAGAGTCTTGATTCTATGCAACAAGTAAGATCTTTGCATTTTAACCCATTGAGTTTTAGTAAGAATCTTCAACAAGAAGATTTCTTCCAGAGAACCAAAACAGGAGTTGCAAGATTGCAAAGGGCACACTGAGGTCTTAAATATCCATCTGATTTGGCCAGGAATGTGATCGATCAAAAACTCAGGAATTTTCCTGGTCATCGTTGTCTAACGCGTATTCAGAACGTACTCTGCGGTGAGTACCATTTTACAAAAAGACTCACTGGCCAAGACTATGGGCGTGAGGTAACTAACAATCAGGGGGCTTGGTTTCATTTTGTTGAAAAAAAGTTCAACAAAGACATCCACAAAGAAATAGGTGACGGGGCCTTTGCCTACTCATTTCTTTGCTCGTTTTGCTATTTACCCATTCCCCTGTTTTCTTGCCCTGTAAAATGGACACAATACTCAAGCTTCCCATTGGTGTCAATGTTTACATTCACGATGGGTAAAAAAAGGTATTTCATGATTTGAAAAGTGTGATGCATTTTATTCTTTTTTATAACTTTAACACCTTTTAATTTTTTGAACCTTTTTGAGTCATAATAACACATAGCTTAAAACACATACACACATGGTGCAGCTGTACAAACATATTTTTTTAAACTTGTATGTTAGATTCGGGAGGAGTCCACGTGCAGGTTTGTTGCACAGGCAAATTACGTGACATGGGAGTTTGGTGTACAGATTATTTTGTCACCCACATAATCAGCACAATATCTGATATGCAGTAGAGACAGAGTGCCACTCTGCCGCCCAGGCTTGAGTGCAATGGCGCGATCTCGGCTCACTGCAACCTCCACCTCATGGGTTCAAGTGATTCTTGTGCCTCAGCCTCCCGAGTAGCTGGGATTACAGATGCCTGCTACTCTGCCTGGCTAATTTTTGTATTTTTAGTAGAGACAGGGTTTCACCATCTTGGCCAGGCTGGTCTCGAACTCCTGACCTCGTGATCTGCCCACCTCGGCCTCCCAAAGTGCTGGGATTACAGGTGTGAGCCACTGCGCCTGGCCAATAGGCAGCTTTTTAATCCTCCCTCTCCTCCCACCCTTCACCCTCAAGCAGACCCCAATGTCTGTTGTTCCTTTCTTTGAGGCCACCTGTACTCAATGTTGAGCTTCCAATTATAAGTGAGAACATGCGATATTTGCTTTTATGTTCTTGTATTAGTTTGCTAAGGACAATGATCTCCAGCTCCATCCATGTTCCTGCAAAAAATAATATGATCTTGTTCTGTTTTACAGCTGCATAGTATTCCACGACATACATGTAACCACATTTTCTTTGCCCAGTCTACCACTGATGGGTATCTAGCTTAATTCCCATGTCTTTGCTATTGCAAATAATGCTGCAATGAACATTCATGTGCAAAAGTGTCTTTACGGTAGAATAATTGGTATTTCTTTAGGTATGTACCCAGGAATGGTTGCTGGGTTGAATGGTAATTCTGTTGTTTTAACTCAAAAGTATGCTTTTTTTTTTTTTTTTTTTTTTTTTTTTTTTTTGAGACACAGTCTTACTCTGTCACCCAGGCTGGAGTGCAATGGCATGATCTTGGCTCACTGCAACCTCCACCTCCTAGGTTCAAGTGATTCTCCCTGCCTTAGCCTCCCAAGTAGCTGGAATTCTAGGCACCTGCCACCATGCCTGGCCAATATTGGTATTTTTAGTAGAGACGGAGTTTCGCCATGTTGGCTAGACTGGTCTCGAACTCCTGACCTCAGGTGATTCGCGTGCCCTGGCTGGGATTACAGGCGTGAGTCACCGGACCCAGCCGCCTATTTGCTTTCTTTAAGAGATAAGGTCTTGGTCTCTCAGCCGGGCTGGAGTGCAGTGATTTGAGCACATCTCACTGCAGCCTCAAACTCCTGGGCTCAAGTGATCCTCCCGCCTCAGCCTCCCCAGTAGCTGGGACCACAGGCACACACCACCATGCCCAGCTATTTTTGAAAAATTTCTGTAGAAATGGCATCTTGCTGTGTTGCCCAAGCTGCTCTCAAAGTCCTGAGCTCAAAATAATCCTCCATCTTCTGAAAGCATTGCGATTATGGGTGTGAAGTTTCTTCGACTTTAATATTTTAACTTAATTCATAACAGTATTTTTGAATAGGGGACTCTATCCATCACTATTTAATTCTATAATTGTATATATTTGCAGGCCCCTCCAAGCCTTTGTGAACCCTGAATATCTGAGATGGTGTCAGTTAATTTAGAAAGTTAAGTCCGGGCGTGGTGGCTCACACCTGTAATCCCAGCACTTTGGGAGGTCGAGGCAGGCGGATTGTCTGAGGTCAGGAGCTCGAGACAAGTCTGGCCAACATGGTGAAACTCCGTCTCTACTAAAAATGCAAAACCACTTTAGCTGGACATGGTGGCGGGCACCTGTAATCCCAGCTGTTGAGGAGGCTGAGGCAGGGGAATCGCCAGAACCAGGGAGGTGGAGGCTGCAGTGAGCCGAGATCGTGCCACTGCACTCCAGCCTGGACAACAGAGTGGGACTCCATCTCAAAAAAAAAAAAAAAAGAAACATTTATTTTGCCACAGTGGAGGACACACCCATGACACAGCCTCAGGTGGTCCTGACGACATGTTCCCAAGGTGGTCAGGGCACACGCTGGTTTTATACATTTTAGGCAGACATGAGACATCAATCAATATATGTTGAGAAGTACACTGGTTCCATCCAGAAACACGGGGACGACTCGAAGTGGGGAGGGGGCTTCCAGGTCATAGGTGGATAAGAGACAAATGGTTGCATTCATTATTTTTTTGGGGTGTGTGTGTGTGTGTGTGTGTTTAGACAGAGTATCGCTCTGGCACCAGGCTGGAGTGCAGTGGCGCGACCTCGGCTCACTGCAACCTCAGCCTCCCAGGTTCAAGCCATTCTCCTGCCTCAGCCTCCCGAGTAGCCGGGACTACAGGTGCCCGCCACCATGCCCAGCTAGTTTTTAAAATATTTTTAGTAGAGATGGGGTTTCATCATATAGGCCAGCATGGTCTTGATCTCTTTACCTCGTGATCTGCCTGCCCTGGCCTCCCAAAGTGCTGGGATTACAGGCGTGAGCCACCGCACCTGGCCAGGAGTAACTTTGAATAAAACGGGAGGCAAGTTTGCTCTGAGAAGTTCCCAGCTTGACTTTTCCCTTGAGCTTAGTGATTTGGGGACCCCAAGATTTTCCTTTCAAACCTTCTTAAATTATTGTTACTGTCACTATGCTTCCATCTTTCATGAACTTAGGCGACATCCATGGAGGTATCATTTGCAGATTCAAAGTAGCTCTTTCAACTTCTGAGTCATGGAGCACAGTGTCTTTAATATCATGCTTTTGTTTTTGTTTTTGTTTTTTTGTTGTCGTTGAGACAGTCTTGCTCTGGTACCAGGGAGTGCAGTGGCGTGATCTCGGCTTACTGCAACCTCCGCCTCTCGATTTCAAGCCATTCTCCTGCCTCAGCCTCCCAAGTAGCTGGGACTACAGGCGCCCGCCACCATGCCCAGCTAGTTTTTTTGTACTTTTAGTATAGACGGGGTTTCACCCTGTTGCCCAGGATGGTCTCGATCTACTGACCTCATGATCCGCCTGCCTCACCCTCCCAAAATGCTGGGATTACAGGCGTAAGCCACCACGCCAGACTGCAGTAGTGAGTCTTAGTCACTCACCGTGAAGTTCCCTGCAGTTTCTTTTTCAAAAGCATTTTGCTGCGGATAACGCATTCTCATTATGTCAGACATCTGCAGTAACATTTATCTAGCAACAAGGTTAATTGCCTTCACATCAACAAAAACAGGTTGTGTTGCCAGCAAAGAGGAATGCCAGTTCTCTTTTCCATCCCATAATACTTGTCATCAGTACTGGGGTATCCTGTTCACCTTCTCCCATGCTGTGAGATTAATTTAGAGAACATATTCACGGTATTTTGTTTTTTGTTTTTTTTTTTTTTGAGACGGAGTTTTGCTGTTGTTGCCCAGGCTGGAGTGCAAAGGCACGATCTTGGCTCACTGCTACCTCTGCCTCCCAGGTTCAAGTGAGCCTCCAGAGGAAGCACAGTCCTGCCCACACCGTGATTTCAGACTTCTGGTCTCCAGGACTGGAAAAGAATAAACTTGTTGTGGCTTTAAGACTTCCAAGTGTGTGGTCGTTTATTACAGCAGCCCTAAGATAGATAGATATATAAAGAGAGATATATATATTTATTTTACTTTAAGTTGCAAGATACATATGCAGAACATGCAGGTTTGTTACATAGGTATACATGTGCCATGCTGGTTTCCTGCACCCATCAACCCGTCATCTAGGTTTTAAGCCCTGCTTGCATTAGAAATGGGGTTTCGCCATGTTGGCCAGGCTGGTCTTGAACTCCTGACATCATGATCCACCCACCTCGGCCTCCCAAAGTGCTGGGATTACAGGCGTGAGCCACCGTGGCTGGCCTTTATTGCTCTATGTAAAACCAGAAAAGCCAACAAAGCTATTTCCCGTAATGACATGCCCAAGTCCTAACCCCCAAACACTGTGAATGTGAACGGATTTGCGAATAGGGTCTTGGTAGATGCATTCTCGTTAAGGATATCAGGACAGGATCATCCCAGGTTCAGGACTGATGGACACTTCAAACTTTCATTCTATATTCTTTCACACGAGTAGTGTTGTTTGGCTCTGAGAAGCACTTTCATTTTTATTTCCAGGCAATTTCATATCGTTCTCTTCAATTCAGTGAGTGCAAAAGAAGCAAGACAGGGAGTGATATAAAATTACTGCTAATAGAAAATTCACTTTTAATCTTGCTTAAAACAAGTTTTTTGTTTTTTTGTAAAATGAAGGAGAGAGCTGAACTTCAAGGATGAGAATTTATTTCCACACAGGGGAGAAACACTGATTAGAGAAAATTTACAGTTGCTGTTTAGACACTTGAGCCTCAGGATCGAGAAAAGGTGCACCTCTTAGATGGGTCTGAAATTGGAGATGATGATATCTAATCACCTGGAGACGGGAAAGTAGGTGTCACTCAACGCTGAACGGTGCTACTCATCTGCGAGATTGTATAATGAAGTTTTGGAGACTGAGCCTGTACCTTCATCTGTTCTTTAACCAATGCACACTTAACAAGCACGTCATGTTTAGCTGCTCAGCAGAGCTTCCTTCTTCAGAAACAGAGACGGGGTGCGGAGGCATTTTACAACCCAGGGGGCTCCAGCTTCATAGACTGTCTTGTGAGGATCTATGCTGTTACTCTGAGGATCAGCGTTGGTTTTCCAAGTCCTTCATGAACATAACAAGTCGATAATAAGACAAGTTCCACCGCTGTGCCTCAGCTGAGACAAAAAAAAAAAAAAAAGCTGGAATCATTTAGAAATAACAATCCCAGGCCAGGCATGGTGGCTCATGCCTGTAATCCCAACATTTTGGGAGGCCGAGGCCAGCAGATCACCCGAGGTCAGGAGTTCAAGACCAGCCTGGTCAACATGGTGAAACCCCGTCTCTACTAAAAATGCAAAAATTAGCCAGGCATGGTGGTGCGCGCCTGTAATCCCAGCTACTTGGGAGGCTGAGGCAGGAGAATCGCTTGAACCTGGGAGATGAAGGTTGCGGCCAGCCGAGACAGTGCCATTGCACTCCAGCCTGGGCAACAGAGCGAGACTCTGTTTCAAAAAAATAAAATAAAAATAGAAAAAGGAAGTCACACTCACAAGCATTCTACAAGCAGGAGACCCAGAATATTTTGCTTTAGAATCTACAGGCTCTGCTTTAAAATTCCTCCTCTCCCAAACTCAGGTTAAAATGTAAGCCTCAGTGCTGGATGGGAGGTCGAATGGGAGGGGTTTGAGCAACGGACGATGGATTCTTCCTGAAGAGATCAATGTCCTTTCTTGAAGCATGAGTGAGTTTTTACTCTATGAGTTCTCCACAGGCTGGTTGTTAAATAGAGCCTGCCGTCTCCCGTCTGTCTTCCCTCCTGTCTCTTCGTGTGGTCTCTGTACACATACCAGCTCCCCTTCCCGTTCCACCATGAGTGGAAGCCTCCTGAGGTCCTCAGCAGAGACAGATGCTGGCCCTGTGCTTCTTGTACAGCCTGCAGAATCATAACCCAAATAAACCTCTTTCCTCTATAAATTATCCAGCCTCCAGTGTTCCTTTCTAGTGACACAAAACCGATGAAGACACCCCAGCTCTCTCTACCATGGGGTATTTATGTCACTAGTGATGACCGTCCTGACAAGGGGCCAGCCCTGCAGTTCCCACGAGACCACCTACTTCCCACTCCCCGCATGAGCTCAGAAACTTCCGGAAGCTGGTACACTCATGGAATGATAATCCATATAATTTCCGCAACGAGATGTGATGTAGTATCATGCTTACTTAAGTGATCCTGAATATACTCTTTTTGTGTGTTTTTCTTTAATTTTCCGTAACTTATTGGGTTACAGGCAGTATCTGGTTATATAAGTAAGTTCTTTTTATTTTTTTCTGAGACAGAGTCTCGCTCTGTCAGCCAGGCTGGAGCGCAGTGGCATGATCTCAGCTCACTGCAACCTCCACCTCCCACGCTCAAGCAATTCTCCTACCTCAGCCTCCCAAGCAGCTGGGATTACAGGTGCGTGCCACCAGGCCTGGCTAATTCCTTTTGTATTTTTAGTATAGACAGGGTTTCACCATGTTGGCCAGGCTGGTCTTGAACTCCTGACTTAAGGTAATCCGCTCGCCTCAGCCTCCCAAACTGTTGGGATTACAGGTGTGAGCCACCACATCCGATCACGAGTAAGTTCTTTAGTGGTGATTTGTGAGATTTTGGTGCACCCATTACCCAAGCAGTACACATTCCACACTATTTGTAGTCTTTTATCCCTCGCTGCCCCCTCCCAAGCTCTCCCCAAGTCCCCAAAGTCCACTGTATCATTCTCATGCCTTTGTGTCCTCATAGCTTAGCTTCCACGTATCAGTGACAACAGACGATGTTTGGTTTTCCATTCCTGAGTTACTTCACTTAGAGTAATAGTCTCCAAAGGACATGAACTTGTCCTTTTTTATGGCTGCATAGTATTCCATGGTGTCTACATGCCACATTTTCTTTATACATTCTATCATTGATGGGCATTTGGGTTGGTTCCAAGTCTTTGCTATGTGAATAGTGCCACAATAAACATACGTGTGCATGTGTCTTTATAGTAGAATGATTTATAATCCTTTGGGTATATACTCAGTCATGGGATTACTGGGTCAAATGGTATTTCTGGTTCTAGATCCTTGAGGAATCTCCACACTGTCTTCCACAATGGTTGAACTAATTTACACTCCTACCAACAGTGTAAAACCATTCCTATTTCTCCACATCCTCTCTAGCATCTGTTGTTTCCTGACTTTTAATAAAGCTGGAAACCATTCTTCTCAGCAAACTAACACAAGAACAGAAAACCAACCACCACATGTTCTCGCTCATAAGTGGGAGCTGAACAGTAAGAACACATGGACACAGGGAGGGGAACATCACACACTGGGGCCTGTCGAGGGGTGGGGGGCTAGGGGAGTGATAGTATTAGGACAAGTATCTAATGTAGATGACGGGTTGAGGGGTGCAGCAAACCACCATGGCACATGTATACCTATGTAACAAAAACTGCACGTTCTGCACATGTACCCCAGAACTTAAAAAAGTAACCTATGTAACAAAAACTGCATGTCCTGCACATGTACCCCAGAACTTAAAGTATAATAATAAAAAAGTAATAGTCTCCAGTCTCATCCAGGTCACTGCAAATGCTGTTAATTCATTCCTTTTTGTGGCTGCGTAGTATTCCATGGTGTGCGTGTGCGTCTGTCTGTGTGTGTGTGTATATATATATATATGATGTCCATCAATATATACGATGTCCAATGTTCTGGAGTCCACAGGCAGTAATGTCCATCAAGGTACATACACACATTGATGGACATTATTGCCTGTGGACATCAGAATCTTGACCCACACCTAGGAAATGACTGCATTCAACGTCAGGCGACTGGACTCCCCGCCAGACACCTGCCATTGAGAACAAATAATAAAAGCCACAGTCTTCACCTTGCAAATTGATATTTGGACTTTTGTCATTCAAGGATGCTTTCAATGGTTCGTGTCTACTAGGCTTGGGAGAAAGATAGGCTCGTGAGAGGAGACATCAGACAACTGGCAAATCAGAGGTAGATGAAGCAACAAAAGGAAGGAAAAAGAGTGTGGGAATACCAGCCAACGAGCTGGTGTTCCCAATGGGACCTATGAAAAGATGTTTTGCAGGTGGAGAGAAGAAAGAGGAGACCCAAGCATTTGAGCTGAGCAAGGAATATTGCCTGCATTGCGGAGGACCAAGAATGGACAATATCACCAGGTTAGCCTCCTGGGAAATGCTGCATGGGTGGCAGGTTCAGCAAATCAAGGCAGGGGGAGAAAATGGCTGCCGCTCTCTCTCCAGTTTGTGATCCTGGGAAGTCAGGGTGCACGGGTTTACTGGGCTTTGATTTCCTCAGAGGAGTGGTTTTACTTACACACAGCAGGAAGCCATAATACAAGGGGCTCTTTTCCCACCACAGGCATCAAGCTGAATCACCGCACACGCTTGCATTCCAGACTCATGTTCTCCAGAGGTTACAGGTTGGGATGGGACCACTGTAACCCATGACCTCAAACTAGAGAGCTTACAAAAGCAGCCATTTAACCTCTCCCAGTCCTGGAGACTACATCTGTGAAATCGAGGTGCCTACAGGGATATGCTCCCTGCTCTAGGGAAGAATTCTTCCTGCCTCTCCCAGCTCCTGGGGGCTCCAGGCGTCCCTGGGCTTATGGCCGCATCACTCCAGTCTCTGCCTCCGTCTCCACGTGGCCTTCTCCTCTGTGTCTGTGTCTCCTCTTCTGTCTCTTACAAGGACACCTGTCATTAGATTTAGGATCCACTGCAATCCAGGATGATCTCATCTCCAGATCCTTTTTTACATCTGCAAAGACCTTATTTCCAAATAAAAAATCACATGTACAGATTCAAGGTGAACTTGTCTTTTTTTTTTTTGGTGGGGGTGGGGGTAAAATAGAGGCACCATTCAATCCACTACAGGGGTTGAGAAGAAATAAAATATTACAAAATGCTCCCTGATAAGAAATAAAATATTACAAAATGCTTCCTGAATGTGATTTAGAAGTTTTTTTGTTTGTTTTGTTTTGTTTTTAAATGGAGTTTCACTCTTACTGCCCAGGCTGGAGTGCAATGGCGTGATCTCAGCTCACCGCAACCTCCACCTCCTGGGTTCAAGTAACTCTCCTGCCTTAGCCTCCCAAGTATCTGGGACTACAGATGCCCGCTACCACTCCCGGCTAATTTTTTGTATTTTTAGTAGACATCGGGTTTCACCATGTTGGCCAGGCTGGTTTCAAACCCCTGACCTCAGGTGATCCGTCCGCCTCGGCCTCCCAATGTGCTGGGATTACAGGCGTGAGCCACCTCGCCCGGCCGATTTAGAAGCTTTTGTTTGTGGGCGTGAAGGTTCAGTGAGAGCTTCCTCTAGTCCTTGTCAAGATCAAAATTAAAGGCATTATAAACAGAGATGCCCATCTGTAGGCCACATATCCAGAAAATAAATGCTGAGATGAGAATTCTGGCTTCTCAATAGGAGTCTGATATCTGCATTTGGTGTTGCCAAAGCAAGCCCTGACTTCTCTCTTCTTTCATTGAGACAGAGCACACACCCTCACTCCTTGTGTCTCTGAGTCACATGTATCGGGCCATACTCACCTGATACCTCACGGATTGTCCCGGGGCTAGTTCTATTTCTAGCTCCTGGGCAGGAGGGTGACCATGAGTTCGACGGTGCCCAGCAAGCCCATCTGGCCAGCACTTATCTGCCTTTGGGTACAGCCTGCCCTTTCTCCCAAGTGTCTGAGCATAAAAATAGCCCACCATGTCAACCCCACAGATGACAAGCATGTGAGTGGCTAGTTTCTGCCTGAGAACTCTCCTGAGGTCTCCGTGAACACTCACGGATGCCTGGGCTGGCCCAAGATGCAGCAGTAGGTCACTGACAGACTCTCTTCCATTTATTCACAGTTTCCATGATTCCCACGCTCATGGCATCGACATAACAAAAGCAAAGTTAAGCTACAGACTCTGCTCCCGCCCCAACCTCTCTAATAGCTGCTAACAGAGCCAATGGATTGTTTTTTTCAACTTGCAACTTAAACACATCTTTGCCTTCTCCCTGAGTCTTTTAATTCAAACATTCAGTCATTCTCCATCAGGTATGCACAGGAGATACAAAATCAATATGATAACGGTCTTCAGGTTGTGGGTGACAGAGCGGGAGCATGGCCATCTTGAACAAACACCACCATTCTAGGCTCCCCTTGATTAAAAACCACCTAAATCCAGCCCCAAAACATCAGCCTCATGACTCATGTCAGCATAACCAGAAACATTCCAACCCTAAGATAAACCCGTCTGCGACCAAAAACATACCAACCCTGAGACAGCCTCCCCTCTGACCAGAGATATTCAACCCTGCAATAAACTCTCCCTCACATACAAACATTCTGAACCTATGATAAGCACCCCCTTCCAAAACCCTTAAATGTGCTTAGTCTATAAAAGAGAAGGGCTCTGACCTAACTCAGCCAGAAGCCCCTCTCAGGTTTCTCTAAAATAAACCTGTGTTTAACTGTCAAGTGACATTTCGTGCTTCTTTCCTCTTTCTTTAATTCTTACAGTGAGTGTGTAGAGCACGCTTGACATAAGTGACTCCACCTTAGAAAAAGATTCCATGTTACATTTCATTCAAAAGGCATCATGCCTACAGGAGCCAGATGTTCACCTGATCAACAAAGACCACATCCAAACAGTTAAGGACACAACGAAACACCCTCTTCCATTGTCAATCCTCACCAGAGGACTCTGTGGTCATGAAAGAACAGGGCTTCAGCAGCTCCAAATGGCTACCTTAACAGATGCCATCTTGCTGTCACCTGTAATCATTACCCAGCATCCACTGCAAAAGGCTCTGCCCACTGATATCAAAGGCTCTTCCTTGCAAGATGGCGACCACTGATGGTCCTCCAGGGCCAGGCCAGGAGACTTTTTTTTTGTCCACATCAATATCCCTGTGCTCCTTTGTTAAGCTTTTTCCTACCCCTTTTCTCTTGATGATAAATGTTACGTTGTTTGATGTAGAATGTTTAATCTATAACATGCATATATTGGTGAAGTGTATTAGTATGTATAGGTTGCAATACTAACTGACTTGGGTCACAGCAGGAGCCTGTGCGCCTGTAGCTCTGACTAAATGCTGCCGGCACACAGGCTCCAGTACTCCAAGGGCTCAAGCCATTTCAGTACTAAATGGGAAGTCCTAAGGAGAAATGCCTCCTTGAAAACTCCGTGCATCTCGGGGCTTCTGTAAACTGAAATAGCATCAATACAAGGCTGAACTTGTGAAAAGACACAACCATACATGGACCTGGTTTTCTATCTCTGACCTTGCACCACTCATGAGAGTGCACTCCAGCAAGGCAGCCATCAGGAAAGACAGAAAAGGTGAAAACTGATTCAACAAAGGAAGGATACTTGAGCTAAATTAAACATTTTATTACATTTTCTCTGAATTTTTAGCCCATCATCACTGGTCATTAGAGAAATGCAAATCAAAACCACAATGAAATACCAACTTATGCCAGTTAGAATGACGATCACTAAAAAAGTCAGGAAACGAGAGATGCTGGAGAGGATGTGGAGAAATAGGAACGCTTTTACACTGTTATTGAGAGTGTAAATTAGTTCAACCATTGTGGAAGACAGTGTGGCGATTCCTCAAGAATCCAGAACCAGAAATACTATACGACCACAGACTGGATAAAGAAAATGTGGTACACAGACACCATGGAATACTATGCAGCCATAAAAAGGATGGGTTCATGTCCTTTGCAGGGACATGGATGAAGCTGGAAACCATCATTCTCAGCAAACTAACACAAGAACAGAAAAGCAAACACCACATGTTCTCACTCAAAAGTGAGAGTTGAACAATGAGAACACATGGACACAGGGTGGGGAACATCACACACCAGGGTCTGTCAGGGGGTCGGGGGCTAGGGGAGGTGTAGCATTAGGAGAAATACCTACTGTAGATGATGGGTTGATGGATGTAGCAACCCACCATGGCACATGTATACCTATGTAACACCAAATCTGCACGTTCTGCACATGTACCCCAGAACTTAAAGTATATAAAAAGAAGCATATATATATACACACATATATATACACTGTATTTATTTAATAAAATTTCAAATTAATGATTTAAAAATTTTGAATTTTATAAATTTGAATATGACTTGGCCTGTGACAGAGACAGAGGCCACAAGACCCCTGCAGTCTACCCTATACCCTGCTGCCACAGTGACCTCCCTAACATACACACCTGATCACAAGTCCCCTCAGAGCAGCTTCCATGGCTTCCCCTGCCTCTTGAAATACTGCCCAACTTGTGTTCTGCCTGGGCACTCTTGTTCTGAGGCACCCCTGATCCTTGATTTTATAAGTCCACTTGGCTGAGCCATGGTGCCCACATATGTGATCAAATGTTCTTCTGGGTGTTTCTTTGAGGTTGCTTTAAATGAGATAAATATCGAAATCAGGAGACTTTGAGTAAAGGAATTGGTGGGTGGGCCTGGTCTAATCAGTTGAAGGTCCTAATAGAACAAAAGACTGGGCCGGGAGCGGTGGCTCACACCTATAATCCCAGCACTTTGGGCGGCTGAGGCAGGTGGATCATCTGAGGTCAGGAGTTCGAGATCAGCCTGGCCAACATGGTGAAACCTTGTCTCTACCAAAAAAATAAAAATAAATTAGCTGGGCATGGTGGTGTGTGCCTATAATCACAGCTACTCGGGAGGATGAGGCAGAAGAATTGCTCATACCTGGGAGATAGAAGTTGCATTGAGCCGAGATCGCACCATTGTACCCCAGCCTGGGCAACAAGAGTGAAACTCTGTCTCAAAAAAAAAAAAAAAAAAAAATCTAAATCAGTACACTTTGAGTAAAGCAATTTGTCCTTCCTATGGTGGGTGGGCCTGGTCCAATCAGTTGAAGGTCTGACTAGAACAGAAGACTAATGGTTACCTGAGCCAGAAGGGATTCTGCCAACAGATGTATTTGGACTCCAACTACAACATCAGCTCCTCCCTGGGTCTCCAGCTGGCTGGTCTACCCCATACATCTTGGGACTTGCCAGCCTCCATCATCATATGAGCAAAATTCCTTAAAATAAATGTGCTTTCTATCAGTACACACATCGTATTGGTTCTATTTCTCTGCAGTATCCTGACTCAGACACACAGTTCCCTGGTTCTGTGGCACCCACCTCCCGTGGTATCCTTGTTCTGTAAGAAATTAGTAAGTTTTAGGTGAACGCCAAGGAGGAATTTCATCCAGGAAAGCTCTTTGCCTCCTTGTAGACCCGATGAATTTCTACTCACTCTCTAAAATTCAACTCAAAGACATGTATTTTCTGATAATGTTTCTAACTCTATGGGCAAAACCAGGCATCTCACTCCACGGCATCTGGACACGCAGCTACAGAGGTGCATCTGACATGCCCCTGAGTTGTTATGTACCATCTTCCCCTGACTGTGAATCTCTTAGGAATGACATCCATAAAAATGCAATGTGCCATCCAGGATTTAATACGTGCTCAAATATTGCCAAGTGTGGTTTTTCTCGTCTCTGTTTTCACAGTGCAGGCTGGCACCATTTCTCTGCAAATCGGTGTATTTTCCACCCACCTGATTTTCCTGCCCCCAGCCTCCCCTCCCACAAGGCGCCTTGAAGCTGCTGTCAAGCTCAATCTCCTGAAGATAGCCCAAATCCTTCCCGCAGCCTCTGGAAAGCCTCCCATAGCTTCTTCTCACAGCAAATCTAAGTAAACTACAAGGTGACTCCCATGTTCCCCTCCCCATTTTTCCAGTTTGTAGGGATGTTGTATGAGTCTGGTTTTGTTGTTGTTATTGTTGTTGTTGTTTAATACTTTAAGTCCTGGGGTACATGTGCAGAACATGCAGGTTACATAGGTATACATGTACCATGGTGGTTTGCTGCGCCTATCAACCCGTCATCTACATTAGGTATTTCTCCTAATGCTATCCCTCCCCCAGTCCCCTACTCCCCGACAGGCCCCAGTGTGTGATGTTCCCCTCCCTGTGTCCATGTGTTCTCATTGTTCAACTCCCACTTATGAGTGAGAACATGAGGTGTTTGGTTTTCTGTCCTTGTGATAGTTTGCTGAGAATGATGGTTTCCAGCTTCATCCATGTCCCTGCAAAGGACATGAACTCATTTTTTTATGGCTGTATAGTATTCCATGGTGTCTCTGTGCCATATTTTCTTTACACAATCTATGGTGAAATAGTATTTGATATGGATAAGGATGGATAAATAAAGTATAAGTACGTTTTCATGCTGTAGATAAAGACATATCTGAGAATGGGCAATTTAGAAAAGAAAGGTTTAACTGGACTTACAGTTCCACGTGGCTGGGGAACCTCACAATCATGGTGGAAAGCAAAAGGTGAAAGGCACGTCTCACATTGTGACAGACAAGAGAAGAGAGCATGTGCAGGAAACTCCCCTTTATAATAACCATCAGATCTCATAATACTTACTCACTATCATGAGAACAGCAAGGCAAAGACCTGCCCCCATGATTTGGTTACCTCCCACTGGGTCCCTCCCACAACACGTGGGAATACCAGATGGGATTTGGCGCTGGGCCTGGTGGCTCACACCTGTAATCCCAGCACTTTGGGAGGCCAAGGCAGGTGGATCACCTGAGGTCAGGAGTTCAAGACCAGCTTGGCCAATTTGACAAAAGCCCGTCTCTACTAAAAACACAAAAATTAGCCGAGCATGGTGGCGGGCACCTGTAATCCCAGCTAATTAAAAGGCTGAGGCAGGAGAATCGCTGGAACCCAGGAGGTGGAGGCTGTAGTGAGCCGAGATCGCGCCACGGCACTCCAGCCTGAGTGACAGAGCGAGACTCCGTCTCTAAATAAATAAATAAGATTTGAGTGGGGACAGAGCCAAACCATATGAGATGTAATGAGCTGTACATTTTCCCAGGCATTTAATGCCGTTTTGTTTTTCAGTTGCCATAATGCGGTGTCCAGCAACATACGGTACATGGATGTCATACATGGGACATGTAAAATGGTAGCATCCATCTGCAGTTAGACTGTAGGCTCCCTGTTGGAACCACCCTGCTCATGGACAATCACTGCTCTGTCTTGGTAATGAACACCCCCTACATATCTGCTTCACTATAGAGCTGCTGCCTCCAGAAACCCCATACAGCCATGCGTTCTGGGAGTGCCAACAGCTGGAAATTGCTGCCCACTCCTCAGCCAAACCCACAGTCAGGCAGGGAACCCAAGCCAGGCCAATTGGGTCCCTGCCTTGGGATAGTCCAACGTAACATGAGAAAAAGACAGTGTGTTAGTATTACAGGCAAAGCAAGGCAAAAGAGAATAGAGAAGCAGCTCGGGTAAGAGACTAAAGCTTCTCTGCAGGAAGAGGAGACCCCAGAGATAGGAAGCTGGCATCCTGGAAAGGTTGGACTCTGTGTTCTGGCCTCTGAGAAGGAAGTGATCACTAAGCTTGGTGCAGATTAAACATAGAAGCAAAGGCTCTTCTGGCTTAAGTGGATCAAGCTGGGGTCAGTCGCTTGTAGCCAGGGTTTTGATGCATTTGTTTGTTCTCTCTGGATGGGGTCAGTCCCTCGCAGCCAGAATTCTGAGGCGTGTGTTCCTATTGTCTGGATGTGTGGGGTTTTATTTACTTTCTTTCAAAAGAAAAGTAGATAGAAAGGCTCAAAAGGATGGGGGCAGAGGAAAGACCTCCCAGCAATAAGAAAGGTCCAGGCAGCAACCGTACAGGAAGAAGCAAAAATGAAACTGGAAAGTCAGAATGAAAAACTGCCCAATGTCTGCTATATTATTTTCTTGCCTTGCAAAGAAAGGAGGTCCAAAGCCCTTGTGGGTCTCTTATTTTTATTTTTTATTTTTTTATTTTGTTTTGTTGAGAGAGCCTGTTGCCCAGGCTGGAGTGCAGTGGCACGATCTCGGCTCACGGCAACCTCCACCTCCCAGGTTCAAGGTACTCTCCCTCCTCAGCCTCCCACGTAACTGGGATTTCAGCACCCACGACCACGCCCAGCTAATTTTTGTATTTTTAGTAGAGACGACGTTTCACCACGTTGGCCAAGCTGGTCTCAAACTCCTGACCTCAGGTGCTCCGCCTGCCTCAGCCTCCCAAAGTGCTGGGATTAGAAGCATGAGCCACCACGCCCGGCTGTGGGTCTCTTTTTGCACAGCTGGGACAGGGAAGAAAACTTGTGTTCCTCTGCCACTGTTTCCTGCAGAAATGGGTGAATACAGTAAATGGTACGGACGTTCCTCAAAAGAATTAAAAATAGAACTACTCGATGATCCAGCAAGCATGCTTCTAGGTATTTATCCAAAAGATAAATCGGTCTATGAGAGACATTTGCACCCCCATGTTTATGGCAGCAGTATTCACAATCACCAAGAGATGGAATGAACCCAAGCGTTCAGTAGATGAATGGATGAAGAAAATGCGGTACAGTCGGGTGCGGTGGCTCAGGCCTGGCGACAGACTGACACTCCGTCTCAAACAAAAAAAAAAAGAAAATGCGGTACACGCACACAATGGGATATACTATGCAGCCTTCAAAAGAAGGCAGTTGGGCCGGGCGCGGTGCCTGGAATCCCAGCACCTTGGGAGACTGAGGCGGGTGGATCACTTGCAGTTAGTTAGGAGTTTGACACTAGCCCAGCCAACATGGTGAAACCTCGTCTCCACTAAGAAGTACAAAAATTACCCGGACATGGTGGCAGGCGCCTGTAATCTCAGCTACTTGCGGAGCTGAGGCAAGAGAATCACTTGAACTTGGGAGGCGGAGGTTGCAGTGAGCTGAGATCACGCCACTGCACTCCAGACTGGGCGACAGAGTGACACTCAGTCTCAAACAAAGAAAAAAAGAAAATGCTGTACATACACACAATGGGATACTTTGCAGCCTTAAAAGGAAGGTAATTAGGCCGGGCAAGGTGGCTCATGCCTGTAATTCCAGCACCTTGGGAGGCCGAGGCGGGCAGATCACGAGGTCAGGAGATCGAGACCATCCTGGCTAACATGGTGAAACCCCGTTTCCACTAAATATACAAAAAAATTAGCCAGGCGTGGTGGCGGACACCTGCAGTCCCAGCTACTCGGGAGGCTGAAGCAGGAGAATGGCGTGAACCTGGGAGGTGGAGCTTGCAGTGAGCCAAGATCGCGCCACTGCACTCCAGCCTGGGCGACAGAGTGAGACTCCGTCTCAACAAAAAAAATAAAAAAAGAACGTAATTGGCCAGGTGCAGTGGCCCACGCCTGGAATCCCAGCACTTTGGGAGGCTGAGGCAGGCAGATCACTTGCAGTTAGTTAGGAGTTTGAGACCAGCCTGGCCAACATGGGGAAACACCGTCTCTACTAAGAAGTACAAAAATTAGCCAGGCATGGTGGCGGGCGCCTGTAATCTCAGCTACTCTGGAGGCTGAGGCAGGAGAATCATCTGAACTTGAGAGGTGGAGGTTGCAGTGAGCCGAGATCACGCCACTGCACTGCAGCCTGGGTGACAGAGCAAGACTCCATCTCAAAAAAAGAAAGAAAATGCAGTACATACAGACAATGGAATACCACGCAGCCTTAAAAAGAAGGGAATTCTGTCACTTGCCACAACATGGACGAACCTGGGGGATGTTAACGTGAAATACACCAGACACAGAGAGACAAATACCGCATGATGTCACTGACACGTAGAATCTAAAATAGTCAAATTCACAGAAGCAGACAGTAGAATGATGGTTTTCAGAAGATGAGGAGAGAGGGACGTAGGGAGATGCTGTTCCACAAGTATAAGGTTTCGGTATATAACATGAATCAGTTCTGCAGTCTGGGTACAACTGTGCACACCACAGCAGTTTGCCTAGAGTTAACAAGACCGTATTATACACGTAACACTTTGTCAAGAGGGTGGCTCTCATGGTAAGCATTTGACCGTAATAAAATAAAAATTTCAACACGTATGTTTATTGCAGTACTATTTATAATGGCAAAGATTTGGAACCAACCCAAATGTCCATCAATGATAAGACTAGATAACGAAAATGTGGTATGTAGACACCATGGAATACTATGCAGCCATAAAAAAGGATGAGTTCATCTCCTTTGCAGGGACATGGATGAAGCTGGAAACTGTTATTCTCAGCAAACTAACAGAGGAACAGAAAACCAAACACTGCCTGTTTTCACTCATAAGTGGGAGTTGAACAATGAGAACACATGGACACAGGGAAGGGAACATCACACACCGGGGCCTGTCGGGGGTTGGGGACAAGGGGAGGGAAGGCATTAGGGCAAATACTTAATGCATGCAGGGCTTAAAACCTAGATGATTGGTTGATAGGTGCAGCAAACCACCATGGCACATGCACACCTATGTAACGAACCTGCACGTTCTGCACATGTATCCCAGAACTTAGAGTAAAATTAAAAAGAAAGAAAGTCAAAGACAGTTTTGTAAATGTTTGGCTACGTTGTAACATTCAAAATGAGACTGGCCAACTTTCCCTATCTGCTTTGATGAGTCCATCAGAATACTTGTAATATGTGGACTAAGTCTTTAAATAAAAACACCTGCTTATAAATATGCCTGAATAACATGAGCTCTGGCATTTGTCAGCCTCAGACAGGTCATGACTCAGTAAAGGATGGAACACTTCCTTGCTGACACAGACTTGGAGATTGAGAAAGCAACACAGGCCACCCAATGGGAGAAAGAGGACATGGTACAGTGAAAGGCCAGTGTGCTGGACATGGGGAGGGCCATGCTATGCACTCTGGTGTCTGGATTAACCATTGGGACCAGCCCTGACTTCCTGCATGGCTGAAGAGGAGGCTGATGATGCATTGGGAGTTGGCATCCTGGCTCTCAGTGCTGGAACCCTGGACCACCTGGGTGATACCCACCAGACTGAGAGCCCTCCCTGCCCTTACTCTGTCGCCCAGGCTGGAGTGCAGTGGCGCAATCCCAACTCACTGCAACCTCCACCTCCTCGGTTCAAGCGATTCTCCGGCCTCAGCCTCCTGAGTAGCTGGAATTACAGATGCCCAACACTACGCCCGGCTAATTTTTGTATTTTTAGTAGAGACAGGGTTCCACCATAACAGCCAGGCTGGTCTCAAACTCCTGACCTCAGGTGATCCACCCGCCTCTGCCTCCCAAAGTGCTGGGGTTACAGGCGTGAGTCACCGTGCCCGGCCTGGAACATTTGTTTTTTCAATAAATAGCTGTGCATTTTTGCCCCCTAAAAGCACCATTGGACGACCACAATCCCAGGCCTGATGCTGGCAGTCATAGGGGATCAGATGTCCTCCCGTATTCTCTATCCACAAAACAGGAAGCTTAGCTGATGACTCCTGGAGGCACACTCAACCCTAAACTATGATATAATCCTGCAGGAAAATAAATGGTATCCCAAGATGTTCAGTATGAAAATGCATGTGGCTTTGTGGGTATTTTGCAAAGAAGCGAATGGGATAGTATCTGTTTCCTTCACTACAATCTCAGGGAATGACTCATGGAAACATCAGTGATCCGCAAGCAGATTATGGTTAAACTAAAACTCCTACGAGGCTGTCTCCAAAGACTTGAGCTATCTGAGGTGCTTCATCAACAGAGGTGTGAAAATGCCATCCTACTTGCCGGGCTGAGGGCCTGGGAGCTTACGGGTGACTCAGCTTTGCTTAGTATCACCGCTCACCATGCGACAATTCTGTGAAGTTCTTCAGACATGCAGGTTCAACGCACAGCGTTACAGATCATCTGACACTTCTTCCTACCAACAAGTGTCTGCAGGCATAGCTGCTGGGCTGCCTTGCTGGAACTTATCTGGGTGGAAACTCTTTGGGGTGAGAATACCACGTTTCGGCGTCTTCAGGGGATACAGCAGAGGTGTGTTGAATGCTACGGTGATAGCTACAAGCACAGGCAAAGGCTCCTACAGCAAATAAAACAGACCTACAAGACCAGCCACAGTAGATGAAGGGCTATAGGGACCAGCATGGGCATTCGGACCAGCACGGGCATTGAGAACAGCAGTTCAGCTTAAGCCACAAAACTTCAGTTCTCCTTAAAATCTACAAGAGTCCATCTGAACCACCAAAGTTTTGGCCAAACCCAAGACCAAGAGTCCAAAACCAGGCTGGACGCAGTGGCTCCTGCCTGTAGTCCCAGCACTTCGGGAAGCCACGGCAGGCAAGATGGCTTGAGCTCGGGAGTTTGAGACCAGCCTGGGAAACATCGCAAAACCTCATCCCTACAAAAAAAAAAAAAAAAAATACAAATATTAGCAGGGCATGGTAGCACGTGCCTACAGTCGTAGCTACTTGAGAGACTGAGGTGGGAAGATTGCTTGAGCCCGGAGGCAGAAATTGCAGTGAGCCAAGATTGCACTATTACACTTCAGCCTGGGCGACAGAGCCAGACCCTGTCTCAAAAAAAGAAAAAGGGTCCAACACCATCTTCCTGAAGCCATGTGTATGTCAGTAGAAGAAACCTTCAACCCCCTAGAGAATCCAAAGGGGCGTGGGGAACTCAGGTGCTGTCCTCATTTACCCCGAAATGAAGTTGTGCAGGAAAAAAAGAAAAAAACGCCCAGGAATTCAGAACATGCTTATTATCCTAGTGAGGCCCAAGGTTCCATTTGCTGCAGAAGCCTATGAAATAATTCCTAGGACAAAGGGTCACTAAGAAATCATTCATCTTTTGGGTAATAGTTGAAGGAGTCAGAAGACAGTCACACCAGTAGTTTAGGGAAGGGTTATAGCTGATCTGCAACTTTATTTTATTTATTTATTTTTTTTGAGATGGAGTTTCACTCTTGTTGCCCGGGCTGGAGTGCAATGGCGCGATCTCGGCTCACCGCAATCTCCGCCTCCCAGGTTCAAGCGATTCTCCTGCCTCAGCCTCCTGAGTAGCTGGGACTACAGGCATGCACCACCACACCCAGCTAATTTTGTTTTTTTAGTAGAGATGGGGTCTCTCCACGTTGGTCAGGCTGGTCTCGAACTCCCGACCTCAGGTGATCCTCCCGCCTTGGCCTCCCAAACTGCTGGGATTACAGGAGCCAGGTCTATACGTGTTTTTTAAGGGCCAACAAATTATATGTATGCACACACCTCAGTTTGGAAGGAGGATGACTGAGTACCAGTGGGAGACCAGGAGAGCCCCGGAAGAAGGCAGCGTATCCCTTCACGAGCCCCTTTCCATGACTTTTCTACATGACTCCCAAGACTGTGCTGGGGAGGAGGAGGAGACACAGGGCCTCGCCTGAGTATGGGTGCTGACTTGGTGCAAGAAGAGAAGGGTAGGCATCGTCTCCTGGTGGCCATTCCCACCCTGGAATGGCTCCAACCCAATGGAGCTGGAGCTCTAGTAGTTCCAGCCACTGGAAACACCAAACGTAGCACAACAATAATGAACTGTTGTTGGACGGCCATCTACTCCAGATGTCCCATCACTGGGCAGCTGTCCACTGGGGCCAAGTCATCACTGGATGGCCGTCCACTTCGGCTGCACCATCTTCCTGGCCTACAGCAGCATGGAACACGCCACCGCTGGGATGACACCAGGGATTCCCTCAGCTTAGAGAGCAGGTGCTCACAGACAGGGGTCATGGACAGCAATCACTACCCACAGCCTCCACTCCCTGCCCATCCATCTTTTTTGTTGTTGTTTTTGAGATGGAATCTCGCTCTGTCAGCCAGGCTGGAGTGCAGTGGCACAATCTCAGCTCACTGGAACCTCTGTCTCCCGGGTTCACACCATTCTCCTGCCTCAGCCTCCCGAATAGCTGGGACCACAGGCACCCACCACCACGCCTGGCTAACTTTTGTATTTTTAGTAGAGATGGGGTTTCCCCATATTGGCCAGGCTGGTCTCGAACTCCTGACCTTGTGATCTGCCTGCCTCAGCCTCCCAAAGTGCTGGGACTACAGGTGTAAGCCACTGCGCCCGGCCTCTGCCCGTCCATCTTAAGCAGCTGAAGAACTGAACGGATAAAACAAAGCCCTCAAAACCACAGACACGTGTGTCCATGTCTGAGGTCCACGGGGCAAGGAGGAAAAAAGAACCAACTCACGCATCCTCCGGGGGTGAAGACTGGGCATTAAAATAAATGCCCATATGGAGGGAAAATATCCATCTTGGGACTCATGGGAAAAACAGGCAAACACAAAAAACAGGAAAGTAATATTCCATAAAAAAGAAATGAAGAGCATGAGTTGAAATGAAGATTTATGTGGGGCGAGGCAGAAGGACCTGAGACCACTAATGCTTCACCATCTCAATTATAGCAAGAAATAGGCTGGAAGGAAAACACAAATATACAGCCTATAAAAGATACCCACAGAGGAGTAATTCAGGTGGAACATAAAAGAGATTTAAAGGTAAATAGAAACGAAAAGAAAGTCAGAGTCAAAATATGATCAGGCCGGGCACAATGGCTCGCACCTGGAATCCCAGCATTTTGTGAAGCCAAGGAGGACGGTCTGCTTGAGCTCAGGAGTTTGAGACTAGCCTGAGCAACATAGTGAGACCCTGTTTCTATAAAAAATACAAAAATTAGCTATGCGTTGTGGCGCATGCCTGTAGTCCCAGCTACTCGGGAGGCTGAGGTGGGACGATGTCTTCAGCCTGGGAGGCTAAGGTTGCAGTGAACCAAGATGGTGCCACTGCACTCCTGCCTGGGTGACAAGAGCGAGACCCCATCTAAAAAAAAAAAAAAAAGACTATCATTACTTTTAATGGCAAAAACAGCAATTACTTTTGCACCAACCTAATACATTCATATCAGATAAAAAATAATAAATTCAGAGCACAAAAATATTAAAGGTTTAACAAAAGGGTTAATGCGGTAACATAATAAGAAGGGTGCCAGAAACGAGTAGGAGATATAACATCACATCCTAGAGAACCCTGGACAATAGTAGACAGAGGGAAGATCAAAATCAAGAATGAGGAGACTCAGCTGGGTATGGTGGCTCACACCTGTAATCCCAGTACTTTGGGAGGTTGAGGTGGGCAGATCATCTCAAGTCGGGAGTTTGAGACCACCCAGGCCAACATGGTAAAACCCCATCTCTACTAAAAATACAAAATGTAGCCAGGTGTGGTGGCAGGTATATGTAGTTCCAGCTACTCGGGAGGCTAAGGCAGGAGAATCACTTGAACCCAGGAGGTGGAGTTTGCAGTGAGCCCAGATTGCGTCATTGCACTCCACCCTGGGCAACAAGTGCGAGACTCCGTCTCAAAAAAAAAAAAAAAAAAACACAAAACAATAATTAGCCGGGTGTGGTGGTGTGCACCTGTAATCCCAGCACTTTGGGAGGGCGAGGCAGGCAGATCAACTGAAGTCGGGAGTTCAAGACCAGGCAGGCCAACATGGTGAAACACTGTCATACTAAAAATACAAAATACAGCTGGGTGTGGTGGTGGGCACCTGTAATCCCAGCTACTCAGGAGGCTGAGGCAGGAGAATTGCTTCAACCCAGGAGGCAGAGGTTGCAGTGAGCCGTGATCGTGCCACTGCACTCCAGCCTGGGTGACACAGCAAGACTCTGTCTCAAAAAAAGAAAAAAAAAAGAATGTGGCGAATCATGTCAGGGGTGCAGAGGGCAGGCTTGTGGAAGCGTGTAGAATGTAGAAGAAAAAGATGATGACATGAAGTGATTGGAGAAAAGAACATGAAAGAGAAGGAAACCAGTTGAGAGGCAACATCCAATGTTGGTATCTCTGAAGACAAGAACTGGGATAAAGAGACACAGAAACATAGTTGATCCTTCACAGGTTTGGACCTGAGAAAGCCAGACCAACCTCTCCTCTTCCTCCTTCTCCTCCTCAGCCTCCTCCATGTGAAGATGATGAGGATGAAGACCTCGAGGATCATCCCTTTCCATTTGATGAATAGTAAATATAGTTTTTCTTATGATTCTCTTGGTAACGTTTTCTTTTCTCTAACTTACTTTAGTCTAAGCATAAAGTATGCAATACATAGAACATAGAAAATATGAATGAGTGAATCACCTGTTTATGTTATTGGCAAGGGTTCCTGTAAACAGTAGGCTATTAGTAATTAAGTTTTTGGAGAATCAAAAGGTGCACATGGGCCAGGCGTAGGGGCTCACATCTGTAATCCCAGTACTTTGGGAGGCCAAAGTGGGTGGATCACCTGAGGTCACAAGTTCAAGACCAGCCTGACCAAGATGGTAAAACCCCGTCTCTACTGAAAATACAAAAATTAGCCAGGCGTGGTGGCGTGCGCCTGTAATGCCAGCTACTCAGGAGGCTGAGGCAGGAGAATCACTTGAACCCAGGAGGCGGAGGTTGCAGTGAGCTAAGATCACACCATTGCACTCTGGCCTGGGCAGTAAGAGTGAAACTCTGTCTCGAAAAAGAAAAAAAAAGTTACACATGGATTTTTGACTGTGTGAGGGGTTGGTGTCCCTAACCCCCAAGTTTTTCAAGGGTCAATTGTAAATGGAAAGGTTTCGTGCAAAGAAAAAAAAAAAATCCCTGAGATAAAAACCCAGATCTGCCATTATAAGATGTATAGTAAGCCATACGATTTATTTTTAAATGCCCATATGTCCATCAACCTCATCCTGACGAAACCGTGGAGCTTTAAAGATCAAGAGAAAATCCTAAAAGCATCAAGGGAGGAACAAAAAGGACATCTGCCAATGGAAAAGCAAATCAGGTGGAAAGAGCTCTTCGTCAATGTGAGATTTCAGTAAGGAATAAAGAAAGAGCTACAGAGTCCTGAATGACAAAGGATCTGAACAAATAACCCTAGACCCGATATGGGAAAATGAGATTTGTCTCAAACACTTTGGGACTCAGGAAATTAAAAAAAAAAAAAAAAAAAGAATCATTGCTTGTTTCTCTAAAACTGTGCCCAGACACACACACACACTACAGCAAGCTAAGATTTCCACGCAAATCACTAAGCCATTCATAGGGAAAGACAGGCACTGTGTGTCAGATCAAGGATTCACCTACACAACGGTGGTTATGAAATGGAAAATAGAGAAACACATGTACATCACTGGGGTGTGGCTACCATAGTCAAAACAGGGTAACTCTTGAGAAAAACATCCTCTCTACAAAACACTTATTTTAAAAAACTAATTAGAGATTGGGACAAAAAGAATCCTCAAAACACCAATCAGAACCAAGTGATAGCATGTGGTGGATGGCTAGGGTTATGCTACTTTGTCTTCAAAAGGCAGAACCTGTTGTTCTAATTTAATTTCTGAAGTTACTCAGTTGAGAAACGGAGTTAGCTAACACTTGGTTTAAAGTTACGAAAGTTTCAAAGAGCTTCTGCACAGCCCAGGAAACTATCCACAGCGTGAACAGACAACCTACAGAATGAGAGAAAGTATCTGCCAACTATGCATCTGATAAAGGTTTAATATCCAGAATTTATAAGGAACTTAAACAAATTTACAAAATAAAAACAAAAAAACATCCCATTGAAAGCACACCCTTTGCCACGTCAGGCAAAGGACATGAACAGACACTTTTCAAAAGAAGATATACATGCAGCTGGCTGGGCGCAGTGGCTCACACCTGTCATCCCAGCACTTTGGGAGGCTGAGGCAGGTGGATCACGAGGTCAGGAGATCAAGACCATCCTGGCTAACACGGTGAAACCCTGTCTCTACTAAGAACACAAAAAAAAAATTAGCCAGGCATGGTGGCGGGGTTGAGGGCTTGATATGTGGGAGGCATATTACTGAACAATTTGATTACCTTGTTTAACCTTTACAACATTCTTTTGAGGTAGATCTTACTATTCTTCCCATTTCATAGATGAGGAAAATGAGGCTTAGAAAAGTTAACTAAATTGCACAATATTCCTTAGTTAGTAAATGGCGAATTTAAATCCAGTTTGGAAAGACAGATGTGTTTTGCTTATGCATACCTTGATTTCTGAAAAAGTGCATGTAACTAAAGTCAAAAACCAAAGCTACTGGCGAGGCTGAGGCAGGAGAATGGCGTGAACCCGGGGAGCAGAGGTTGCAGTGAGCCGAGATCGCGCCACCGCACTCCAGCCTGGGCGACAGAGTGAGACTCTGTCTCAAAAAAAAAAAAAAAAAAAAAAAAAAGACATACATCCAGCCGACAAGCATATGCAAAAACATTCAACATCACTGCTCATTAGAGACACGCAAATCAAAACCAGAATGAGATACCATCTCACACCAGTCATAAAGGCTATTACTAAAACATCAAAAAACAACAGATGCTGGCAAGGTGGCAGACAAAAAGGAACACCTAGACACTGTTGGCGGGAGTGTAAATTAGTTGCAACGTTGTGTAAGACAGTGTGGCCATTCCTCAAAGACCTAAAAACAGAAATAGCATTCCACTCAGCAATCCCGTGCCTGGGTATATACCCAAAGGAATATCAATCATTCTGTCATAAAGACACATGCACGTGTATGTTCGTGGCAGCACTTTTCACAATAGCAAAGACATGGGATCAATCTGAATGCCCATCAGTGGTAGACAGAATAAAGAAAATATGGTACATAGGCCAGGTGCAGTGGCTCACGCCTGTAATTCCAGCACTTTGGGAGGCCAAGGCGGGTGGATCGCGAGGTCAGGAGTTCGAGACCAGTCTGGCCAACACATGGTGAAACCCCGTCTCTACTAAAAATACAAAAAAATTAGCGGGGCGTGAGGGCGTGCACCTGTAATCCCAGCTACTTGGGAGGCTGAGGCAGAGGAATTTTCAAGGGTGCAGTGAGCTGAGGCAGAGGAATTTTCAAGGGTACTGCACTCCAGCAGCCTGGGTGACACAGCGAGACTCCATATCAAAAAAAAAAAGAAAGAAAGAAAAAGAAAATATGGTACATAGACACCATGGAATACTATGCAGCCATAAATAAGAACAAGCTCATGTCCTTTGCAGAAACATGGATGGAGCTGGAGGCGATTATTCTCAGCAAACTATGTAGGAACAGCAAAACCAAATATTACATGTTCTCACTTATAAGTGAGAGCTAAATGATGAGAACACATGGACACAGAGAGGGGAATAGCATTCATTGAGGCCTATCAGAAGGTGGGAGGAGGGACAGGATCAGGAAAATAACTAATGGGTACTGGGCTTAATACCTGGGTGATGAAATAATCATACAACAAAACCCCCATGACACGAGTTTACCTATGTAACAAACCTGCACCTGTATCCCTGAACTTAAAGGTTTTTAAAAATTATGAAAGTTTGAACTATAAGAATCAAAATTTCCAGAAGGTTGGGGTGATGAGGCATGAAGCTTCCCTGAGTGCAAAAGAACTCACCATTGCCACCCACGGCAAAAAGAAAAGTGACATAGAAGCAAAAAAAAAGATACAAAGCATATTAACATTTATTCAACATCTCATTAAACATTTCGCAAGAGTGAAGGATAGGCTACGCAAGAGGGTTATAATGGGGCCGGGCACGGTGGCTCACGCCTGTAATCCCAGCACTTTGGGAGGCCAAGGTGGGCGGATCACGAGGGCAGGAGTTCAAGACCAGCCTGACCAACATGGTGAAACCCTGTCTCTACTAAAAATACAAAAATGAGCCAGGTGTGGTGGTGTGTGCCTGTAATCCCAGCTACTTGGGAGGCTGAGGCAGGAGAATCGCTTGAACCCAGGAGGCGGAGATTGCAGTGAGCCGAGATCGCGCCGCTGCACTCCAGCCTGGGCAACAGAGGGAGACTCTGTTTCAACAACAACAACAACAAAAATACACATCACCCACCATTTCTTGGGTATCAACATCCACCTCTGGAATGACTGAAGGGTTATTAATCTAGGACGGTAATGGAGCCAGGTTATCGCCAAGTTTGGTAAGAACATCCTTGCCTTTGTCACTCACTGCTCTCTTGGTGGAGTTGGTACCGAGACACGGCCCGATGTGGGCAGATGCTTAGACAGGGAACATGGCTTCCTTTTCCTGGAATGGCAAGAACTTCGAATTCTGCCCCTCACTGCCAACGTTAGATATGTCACGGTTGAATGACTAAACACCAAATACATATCCGGAGCGAGAAATGGCATGATGCTTTCAGAGGAAGGATGGAGCTGGAATTTGGGGAATGAGGAAATGACTTTTCCCTCTTTGTGTGTTTAGTGATGATAAGAGCAATCAGTTCTGACAGCTCCTACTGGCTGCTACCTACTGGCTGGCTGGAGCATTGGCTTTGGTTAGAGAAAATGGAACATTTCAAGAGGAGACACTTTCCATAGACATTATCATAAAAGTTTGTTTGTGAGATGGAGTTTTCACTCTGTCGCCAGGCTGGAGTGCAATGGCACAATCTCGGCTCACTGCAACTTCCGCCTCCCGGGTTCAAGCGATTCTCCTGCCTCAGCCTCCTGAGTAGCTGGGACTACAGGCGCCCGCCACCACGCCCAATTTTTGTATTTTTTGTAGAGATGGGGTTTCACCATGTTGGTCAGGCTAGTCTCAAACTCCTGACTTCGTGATACACCTGCCTCAGCCTCCCAAAGTGCCGGGATTACAGGTGTGAGCCACCGCACCCGGCCCAATAAAAGTTTTTAAAACGCTATCAGTAATGCTATAATGATCATCATAACTTATGGTAGGTACAAACTATAGAATCCACAACTGCTTACCAAGGTCTTATAAAGGCCTAAATCTGTGGTTTATTGAGGTTCTTTGAAACCCCTCAATTTTCTTCTTGGTATTAATGATTGAATTTTTAATGGTGGGGTGGAATCTGCCCAAGTATTAAGAGGGAGAAAGAAGGATAAGAGAGCTGGAGTTCCATCAGTTCAGCCTGGTTAATGTGTCCTCTCTGAGCACACAGCAAGCCCTACCCTGTTTATGTGGTAAGGTCTCACTCCTATACAGAACATGGCATGATTCAAATTCTAAAAAGAAGATGTCTGGATAAGCACTTTTGATTGACTGATTAGAGGTACTTTTAATGGAATAGGCAGAAAATGCAAATATCTAATGAACATGCCAGAGAGGTTCACCATCGGCAAGCATTTCATTTTCTTTTCTTCAAAAATTAATTACAGAGTGTGGCTGCGTTTCTGTGGATTCAGTGTTTCTAATTCTTTCTTCAATTAGTCCTTTAATTTTCTTCCCAAGGAGACACATGGATATACAACACGTAACACAGTGACATTTTCTTGTCACTAAAAGAAATTTCAAAGTTCATTTTCAAATTCAAAGAAAAGGAAGGCTGGAGTGGATTGGAAAAGAGGCTACAGGCTAAGAACTTTTAAGAGTCCTAGAGAGAGTGGGGTGCTGGTATCACTGTTATTTCATTGATTTTCCTTGTCCGCAGCCATTTTCAAGACTCATATTTCAGGGCCTTAGATGGTTTGTCTCATATCACTGCTGTCTGTAGCAACAACCACTCTGTAGAAGGCTCCCAGGGAAAGACCCATAAGGTCTACCTTGTTTTTGTTTGTTTGTTTGTTTGTTTTTGAAACACAGAGTCTCACTCTGTTGACCAGGTTGGAATGCAGTGGTGTGATCTTGGCTCACTGCAACCTCCGCCTCCCGGGTTCAAGCAATTCTCCTGCCGCAGCCTCCCAAGTAGCTGGGATTACAGGCGCCCACCACTATATGCCGCTAATTTTTGTATTTTTAGTAGAGATGGGGTTTCACCATGTTGGCCAGACTGGCCTCGAAATCCTGACCTCGTGATCCGCCCACCACAGCCTCCCACAGTGCTGGGATTGCCAGCATGAGCCACCATGCCTGGCCAGGTCTGCCTTATAAGTGATATGAGCATAGGTGGAGGAGTTGAACACTGGAGAAGGATGGATCAATAACTCCACCCAACCACAGGTGCTCCCATTTCTGGGTGTCTAATCCCAACCCTTGAGATTATGCCGCCATTTTATCACCGTTCTATGGTATCATGCCGTCATTTTATCACCGTTCTATGGTATCATGCCGCCATTTTATCACTGTTCTATGGTATCACGCCATTTTATCACCGTTCTATGGTATCATGCCTCCATTTTATCACCGTTCTATGGTATCATGCCGGCATTTTATCACCGTTCTATGGTATCATGCCGCCATCTTATCACCATTCTATGGTATCACGCCGCCATTTTATCACCATTCTATGGTATCATGCCGCCATTTTATCACCGTTCTATGGTATCATGCTTCCATTTTATCACCGTTCTATGATATCATGCCGCCATTTTATCACCGTTCTATGGTATCATGCTGCCATTTTATCACCGTTCTATGATATCATGCCGCCATCTTATCACCGTTTTATGGTATCATGCCACCATCTTATCACCGTTCTATGGTATCACGCCACCATCTTATCACCGTTCTATGGTATCATGCCGCCATTTTATCACCGTTCTATGCTATCATGCCGCCATTTTATCACCGTTCTATGGTATCATGCCGCCATTTTATCACCGTTCTATGGTATCATGCCGCCATTTTATCACCGTTCTATGGTATCATGCCGCCATTTTATCACCGTTCTATGGTATCATGCCGCCATTTTATCACCGTTCTATGGTATCATGCCGCCATTTTATCACCGTTCTATGGTATCATGCCGCCATTTTATCACCGTTCTATGGTATCATGCCGCCATTTTATCACCGTTCTATGGTATCATGCCTCCATCTTATCACTGTTCTATGGTATCATGCCGCCATCTTATCACCGTTCTATGGTATCATGCCGCCATTTTATCACTGTTCAATATCATGCCTCCATTTTATCACTGTTCTATGGTATCATGCCGCCATCTTATCACCGTTCTATGATATCATGCCGCCATTTTATCACTGTTCTATGATATCATGCCGCCATTTTATCACTGTTCTATGAATAATAACACATCGGCATCAAAGGAGATGAGGGAACATGCATGATGGAGCTGTGGGAGAAGAATCCCCGCCACAAAACCGGCCCAGGATCCTGGGCACACAGATATTTCCACACTCAACACACGGGGACTGAGGTGAAAGGAGAGGGCTGGGTGGGATGGAGGAGATAGGGGAGGAGACCCCTGATCCACAGCACAGCCATGTTTGGAGGAGAATCATAATGCTACATAGGATGTCTAAGCTCTCCTCAAGATGCGAGGCTGGGAGTCCCTTTCCAGAGCCTCAGAGAGCATACTGGTCTTAGGTCCAGGTTACTGCCATTGAATGGTAGTAGGCACATCCCCACAGAACTGGGCTGGCATCTGTAGGGATCTACATCGGTGGTTTTCCATTGGAGGCCCTTTTGTTTCCCCCTCCCCCAGGAACATATAGAAATGTCTGGAGGTATTTTTGGTTGTTATAACTGCGGTAGGGGGTATAGTGGGTACATCCATGTCAAGTGGGTGGAGCCCAGGGATCCTGCTCAACATGCTACAGTCCACAGCATGGCCTCACCACAGAGAATCATCCAGCTCCAGACGGACATACTGCCAAGGTTGACAAAGCCTGCCTTAGCATGACAGATTGTATGCATATGTGATCCATTTGTCTGTGTGCCTATCATCCAACTCACTTCCTATCATCTATCACCTACCATTTATCTATCAACTATTTATAGAATATCTATCGACCTATTTACCACCTATCACCTACTTATCTACCGTCTATCATTTATCTATTTACCATTTACAATCAAGCATCTACTTATCTATCTACCATCATTTATCTATTTACCATTTATCATCTATCATCTACCATCATTTATCTATTTACCATTTATTATCTATCAAGTACATATTTATCTATCATTTATCTATCTTTGATCATTATATAGCATCTGTTTATCTACTCTCTATCTACTGTCTATCATCTACCTATCTATCATCTATTGACCATCGATCATTTATCTACCTGTCATCTATTACCTATCATTGATCACAATCTATCATTGACCATTACTATCTATCTAGCTATCTATTATCTATCTAGCTATTTTCTGTCTAACTAATATCTATCTATGTATCCATCATCTATCTATATCGCAGTGGTTTTCAACTGAGCAAAATTTCGCCTCCTCAGGGACAACTGGCATATCTATCTATCTATCTGTCATTTCCTCATTTATGAAATTGGGGTAATAAAAATGCCTGCCTCAAAAATTGACAAATGAGATCTCATTAAACTAAAGAGCTTCTGCACAGCAAAAGAAACTATCATCAGAGCAAACAGGTAACCTACAGAATGGGAGAAAATTTTTGCAATCTATTCATCTGCCAAAGGTCTAATGTCCAGAATCTACAAGGAACTTAAATAAATTCTCCTGCCTCAGCCTCCCTGGTAGCTGTGACTACAGGCACCCACCACCACGCCTGGCTGATTTTTGTATTCTTAGTAGAGGCAGGGTTTCACCATGTTGGCCAGGCTGGTCTCGAACTCCTGACCACAAATGATCCACCCATCTCGGCCTCCCAAAATGCTGGGATTACAGGTGTGAGCCACTGCGCCTGGCCAGGTTTTGGCCTTTTTCATGCCACTTTGCTTTGACCTTTACTTCTTTCTCCTGTATGCCTAGAGAGTTCATCCTAAGAGCTTGTCCTCATATCACCTCCCAGAATATGCAAACTTACAATCTCTTTACTTCTTAAAATTTTACCTTGGGGCTACCAAGCTCTGAAGATGGAAGTGAGATTTCCTCAAAATGCACAGAAATGGGTAAATCCTCACATGCTTCCATAGGTATGCAATCTTTAACCTGAGGTAGCTCAGGGATGCCTATGGCTCCCAGGATACTCCACCATAGCAAAGGGTGACTGCCTTGGGTGAGCCTTGGGTGGATACTAGAGCTCTGTGAACACCGGGGCCTGTCGGGAGGTGGGGGGCAAGGGGAGGGAGAGCATTAGGACAAATACCTAATGCATGCGGGGCTTAAAACCTAGATGACGGGTTGATAGGTGTAGCAAACCATCATGGCACGTGTATACATATGAACTAGTTCTAGGAACAGTTCACTGAACACTAGTGTTCTATGAACCCCCTGTCCCTGCCTGAAATGAATGCTGTCTTCACATGACATCCTACCCTCTGGCCAATGTCTTTCCCGAATGGGAATCTCTTCACCACACGGCCAATTTATCACAAACCCTTCTCTAAACCCTTACAATAGGCAGGAACTGCTCATACCCCTATGACGGCTGATGGCAGAGGATAAAATATTAATTCTAAGAAAATAGGCCGGGGGTGGTGGCACACACCTTTAATCCCAGCACTTTGGGAGGCCGAGGCAGGTGGATCATCTGAGGTCAGGAATTTGAGACCAGCCTGGCCAACCTAGTAAAACCCCATCTCTACTAAAAATACAACACTAGCCAGGAGTGGTTAGGCATGGCTGTAATCCCAGCTACTCGGGAGGCTGACACAGAAGAATTACTCGAACCCAGAGGTGGAGGCTACGGTGAGCCGAGACCACGCCACTGCACTCCAGCCTGGGTAACAAGAGTGAAACTCAGTCTCAAAAAAAAAGAAAAAGAAAAAGAAAATAGTTCAGGTAATTCTTGGAAATTGTATTTTTATACCCTCTAATATTTAAATGACCATCAATATACAACCAGGATAGGGGGTTAATAAACAAAGGATAGCATTCTTTGCTGCATCCTGGGTTTATTTTTTTTCTCATTCTTTTTCTGTGACACTGTCTCATTCCATCAGCCAGGCTGAAGAGCAGTGGACCAGTCACAGCTCACGGCAGCCTCGACCTCCTGGGCTCAAGCAATCCTCCTGCCTCAGCATCTTGAGATGCTGGGACCACAAGCATCATATGCCATCATACCCGGATAATTTATTTATTTTTTCCTGTAGAGACGAGATCTTGCTATGTTGCCCAGGCTAGTCTCAAATTCCTGGTCTCAAGTGATGTTCCCACCTTGGCCTCCCAAAAGTGCTGGGATTACAGGCAGGAGCCACCATGGATCATTCGTGTTTACAATATTCTCACTCCTTTGCACCGGAATAAAACCCAGCCCCCTGGAAAGCTGACTCTGAGCCTTTGTGAGGATGTGTATGTGCGGTTTCTCATCCGAATGCAGCCATTTCACAAACACCAGCCATTCCCCAGGCTTCGGATAGGCCATTCCCCAGGCTTCGGATAAGCCATTCTCCAGGCTTCGGATAGGCCATTCCCCAGGCTTCGGATAGGCCATTCCCCAGGCTTGGGATAGGCCATTCCCCATCAGGAAGATATAGGGCCCCCTTTCAAGAGCAACCACAATGGCTAAAACTACAATCTTCACAGCACACATGGCTTCAGCAAATACAGAGAGATGCCAGCCGGGCGCAGTGGCTCACGCCTATAATCCCAGCACTTTGGGAGGCTGAGGCGGGCGGATCACAAAGTCAGGAGTTCAAGACCAGCCTGACCAACATGGTGAAACCCCGTCTCTACTAAAAATACAAAAATTAGCCAGGCGTGGTGGTAGGTGCCTGTAATCCCAGCAACTCAGGAGGCTGAGGCAAGAGAATCGCTTGAACCTGGGAGGCAGAGGATGCAGTGAGCCAAGCTTGTGCCACTGCACTCCAGCCTGGGAGATAGAGCAAGCCTCTGTCTCAAAAAAAAAAAAAAGAAAGAAAGAAAAAAGAAAAAAAAAAAAAAGAACGATGCTACATTCTCAGATAATTAGTTTTACATTGAAGCTTCATTTGGGAATCGAAAATAAGAACAGGGAAATACATTTTTCTTTTCTAGACAAAATAAACAAGGACAAAGATGCATGGAAAATAATATTTTAAATGTCTCCTATTGACCTAAGTTATAAAGTCATTTTTTATGTAATAACAAAATAATTGGAGAGGCGTACCCAAGAGCACAATAGCCTCTGAAATGTCTTATTTCATGTACACTCAGGCACACAAAGACACATACATAATTTATAACTAATTTGGCAAAACGTTATGATTTGATACAACTGCATGGTGGGTACACAGATGCTGTTCAAATTATTCTCTGCGTCTTTCAAATGTGTGAAATGCTTTATAATGAAACATTTTTATGAGGCACATTGAAGTTCAAACAATTGCTAAACAATGAAAAACATAAATGGTTGTATTCAAATGCTTACGGGTATTGACTCATTAAGAATATTTTGAGGCCAGGCGCGGAAGCTCACACCTGTAATCCCAGCAGTTTGGGAGGCCAAGGAGGGCGGATCACTTGAGGTCAGGAGTTCAAGACCAGCCTGGCCAACATGTCAAAACCCCGTCTCTACTAAAAATACAAAAATTAGCCGGGCGTGGTGGTGCGCGCCTGTAGTCCCAGCTACTCGGGAGACTGAGGCAGGAGAATCGCTTGAACCTAGGAGGTGGAGGTTGCAGTGAGCCAAGATTGTGCCACTGAACTCCAGCCTGGGCAACAGAACAAGACTCTGTCTCAAAAAAAAGAAAAAAAAGGTCTCCTATTGACCCATGTTATAAAGTCATTTTTTATGTAATAACAAACTAATTGGAGAGGGGTACCCAAGCCACATACGTAATTTATAACTAATTTGGCAAAACGTTATGATTTGATACAACTGGATGGTGGGTACACAAATGCTGTTCAAATTATTCTCTGCGTCTCTCAAATGTGTGAAATGTTTTATAATGAAACATTTTTATGAGGCACATTGAAGTTCAAACAATTGCTAAACAATGAAAAAGATAAATGGTTGTATTCAAATGCTTACGGGTATTTACTCATTAAGAATATTTTGAGGCCAGGCACGGAAGCTCACGCCTGTAATCCCAGCACTTTGGGAGGCCGAGGAGGGCGGATCACTTGAGGTCAGGAGTTCAAGACCAGCCTGGCCAACATGTCAAAACCCCGTCTCTACTAAAAATACAAAAATTAGCCGGGCGTGGTGGTGCGCGCCTGTAGTCCCAGCTACTCGGGAGACTGAGGCAGGAGAATCGCTTGAACCTAGGAGGTGGAGGTTGCAGTGAGCCAAGATTGTGCCACTGAACTCCAGCCTGGGCAACAGAACAAGACTCAGTCTCAAAAAAATAAATAACCCGGGAGGTGGAGCTTGCAGTGAGCCGAGATCGCACCACTGCACTCCAGCCTGGGCGAAAGAGCAAGACTCCATCTGAAATAAATAAAAGTAAATAAATAAATAAAAAATATTTTGAAACTACACATTGCCTTCTGTGTAAATTAAAAGCCAGTGAAAGCCTCCTGATTTTCAGGGTGTCTCATTTCCGCCCTGTAGAAGCAAACCTACCACACCCTTCACTGAGGAGCCTTCCTGACCCTACCAAGGGGGAAAGAGCTTGGCTTTTCAATGAGTTTAAGAGCTTTGCTTCTGCGGTTGAGACGTCCCCCCCAGCCAGCATTTCATGTTGAGAGACAGTGGCTAAGCTGATGTGGAAATAACACAAGAAATCTTGTCTGAAGATGGGTGATACCAACATCAGAACTGGAGACAGCAGGTACTGTGATTCAGGCGAAACTCTCACCACTAATTGGTGGAGAGAAGAAAAGAAAATGAGCAAATGAACTCTGATTTTGAAGAACTTCATTTGAATCAGGCCTGTCTTGATGTCTTGTGAGTCAACAAGATGCAGCTGGACTAGATGTGTGTGTGGAGTATTCGTGAGGGGCTAAGGGACTCTCCTATGTGTTTAGTTTTTTTTTGTTTTTTTTTTGGAGACAGAGTCTCGCCCTGTCACCCAGGCTGTAGTGCAGTGGCACGATCTCAGCTCACTGCAACCTCCGTCTCCCAGGTTCAAACGATTCCCCTGCCTCAGCCTCCTAAGTAGCTGGGACTACAGGCTCACACCACCAAAATTAGCCGGGGCTAATTTTTTCTATTTTTAGTAGAGACGGGGTTTCACCATGTTGGCCAGGCTGGTCTCGAACACCTCACCTCTAGTAATCCACCCACTTCGGCCTCCCCAAGTGCTGGGATTACAGGCCTGAGCCACAGCACGCAGCCCCAGCTAATTTTTATATTTTAGTAGAGACGGGTTTCACCATGTTGGTCAGGCTGGTCTCAAACTCCTGACATCAAGTGATCTGCCCGCCTTAGCCTTCCAAAGTGCTGGGATTACAGGCATGAGCCCCTGTGCCCGGCCCGGACTCCCCTACTGAAATGTGCATGACAGAGACCCCAAGGCTGTCTTTTCCAGCAGGAGCTCCGGGTTCATGACTGAGAATAGATGCTTCCCAACCTGCTCCTCACTCTCCAAAGAGCTTGCAAGTGGGCACAGATGAACCAAGCTCACCTTCCTGACAATGACACCTGCAGATGGCACACCATGAGTTTTGTCTCCAAATGCACCATTCCTCCAGTTTGAGGAGTCCCAGTTCGTCTTTTTTTTTTTTTTTTTTTTTTTGAAACAGAGTCTCACTCTGTCTCCCAGGCTGGAGTGCAGTGGCGCAATCTCGGCTCACTGCAACCTCCGCCTCCTGGGTTCAAGCGATTCTCCTGCCTCAGCCTCCCCAGTAGCTGGGATTACAGGCACCTGCCACCATGCCCGGCTAATTTTTGTAGTTTTAGTAGAGATGGGGTTTCACCATGTTGGTCAGGCTGGTCTCAAAGTCCTGACCTCAGGTGATCCACCCGCCTCGGCATCCCAAAGTGCTGGGATGACAGTCTGAGCCACCGCGCCCAGCTGAGGGCTTTGTATTTTACGGAGACACAATCAGTCCATCATTCCACACAACTGTGCTGTTGGGAATCTATGAAGGTTAAGAATTCCCCACTGCCTTTGTCTTCCAGAAAATGGTTTTACTGCAAAAAAAAAAAAAAAAAAAAAAAAAAAAATTCCCTTCCTCATTACTCACAGATGCTTCCAAGTCAACCTAGGACAAGGCTGGCCACATCCTCCAAATTCACATTCTTTATTTGCCCCTTCAGGGATGGACTGAATTACTCTTCTTCCTTGACCTGAACAAAATTCCCATCTAACGTGATCACATTTTGGTTGGGTTTCTCTCCTTCCTATCAGGCCCCGGGATGTTGGGCCAGCCTCACCTGGAGCAAACGTCAGAGGATCAAGCAACGCTTACCTTAGGACCTGCTCAAAATTAGCTATGCAGCCACAGGGGTTGGCAGCTTTTATCCATGACTGAACCCCACATCGAACGACCTCAATCACGGTTGTTCCGAGCATCACGTGCCTGTCCCTAGAAAAGAAAATGGTATGCTGCCTGCGCTCCAAGAGGCTCCCAGATGTCACGGCTCGGGTGTGCTTCATGGTGCTATAGGCAACGTCCACCAGTGGTGCATTAGTCCCTCCTCCTCTTGTTACCATAGTTCCTCCCCTATTACCATAATCCCTCCCCTCATTACCATAGTCCCCCCTCCTCCATTACCGTAGTCCCTCCTTCCGTTACCATAGTCCCTCCTCCATTACCATAGACCCTCCTCCATTACCATAGTCCCTCCTCCATTACCATAGACCCTTCTACTTCCATTACCAGAGACCCTCCTCCCGTTACTATAGTCCCTCCTCCCATTACTATAGACCCTCCGTTACTACAGTCCCTTCTCCCGTTACCATAGTCCCTCCTCCATTACCATAGTCCCTCCTTCATTACCATAGCCCCTCCTTCATTACCATAGCCCCTCCTCCATTACCATAGTCCCTCCTCCATTACCATAGTCCCTCCCCATTACCATAGTCCCTCCCCATTACCATAGTCCCTCCCCATTACCATAGTCCCTCCCCATTACCATAGTCCCTCCTCCATTACCATAGTCCCTCCTTCATTACCATAGTCCCTCTCCATTACCATAGTCCCTCCTCCATTACCATAGTCCCTCCCCATTACCATAGTCCCTCCCCATTACCATAGTCCCTCCTTCATTACCATAGTCCCTCCCCATTACCATAGTCCCTCCCCATTACCATAGTCCCTCCTCCATTACCATAGTCCCTCCCCATTACCATAGTCCCTCCCCATTACCATAGTCCCTCCCCATTACCATAGTCCCTCCTCCATTACCATAGTCCCTCCCCATTACCATAGTCCCTCCCCATTACCATAGTCCCTCCCCATTACCATAGTCCCTCCTCCATTACCATAGTCCCTTCTCCATTACCATAGTCCCTCCTCCTTCCATAACCATAGACCCTCCTCCCATTACTATAGACCCTCCGTTACCACAGTCCCCCCTTCTCACATTACCATAGACCCTCCTTCCGTTACCATAGTCCCTCCTTCTGTTACCACAGACCTTCCTTTCGTTACTATAGTCCCTCCTCGTTACCATAGACCCTCCTTCTGTAACCACAGACCCTCCTCCTCCCGTTACTGTAGACCCTCCCCATTACCATAGCCCCTCCTCCGTTACCATAGTCCGTCCTTCTGTTACCATAGTCCCTCCTCCATTACCATAGTACCTCCTTCCATTACTATAGACCCTCCTCCGTTACCATAGTCCCTCCCCATTACCATAGCCCCGCCTTCCGTTACCATAGCCCCGCCTTCCGTTACCATAGTCCCTCCCCATTACCATAGCCCCACCTTCCCTTACCATAGTCCCGCCTTCCATTACCATAGTCCCTCCTCCCGTTAGCACAGTCCCTCCTTCTGTTACCAGTCCTTCCTCCTCCCGTTACCATGGTGCACACTCCTCCCCTCACCATAGTCCCTCCTCCTCCCATTATCACAGCCCCTCCTCCTCCCATTCCAGTACTCCCTCCTCCTCTTATTCCCATCTGTGGGAATGATCTTTTCAAATGAAACTGTTGCTACCTGTGTATCTGGTGTCTCTGTCACCATCACGGGACATCCCTGAAAGGGGTACCTCACTGCTGCAGAGTAGCACTCTCTGCAGGAAAGTCCATATCTTCCCTGCCCCAGACGACTGTGCTGTCCACAGCTAGACACTGGGCACTTGCCAGACAGTTAGTGCAATGAGGCACTGAGTTTTTCTTTTCCCTTAATGATCACTTATTTAATTTTCGCGCATCACACCTGACCCCTGACCCCTGTTCTGGGCACCATCATCGGAGAAATTTTCTTGAGGCTCGGGTTTCTTCTTTCTTTGCTACAAACTCCCACGGCTACTTACTAAGGTGAAGAAAACACACTGTTATGTAATCCATTATACAGTCAACGTATCTTTACCAGAACCAGAAAAATTCACAATTTTAATGGTGAATCGGGTTGGGAAATACATGCTTCTAGTTTTGAGACGAAATACATGACTGACAAAACCCTTTTGTATTATACAAGGGAACCGGAGTGGATGGACTTTTGCTATAGATCTCCCAGACGCGCCCCACAGCTCCATGATTGACAGCGTGAGTGTGTCTATCACAGGAACTGCTGGGGGAAGGCAGGCAGTTGTGTCAAATTGGAACTGAATCACAAATGAAACATAAATTCCAGGATCCCGTTGAGTATAAAAGCCCAGGACCCAACAAGGGCAAACATAAGCAGCGAAGCCCCAGAGACCCCCTAGAGCATCCAGCATGTTGGGGTTTTAGGTTTGGAAGGGAGAGGTTGGTATTTCTTTTCTTTTCCTTTTTTGTTTTTTTTTTGAGACGGAGTTTTCCTCTTGTTGCCCAGGCTGGAGTGCAATGGCGCAACCTCGGCTCACTGCAACCTCCGCCTCCCGGGTTCAAGCGATGCTCCTGCCTCAGCCTCCCGAGTAGCTGGGATTACAGGCACCCGCCACCCTGCCCGGCTAATTTTTTGTATTTTTAGTAGAGAGACGGGGTTTCATCATGTTGGCCAGGCTGTTCTCGAACCCCTGACCTCAGGTGATCCGCCGGTCTCGGCCTCCCAAAGTGCTGGGATTACAGGCGTGAGCCCCCGCGCCTGGCTGGGGGTTGGTATTTCTTGTGGCTCATAAACCGCGGCTCTACTTTGCATCTGTATTAGTTCATTCTCACGCTGCTGATAGACATACCCGAGACGGGGTAATTTATAAAGAAAAAGAGCTTTAATGGACTCACAGTTCCACGGGGTTGGGGAAGGCCTCACAATCACGATGGAAGATGAAAACCATATCTTCCACGGCGGCGGGCAAAATGGCTCCTGTAGGGGAACTTCCATTTATAAAACATCAGATCTCGTGAGAACACACTCACTACCACGAGAACAGTATGCGGGTCACTGCGCCCATGAGTCAATTTCCTCCACCTGGCCCCACCCTTCACAGGTGGGAATCATTACAATTCCAGGTGCGATGTGGGTGGGGACATAGCCATCCCATCGTTACAGAGATTGTTGCAAGTTTGCCAGAATCCTCACACTCTTTTCAGAGGAGACCTTTCAAAAGAAACATCATCTAGGGAAGCAAGGCTGTGTTCTGAGGCGAGGCTGGAATTTCAAAACCAGCTTTTCCACTAAAACACCTGCTCCATTTCCTCTGGGGCCTCTATTCTCCCCACGCCAGAATTAGGGGGTCTCTAGTCCCCCAGCTCTAATGCTTTCCAAGCAGGATAACCCTCTACATCCCATGGAAACCACGGCTGCTGCAAGGAAGAGCTGAGGGACTGCAGTGCCGCTGAACCGAGTCACCCTGGGGTTATAAATTATCAGGTTGGAGAAAAGGGGAAGGGGTTGTTGTATCTGGAGCTGAAGTTTTCAGGGCTGAGCTGCCAACGTGTGATACTTCAAGGGCCCCTGCGTACCTGACGCGGTGTGGACAGGTCGCACCCACATAGAGTTTGCAAGCTAACAGGAAACCTAGGCAGGCTTCCTGGAGGAGGCATCATCCGGCCAGGACATAGAGGTGAGATGTTGACAGCAGGAGATGGTGAGAAAGGAACCCAGGAGGAGGGTTATCAAAAATAGGGCACACAGGTGAGAGAGTGGGGGAAGAGGAAGCCACAGGAAGGAAGAAAAAAGGTCAATGATATTGTGACGTAAAGTAAGTTCCTGTAGCATCTTAGCATAGCAAGTTTGAGAAACAGTCGTGCATGGAATGAGGACAAAAAAAGACCTCTGCACCTGCACACCTGCCCTCTACTCACCTGTCCAGCCCAGGCAATGGCCTACCACCCTCATGTGATTAGTATTGTTCTAAAGAAATGGAGTCTCACTATGTTGCCCAGTCTGATCTCAAACTCCTGGGCTCATATGATCCTTCTGTCTCAGCCTCTGGAATTGCTGGGACTACACAGGCATGCCACCGTGCCTGGCTGATTTGGATTCTTGACAGAAGAGTTGGCTCTGAAATACCAACATGTGGTTCTGTTTAAAAACAAAGCCTTCTCAAAACAGACCACAGTGAGGCCAGGCTCAGGGCTGTAATCCCAGCACTTTGGGAGGCCGTGGTGGGAAGATTCCTTGAGCTCAGGAGTTCAAGACCACCCAGGGCAACATAGTGAGACCCCCATCCAAAAAATAAAAATAGCTGGGTGAGCAGCCGGGCACAGTGACTCACGCCTGTAATCCCAGCACTTTGGGAGGCCGAGGCGGGCAAATCACCTGAGGTCGGGAGTTCGAGGCCAGCCTGACCAACATGGAGAAACCCCATCTCTACTAAAAATACAAAAATTAGCCAGGCATGGTGGTACATGCCTGTAATCCCAGCTACTTGGGAGGCTAAGGCAGGAGAATTGCTGGAACCTGGGAGGCGGAGGTTGCAGTGAGCCGAGATCACGCCATTGCACTCTAGCCCAGGTGACAACAGCGAGACTCCATCTCAAAAAAACCAAAAAACAAAAAACGAAAAACAAAGGCTTCTCAAAACAGACCACAGCAAGGCCAGGTTCAGTCCTGTAATCCCAGCACTTTGGGAGGCCGTGGTGGAAGGATCCCTTGAGCCCTGGAGTTCAAGACCACCCAGGGCAAGATAGTGAGACCCTGTCTCTATAAAAAATAAAAATAGCTGGGTGTTGGTGGCACGTATGTGTAGTCTCAGCTACATAGGAGGCTGAGGTGGGAGGATCGCTTGAGTCCAAGAGGTAGAGGCTGCAGTGAGCCAGATAGCACCACTACACTCCCGCCTGGGCAACAGAGCAAGAACCTGCCTCTAAAACAGAAACATAAATAAACAAAAATGAAAATAAACTATCCTGCATTCTTCAGACAACACTGTGACTACAGGACAAGCGGTCATGCTGTCATGGAAGGATGGAGCCCATCTCAAAGGGAATTTCTGGAGTGCAGAAAGCAACCACATCAAGTGGGAATACACCCTCCCAGTCAGCAGGTGCGTTCTCCAGCAGGTGCGTTCTCCAGCGGGTAATTAGTGCACACCACACAATGAATGAGCTTCCGAAAAGTGAAAGTATGGTATGCACACTGCGGCTGTGAAATGCGGTTTGTTCTTGGATATCATGGGCAGCATTGAAAAATTAAACCTTTTTCTTCTTGCGGAAAAGGCTGGGGCTTGTCATCACCGTCTCCTCCCTTCCTCTCGCAGTTTATATTTAGCTGGGCACACGCCGTGTGGATCCCCGTTTTCTTCCTCCTAGGGGAGAATCCTCAGCTACAGGGTTGTTTTGGTTTCCTTGTGTGTTTGTTTCTTGATTTATTCTCTCTTGAGTCAGCAAGAGAAGGGCTCGATGGGATGGTTGATTGGTTGGTCGGTTGGTTGGTTGGTTGGCTGGTTGGTTGGTTTTTGAGACAGAGTCTCACTCTGTCGCCAAGCTGGAGGGCAGTAGTGCGATCTCGGCTCACTGCAACATCCACCTCCTAGGTTCAAGTGATTCTCCTGCCTCAGCCTCCTGAGTAGCTACGACTACAGGCGTGCGCCCCCACGCCTGGCTAATTTTTGTATTTTTAGTAGAGACGGGGTTTCACCATGTTGGCCAAGCTGGTCTCGATCTCGTGACCTCGTGATCCACCTGCCTCGGCCTCCCAAAGTGCTGGGATGACAGGCTGGAGCCACTGCACCCGGCCGGCTCAGTGGGTTTTACGAGCATCCCAGCATTCCCTGGACATAAAATGTGCCTCTCTGTGATTTTTACTAACTCGCCTGGAGTCACCAATGTTGTTGCCATATTTTGACCAAAACAGTAATAAAAGGGGCAATTTTCCTAGGGGCTCTTGTTCTGGTAGAAGAACAACTTCCCGCTGCCTGCATTGCAGGTGCCTCTGACTCAGGAGGAAATGCAGAATTTGGCGAACACAGGAAGTCTTTTTTCGCTAAATCTAAATTCTACAGGGTGGCCGGGGCCGATTGCAGTATGGATCTGATGCATTGTAGATGGCAAGAGTGCATGTGTGCGTGTGTGTGTGTGTCTGTGTGCGCATGTATGTCTACACTTGCCATAAACGAAAGCACAAAAGGGAAATGTCAGAAAGAAACCAGCAAAGGAAGCCAGCATCATTCACAATGCTGGTGTCTGTTACCCACAGAGGATGACATCGTCATTCAGGTGGCCATGAAGAAAGGCTTTGAATGACACTCCCAGAACAAGAGCCTGGAGATCTAACATCCGCTCTGATTCTGCCCCTAGCCTTGGGTGACGTGGGTTTAACTGTGACCTCACCAAGATGTGTCCACCGAGAACCTAGGAATGAAAGCTCACTTGGATATCAGATCTTTGCATACAATTAGGTTGCATTAGAGTAGTGTCATTGCATACAATTAGGTTGTCATTGCATACAATTAGGTTGTCATTGCATACAATTAGGTTGCATTACAGTAGTGTACGCCGTTAACTGAATAACTGGTGTCCTTATAAGAAAAGGAACATTGGAGGCCGGGTACAGTGGCTCACGCCTGTCATCCCAGCACTTTGGGAGGCTGAGGCAGGCAGATCTTGAGGTCAGGAGATGGAGACCATCCTGCCCAACGTGGTGAAACCCCGTCTCTACTAAAAATACAAAAATTAGCCGGGCACGGTGGTGCGCACCTGTAGTCCCAGCTACTCAGGAGGCTGAGGCAGGAGAATCACTTGAACCCGGGAGGCAGAAGTTGCAGTGAGCCGAGATCGCACCACTGCACTCCAGCCTGGGTGACAAGAGCAAAAACTCCGTCTCAAAAAAAAAAAAGGAGAAGAGGAACATTGTGACATAGAGACACAGAGATGGCCACGACAAAGGCAGATACTGTATTGATGCTTCTACACCAGCCATCCCCAGCCTTTCTGGCACAGGGACTAGTTTCATGGAACACAATTTTTCCACACACACAAAAAAACTGTCTTCATAGAAAGACAGTCACTGTGAGTGCAGGGGGAAGGATCTGGGGATGATTTGAGCATATGACATTTATTGTGCACTTTATTTCTATGATGATACGTTAAATGAAGTAATTCTACAATACAACTCACTGCCATGTAGACTCAGTGGGAGCCCCGAACTTGTTTTCCTGCAACTAGATGGTCCCATCCAGGGGGTGATGGGAGACAGTGACAGATCACCAGGCATTAGATTCTCATAAGAAGCATGCAACCCAGATCCCTGGCCTGCCCACTTCCCAATAGGGTTCTCAATCTTCTGATAATCTAATGCCGCCGCTGATCTGACAGGAGGCGACCTCAGGCGGTAACGCGTGCAGTGGGAAGTGGCTGTGAACACACATGAAGCTTTGCTCGGTACCAGTCCACAGCCAGGGGGTTGGAGTCCTCTGTTCTACAGGACAAGAAACAACCAGGATTGCTAGCTAGCGAAGGAAGCTAGAAGAGATAGCTGAGGATCCTCCTCCAGAGCCTCCGCAATGGGCACAGCCCTGCCTTAATACTCCAGAACGAAATGCATTTCATAATTGCAGTGTGCACACAATACTTTTTTTTTTTTTGAGACAGAGTCTTGCTCTGTCGCCAGGCTGGAGTGCAGTGGCATGATCTCAGCTCACTGCAACCTCCGCCTCCCGGGTTCAAGTGATTCTCCTGCCTCAGCCTCCTGAGTAGCTGGGACTACAGGTGCGTGCCACCACACCTGGCTAATTTTTTGTATGTTTAGTAGAGACGGGGTTTCACCATGTTGGCCAGGATGGCCTCGATCTCTTGACCTCGTGATCCGCCCGCCTCGGCCTCCCAAAGTGCTGGGATAACAGGCGTGAGCCACTGCGCCCGGCCACGTGCACACAATACTTTAACTTACTGAACGCTTATTCTTTGTGTCTGGTGCAATAGTGACCTGCTGGAGATTTCCGAATGTACTTAGTGACTGGAAGGTTGTATTTCCACCCGGATGTGTTGGCTTTCTGCTCCAGGAATGTCCTTTGACACAGGCTCTGCCCTTGGATGACCAGGTGGTCAGCCTGCCTTGGCTGTGGACTTCTGGTGTTCAGAGCTGTCAGAGATTTGACTTCTGTGGCTTTCAGCCAGCTGGTTTGTAGAATTGTGTCGCAGCAGCTCCAGGAAACTAAAATACTGAGCCTCCCCTATGACAGTGGGCCCTTGAACACCACAGGCTTGAATTGAATGGGTGTCCCCTTATATGTGGATTTTCTTCTGCCTCTGCCACCCGAGACACCCCCTCCTCTTCCTCCTGCTCCTCAACGTCAAGACGACGAGGATGAAGACATTTATCATGAGCCACTTCCACCTGATAAACAGTAAAGATATTTTCTCATCCTCACGATTTTCTTAAGGAAAATCACAGCTTACTTTATGGTAAGAATATAATATAGAATATTTACTATATTTTTCTCTAGGTTACTTCATTGTAAGAATATAGTATATAATACATACTATATTTTTTTCTCTTGATTAATTTTTTTTTTGAGACGGAGTTTTGCTCTTGTCACCCAGGCTGGAGTGCAGTGGTGCGATCTCGGCTCACCGCAACCTCCACCTCCCAGGTTCAAGTGATTCTCCTACCTCAGCCCCCCGAGTAGCTGGGATTGCAGGTGCGCACCACCACGCCTGGCTACTTTTTTGTATTTTTAGTACAGACGGGGTAGCCCCATGATGGTCAGGCTGGTCACGAACTCCCAACCTCAGGTGATTCGCCTGCCTCAGCCTCCCAAAGTGTTAGGATTACAGGCGTGAGCCACCGCGCCCGGCCTTTGGCTTACTTTATTGTAAGAATATTACTATATTATTTGTGTCTGGTGCAATAATGACCTGCCTCATGATCTGTCACTGTCTCCCATTACCCCTAGATGGGACCGTCTAGTTGCAGGAAAGGCTTCCAGCCAACAGCAAGCTATTACTTAAGTTTGGGGGAGTGAAGAGTTATACAAGGTCTTCACGTGCCCCTAACCCTCACGTGGCTTCAGAGTCCCCTGTAAATGAATGTGTGGCAAGCAAAGAAAGAAGAACATGAAGAAAACAGGGAGAGGAAGACCCTACCACTACACAAGACTGTATATCACCAACGCCATTGATTCTTCCTTCTACGTGATAAGCCGGCAAAGTCCCTGTCCTTGATAACTGTGCCAACGACGTCTGATTCCCAGTAGATGGATGATGACTAATAGTCCTACATGGCAAACAAACGAAGGGTTAATTAATCTGAGCCTGCCTGAGTTATCTGTGAATGAGGATAGCCCAGCCACTTGACAATCATTTTAAACAGGTCAACGGATGATCAATCACGACTGAAATTCCCCCGTAAAAGACGTGTCCACTCAAGTGGAATTTATTTCTAGGAAGAAAATGAGCGACCTGTGGGCTGGCAGTGGAGGTTTTTTGTTTTTTGTTTTTTTTTTAATGATGCTGCTGTTTCTTAAAATGGGCTTTGACTTTTTTGTGTTATTCTATCCAGGAGAGCTCCTGAAGGACCCTGTCAGTGTGGGGGCATCCAAAACACATTAAGGCCAGATTCCTAGAGAAAGCTGTTTTGCCGAAACAAAAATGATGGCTGGTGGCATCACAGGCTTTCTTTAATCCACTTGGGCTCAGTCGTAATGGCAAAGCTAATGAACACAGAGGGATATTTGCAGGATAAAAGCAATTAGAACAATTATGAGGGTAATTAACGGCCCAACACACTCGTCAACACATCTAGCAGGACCGCCAGAATCTGAGACTCAAAGACCCAACGTTTTTCTTTTCTGTTGATTCCAAAATCCTGGATGGATTTCCTGCTAAAAGATTGCATTGGCCGGGCCCATTCGCTCACACCTGTAATCCCAGTACTTCGGGAGGCCAAGGCGGGCAAATCATGAGGTCAGGAGTTCAAGACCAGCCTGGCCAACATGGTGAAACCCTGTCTCTACTAAAAATACAGAACTTAGCTGTGCATGGTGGCACGTCCCCATAATCCCAGCTACTCGGGAGGCTGAGGCAGGAGAATTGCTTGAACCGGGACCCGGGAGGCGGAGGTTGCAGTGAGCTGAGATGGTGCCACTGCACTCCAGCCTGGGCTACAGAGCAAGACTCCGTCTCAAAAAAAAAAAAAAAAAAAAAAAAAAAGACTGCATTGCAGGATGAGATGTCTTAAAAAATAAAAAGTAGCTGTAATCTCTCATGGAACTATACAACCTTAGAAACATATGATAAGGAAGCAGGATGTTGAAGGAATACAGGGAAAGATGGTCTCTACAGGTCCTGCTGAGTCTAGCAGGGATGGTTCAGGAGAGATGTCTAGATATGATGTATGAGTTTACTATTGCTGCTGTTATGGTTTGGCTCTGTGTCCCCATCCAAATCTCACGTTGAATTGTAATTCCCAGTGTTGAGGGAGGGACCCGGTGGGAGGTGATTGGATCATGGCGGCGGATTTCCCCCTTGCTGTTCTCATGATAGTGAGTGAGTTCTCATGAGGTCTGATAGTTTAGAAGTGTGTGGCATTCCCCACTTGCTCTCTCTTCATCCATCACCGCCGAGCATTCATGCTGCACACGTAAACTCAAAGACTCAAGGTTGCCATGTGCTATGGTTTCAATGTCTGTGTCCTCTCGAAATCCCCATTTTTTTGTTATTGTTTTGTTTTGTTTTTGCTTTTGCTTTTTTGTTTTGTTTTGTTTTTTGAGACGGAGTCTCACACAGTCGCCAGGCTGGAGTGCAGTGGTGTGATCTCGGCTCACTGCAACCTCCACCTCCCAGGTTCAAGTGATTCTCCTGCCTCAGCCTCCTGAGTAGCTGGGATTACAGGTGTGCACCACCACACCCGGCTAATTTTTGTATTTTTAGTAGAGACAGGGTTTCACCATGTTGGCCAGGCTGGCCTCGAACTCCTGACCTCAGGTGATCCGCCTGCCTCAGCCTCCTAAAGTGCTGGGATTACAGGCGTGAGCCACCACACCCGGCCCCAGATCCCTGTCTTGAGACATAACCTACAAGGTGATAGTGTTAAGAGGTGGAGCCCTTTAAGAGGTGATGAGGTCATGAGGGTGGAGCCTCAGGAATGAGATGAGTGTCCTTCTAAAAGGGACCCCAGAGAGCTCCCTCGACCCTTCTGCCATGTGATGACAAGAGTGAGAAGGCACCGTCTGTGAACCAGGAAGCAGGTCCTCACCAGACACTGAATGTGGCATGCTTTGATCTTGGACTTCTAGCCTCCAGAAGTGTGAGCCTGACCAACACGGAGAAACCCTGTCTATACTAAAAATACAAAATCGGCTGGGCATGGTGGCGCATGCCTGTAATCCCAGCTACTCAGGAGGCCGAGGCAGGAGAATCGCTTGAACCCGGAGGGCGGAGGTTGTGGTGAGCCGAGATCACACCATTGCACTCCAGCCTGGACAACAAGAGGGAAACTCTACCTCAAAAAAATAAAAATGAAAAAAATAAAGAGGCAAAAGAGCCAGAAGCAAAATGTGCATCAGCCTATTTCCCCTGAGGGCACGTACGTTCCCTAAGAGCGACAGGTAGAGTGACTAAAAGCACCTTTGTTCCAACAGTGGCAGGCTGTAGCATCCCCGTTCTCAGGAAGCCACAACCAAAAAAAAAAAAAAAGCCAGCAACACACATGAGGTGACAAGGATTTTCCTGAAAACTTCCAGCCTGACAGGTGCATGATTATTTTAAAAGCAGAGCCTAGATGTGCAAATCTGCAGGAGGGGTACCACGAAACTAAAACGTGGCATTGTTTGCAAGCTACATGGCTTCGTAGGAGAGTCTGCTGTATGGGGGGCTGTGGCTTGCATGGCTGACAGCATCACTTCTCCTGCATAGTGCAAAACATGGACAAGAAGATGCCTGAAGAGGTCCTGTGGGCCTGCCTAGACTCATCTGGCTTCATTACAATATTCAGAAATGCAACACCTACTCTCTGGAGAAGTATTCCATTCCCTCTTTCTGGGCTCCCACAAGCACAGTCTTTGCTTGGCTGATCAAAGGGAGCTGACAGCAGAATCCCTGAGTCTTCGGATATTAGGGCTGTTGTTAGCTACGGAAGGAGGGCAGAGTTGAGGGTGTCAGACTTGGCCAACCTACCCACCAGAAGGAGGACGTGCAAGCCACAGAGACTTGGGAGGAAGGACACAGAACAGTCCACAGATAGTCAAGTAGAGCAAGATTGTTTCAGGAAAAGGGGTTGGTTCTTTCACAGAATCCATGAACAGCAATCATTACCATTTTCATAATCATCACTATCAGCACCATCACCAACATCATAGCCAGCACCATCATCATTACCATCATCACCATCACCACCATCATCACTACCATCATCACGATCACCATCATCATCATCATCACCATCACCATCACTACCATCACCACCAGAATAATTATCACTATCATCATCACCATCCCAGAGGAATGTGTTAGTTGCTACCTTTACATGACATTAGAGCAGTCACGTTTCCCAAAGGAAAAGAATCGGAGAACAGATGTATGAATTTGAAATAAGGCTAACTAATGTAGGCAAAGTTTCCTTTCCTGCAGGACATTTTCTTCAGGTAGTGAAAGAAGGAGGTATAACAGAAAGTATTTGCTTATTAGAATTCACGTAATTCAGATTTGGACAAAACAGATTTCAAGAAAAGGGGGAACCAAGTATTCCCCTGGAATTTCTTTACAATGCTAGGGCTGTTTGTCCCTTAGAGAGAATGAAGAGAAAATTGATTCTCTCTGACTTGCATTTCCTTAAGGGAGGTGTCCTTTCTTTGTGCCTATGTGTCCACATGCTAAAGTTACCTGTAATGCAATTGATTTCCTTGAGAAAAGGCATTAAAAATCAGCATTTTAAATATACAAATCCAGCTACAAGAAGAATGGGGGGAGGTTACAACTGCAGTTTATGTCATAAAGTTGCAAAGTGACTGAAGAACCTCATATTTTATATTGCCTTGAGGAATATTTTAGTCAATACAAAGCACCAGCTACAATATTGCCTGTGAACATGTCTGATGAATACTCTTTGCAGAATCAAGTCTGTGAAGTCACAAAGGCGATTTCAGATAATATTTCTTACCAGGAGTATTTTTACCAAGTGACAAAGATATCAATGAAATGAATATGAACATGAATTAACTCACTTCTTAGCAGTGTCAGAGACAAAGGCTGTGCTCTCAGTTTGTGCAAAAGTTGCAAAATTTCATCTCAAGAGAAAAGTCTTAAAAGTTAGAAAAATATCATGTCCAAGGTCAAACAGACAGCTGTGATTAGGTTATCCCAACATTCAGTTTGACAATTATGTTCAATGAAATACAGTTACAACACAGGATTCGGAAAAGCCACAGATTAAAGGAGTCTTCCCCAAGTCACAGTGAAAAAAGCATATTTTAGGGAAATGAACACAAATGTGACAGTGAGTGTCAGCAGACAGCTGGCATCCTTAGGGAGCCCATACATTTCTCTGGGCATCAACTCCAAAAATCTGTGATTCTATGTAACCACAACTTGATGGACAATAGAGTAGCAATCATTACCATTTTCATCATCATTACTATCACCATGATCACCACCATCATCACTGCCTGATATCACCATATTAATTATCACCATCATCACTATCAGCACCATCATCATCACCATGGTCACCATCTCTATCATCACCACCGCCATCATCATCACCATCATCATCATCACCATCATCACCGCCATCATCACCATCATCATCACCATCATCATCACCACCATCATCACCATCATCATCACCATCACCATCATCACCACCATCATCACCATCATCATTATCACCATCATCATCACTATCATCATCATCATCACCATCACCATCATCACCATCATTATCAGCAGCAGCAGCATGACCATCATCACCATCATTATCATTTCTATCATCACCATCACCATCATCACCATCATCAGCAGCAGCATCATCACCATCACCAACATCATTATCATTTCTATTACCACCACTATCACCATCATCATCATCACCACCATCACCATCATCATCAGCAGCAGCATCACCACCATCACCATCATCATCATCATTATTTCTATCACCACCACCATTGTCATCACCATCATGACAATCATCATCACTGATCATCATCATCATCACATGACCATCACTATCACCATCCTCATCACCATCATCATTATCATTTCTATCATCCCATCATCATCATCACCATCAGCATCATCATCATCACCAACATCTTCATCATCACTATCATCACCATCATAAACACCATCATCACCATCACCATCATCATTATCACATCAGCAGCATCAGCATAATAATTATCACCATCATCACCATCATCATGATCATCACCATCATCATCATCATCGTCATTATTATATCACCGTCACCATAATTATCACCATCATCACCATTACCACTGTCATCATCATTGCCATCATCACTACCACCATCATCACAACCATCATCACCATCAGAATCACCATTATCATCCACATCATCATTGTGGCAGCTGTCATTCATGAGATCCCACAATGCACAAAATGTTTTCCTGTATTTTATTCCTTTGGCCAGTACTTTTTATATCCTAGTGATGTTCCATGGGCCATCATGGGGCTGGGGAAATCAGTGACACAATTAAACAACCAACGATACAATGTGTGAGGTTGGCGATAGAAGGGATTAAGTGTCCCAAGGGAGCAGGGAGTTGTAGGCACCTGGCTTCAGGACAACTGCTTTACAGCATGCTATAAAAGCTGAGAAGACTAGCATGAAAGGGACTTGGATGGTCAGGAGGCAGAGGAGGGGAAGAATTCTCAAGAACCAGGAACCACATGTGCACAGCTACAGCAAACAGGTAGAGGCATGAAGGGCATTCTGCCCATATGGGTTTAAGCAGGTAAGACAACAGTGTGACTCAGCAGGATCTCTCTGACTGCAGTGTAGACAGTTCAGGGAGGGAAACCTGGAAGCCGAGAAACTAGCCAGGAAGCAGAGTTATGAAGCAGGTAAGGGATAGGTGTGACCTGCTGTAGGAAGTGATACAGAAAATGACGGAGTGTTTTTGATAAGCATGTAGGTGGTCTACAGAGCTCTCAGTTGCCACCAGGGAGAGGAATGCCAAGGTGGAGAAAAGCATCTCACTCTAGGATCGACTGTAGGCAGCTGAGAGGATGGTAGTCCGCTGACTTACACAGAGAGAAGGAAAACGTCAAATACATTCCTGGACTTGCTGTGGAAGCAGGGAGGTGTAGGAGGCAGGAGTTTGGAAACAAATATATCAGTGAGAACTAGCAGAGCAGAGTTTTGGAGAACACGGACGTGGTTGCAAGACCTAAGGAAAGGTGTGTAGTGTGAGATGCTACGAGGAAACGCTGAGGAAAGGCAGCATAAAAGAAACAGTCAAGAAAGAAGCCACACAGGAGGGTAGGTCTTGGAGAAAGCAAACCCAGAGGGTGAAACCTCATGAGAGGATGGAATTGAATCTTTCAGGACAGCTGTTAAAGGACACTTTTTAAGAGTGTTTATCATAATTTTGCTCACTCAGATAAGTGGATGATTATTTAATTCCTCACTCCAGCTGGACTATAAATTCCACACAGGCAAGAAGCAAGCTTATTTGGTTGTATTTAAAATTGAACAATGGGATCCCGTGGACACAGGAAGGGGAACATCACACTCTGGGGACTGTTGTGGGGTGGGGGGAGGGGGGGATGGCATTGGGAGATATACCTAATGCTGGATGACGAGTTGGTGGGTGCAGCACACCGGCATGGCACATGTATACGTATGTAACTAACCTGCACAATGTGCACATGTACCCTAAAACTTAAAGTATAATAATAAAAAATAAATAAATTTTTAAAAAAAGAAAAAATATATATATATACATTTGCTGCGCACCTGTAGTCCCAGCTGCTCGGGAGGCTGAGGCAGGAGAATCGCTTGAGCCTGGAAGGCGGAGGTTGTAGTGAGCCAAGATTGTGCCACTGCACTCCAGCCTGGCGACAGAGCGAGACTCCATCTCAAATATATATATATATATATATATATGTGTGTGTGTGTGTGTGTGTGTGTGTATATATATGTGTATATATATATGTGTGTGTGTATACATACATACACACACCCAACAAGTACCATCATTACCATCACCATCATTACCATCATCATCATTTAGGGAAATGAACACAAATGTGACATTGGAAATTCACATTTGAATTTGGAAATTCATCCATGAATCAGCCAGAGGGCTATGGTGGTGGCTAGTGATGGTCATGGTTGCTTTAAAAGATGCATGCTTTATTGTGGTTTATGAGAGAACCACCAAGAATGGAAAGAATGTAGCACACAGACCGTAATTCTCATTCCATAGCCACAGCAGGCATCACTAATTGATGACTATTCCTTGCTGCAGGATCATTCTCATCTCAGGGTGCTGGCAGCCAGAACCAATCAATCAGCCTTAGGAGGGAAAATCCACTTGCCATCCATTCAATTTGTGATTCGGGTGTAGAGCATCTCCTGCATTCCGGCTGCTGTTATGAGATTAATTCCTTCAGAGGTTTACTAATTAATGGATGTTGAATTATCCCAAATGCTTCCCTGTTACCTAATGAGAAGCATCCTTTGGTCTACAGGTGGATGAGTTGCAACTAAGTCAGGAGTAATTTTTTTTTTTAACCTGGAAGTCTATTCAGTGGATAAGATTAAACTAGATTTTCTTTATTTAGGTTGGTAAGTAGAACCAGCCGATGATGCTTCTTTGAAAAGTGTTCATTTGGGAGTAAAACGGTTTACTCAGACACAGGTTGGTGGCTCTGGTCACTTTGAAGAGTACAGCCAGTAGATTTTTGGATAAATGGCCAAATACTACACACCTTAGGATTTGTGGGCCATAAGGTCTCTGTTGCAACTCTTCAAACCTGTGTACCTAAGGCAAAAACAGTCACAGGCAATAAGTAAATGAATGTATATGGCTGTGTTTCAAGAAAACTTTAATGAGAAAAACAAGTTAAGGGTCAGATATGTTCCAGGGTCAACAGTTTCCAGATTCTTGATCTAGATTGTCCTTGATGGTTTGGAAAAAGTATATAGATAATCAATTATTTATTTATTTATTTATTTATTTATTTATTTATTTATTTATTTATTTTGTGTGTGAGAGACAGAGAGAAAGAAAGAGAGAGACAGAGAGACGGAGTCTTGTTCTGTCACCAGGCTAGAGTGCAGTGGCATGATTTCAGCTCACTGCAACCTCCACCTCCCAGGTTCAAGCAATTCTCCTGCCTCAGCCTCCCAAGTAGCTGGGATTACAGGCCTGCGCCACCACACCCAGCTAATTTTTGTATTTTTAGTAGAGACAGGGTTTTACCATGTTGGCCAGGCTGGTCTCGAACTCTGGACCTCAGGTGACCCGCCCAACTCAGCCTCCCAAAGTGCTGGGATTACAGGCGTGAGCCACTGCACCCCACCAGATATTCGAGAATTCATTAGGAACACTTGGTGGAAAGTTCTGACGGTTGAAATTTCAGCATGTTGTTTTATCTGTGATCTGTAATTCCATTTGCATGAATTTAGCAAAATTCTAATTTTTTCCAATAAGACAGCCTTTCATCCTTTGCACCCAGGAGGAGGTAATCAAATATGTTAGTTGACAGTTAAGAACAAATTACTTTTTTTGCATAAGTTTAAATCATATTTTTATTACATGTTATTTCCTCTTTCTTCTTCCAGTTCATGCTAATCTGTCCTTGCTTCTTTTGTGTGTGGAATGAAGGATGAATAAATGGTAGGATATTATTCTTTCATTTTTCTTAAGGAAACTACTATTGATGGTTTTTTTTTTTTTTGCTTCTCCGCTACTTTCCTTTTGTATTTATTTCTGCATAATGTCATTATTTTCATACTCCTGCTTCCTAATTTTACTTTATTTCTTAGAGGCCCAGTCATTATTTGCTGTTTTATTTCTTACTAGCACGAGAACTTAGAGTGATACAAATCTTCTGAATATTTTGGCTGCATTCTGCAGACAGTGACAGCTTCCATTTCCATGGATATTATTTATAAAACATTTTTGTCACCTGCTATGAATTGTCACCCTGCCCACATGCTTTAAAAGGATAGTTTTTGAAATCAACATGAGTTTGGGCACTGGGAAACTGCATACTTAATAAAATTAAACATTAAAAAAGCGGCTCTTTCTGCTTCCCTATCAACTCAGGCAGCAGGGTTATAGATGTAGGGGGTAAGGAACGGACCCTGTATTGGTCAGGGTTCTCTAGAGGGGCAGAACTAACAGGATAGATATATAGAAAGGGGCATTTATTCGGTATTAACTCACACAATCACAAGGTCCCACAATAGACTGTCTGCAGGCTGAGGGGCAAGGAAGCCAGCCCAAGTCCCAAAGCTGAAGAACTTGGAGTCCAGTTTTCCAGGGCAGGAAGTATCCAGCACAGAGAAAGATGCAGGCGGGGAGGCTAGACCAGTCTAGTCTTTTCACGTTTTTCTGCCTGCTTATAGTCTAGCCTCCCTGGCCTGCTGATGACATGGTGGCCACCCAGATGATTAAGGGTGGGTCTGCCTTTCCGAGCCCACGGACTCAAATGTTAATGTCCTTTGGCAACACCCTCACAGACACACCCAGGATCAATACTTTGCATCCTTCAATCCAATCAAGTTTACACTAAGTATTAATCATCGCAGAACCCATTCCAAGGGCAGAAGTTTACAGAGGAAATAGTTAGGACCTCAGCCAGCTCCAGAATGTGCATGGATCAGATAACAGGGGTAAATTTCCTCACAGCAGGCGGAAAAAAAAAAAATTCCCTACTCTGAGCCTCCACCCTCCCCTGCAAAAAAAAACAACGGGATTCCCTCAGGTACCCCCAGAACCTAAATCTTGTTCTGTGCCAGGGAGGCATGGGGTACAGGAGCCTGGCTCACTCCTGAGGAAGCCACTGCTCATAGCTACAGGGTAGCTGTGGTCCTGTGGGGACTGATCAGCCTCAGGGCTTGAGGGGACAATGAGGGCAGAGAAAACAGGAGAAGGGAGTGATATGGGTTTGTCCTTGGTCTTACTCAAAGGAGCCATTGGGAGGCATGGAGGGAACCCCATGGCAAGATGCTGAGATGATGCCAGCTTTCTGGGGGTTGCAGAAAAGTTTTCAGGTAGCCCCTTGGAAAGAAACACTGGTTGTCATGGGCTGAATTTTGTCCCCCCCCAAATTCATACATTGAGATCCTCACCCCTAGGACTTCAGAATGTGATTATATTTGGATATGGGATCTTTAAAGAGGCAATTAAGGTAAAATGAGGTTTCAGGGGGCTGGGGGGAGGCTGATCCAATGGGACTGGCTCCTTATAAGAAGAGGAGATGAGGACACAGACACACACAGAGGGACAACCCTGTGAGGACACAGGGACAAGACAGCATCTCCAAGTCCAGGAGAGAGACCTCAGGAGGAACCAGCCCTGCCCATACCCTGATCTCAGATGTCCAGCCTCCAGTACTGTGGGAGAATCAATGTCTATTGTTTCTAAGCCACCCAGCCTATGGTATTCTGTGATAGCAGCCTGAGATGGACTAAGATATCTCATAAGAAGAGGAGATGAGGACACACACACACACAGAGGGACGACCCTGTGAGGACACAGGGACAAGACAGCATCTCCAAGTCCAGGAGAGAGACCTCAGGAGGAATCAGCCTTGCCCATACCCTGATCTCAGACATCCAGCCTCCAGGACTGTGGGAGAATACATGTCTTTTGTTTGTAAGTCATCCAGCCTATGGTATTCTGTGACAGCAGCCTGAAATGGACTAAGACATTTCATAAGAAGAGATGAGGACACAGACACACGCAGAGGAAGGACTCTGTCAGGACACAGGGAGAAGACGGCGTCTACAAGCCAGAGAGAAAGCAAGCCTACCGACACGGTGACCTCAGACATGTAGCCTCTACAGCTGTGAGAGAATAAATATCTTTTGTTTAAACCACCTGGTCTGTGGGTCTCTGTAACACTCGGCAACGCTACAAGACGAATACACGGACCAGAGCATTAGAAGCGCCGCAGGTGGTCTCTGGCAGTCACGCTTCTGCCATGAGAATCAGCTCTAACCCTCTGTTACCGGGACATGGGGCAACCAGCCAGGAAGGGGTCACCTGGTCTCCTTCCTCCTCTCTCTCACCTGGACCCAGGTGGGTGCTCCAATGGCAGCTCATGGGGGGAAAGAGAGGGAAAGCCTGGGCCAGAGGCAGCAGAAATCTCCCTTCTGAAAGAGGAAGATGACCTGAGCTCCTGCCCCGGGCTGAATCCCTGAATCCGGACTCTGTTTTGTGATGAAAGTGATGGCGGTAACCTGGGAGGGGGTGGGTAGGTAGGTTTCATGTCCACCTCTGTTTCCATGCAGGAGTTTGGGAGAGGGAGACAGGGAGGGCACAGCACATGGAAGACACCCCACGGGCTGTGTGCTTGGCGTGCTGGACACGTGTGTCACAGTCTTTCTTGACCTAAAACATGGGTACTTTTATCCACTCATGAGTGTATGATCAATTGACACACACGAGTCACTCACCAACAGCTGCACAAGGATGCTCCAGAGATAAATCTTCTCTTGCCTTGTGTTTTATTTATTCTTCTCTGTATCTCCCTGATCTGGCCTTTTCAGATTCAGAATCACGTGGGTTGTTGAGCATTTCCAATTTAAGGGCAATTACTTATTTTATTTTATTTTTTTATCGTTTTAGATGGATTCTTGCCGTGTCACCCAGGCTGGAGTGCAGTGGCATGAGCTCGGCTCACTGCGACCTCCGCCTCCGGGGATCAAGTGATTCTGCTGCCTCAGCCTCCCGAGGAGCTGGGATTACAGGCTTGAGCCACCATGCCTGGCTAGTTTTTGTATTTTTAGTAGAGAAGGGGTTTCGCCATGTCGGCCACGGTGGTCTCGAACTCCCGACCTCAAGTGATCCACCCGCCTCAGCCTCCCAAATTGCTGGGATTACAGGCATGAACCACCGTGCCCGGCCTCATTTTTAAAATAATTTTTAATTGTGGAAAAATACACATAACATAAAGTTTAGCATTTTAACCTTTTTTTTTTTTTTTTTTTTTTTTTTTGATGGAGCTTTGCTCTTGTTGCCCATCCTGGAGTGTAATAGCGCGATCTCAGCTCACCACACCCTCTGCCTCCCGGATTCAAGCGATTCTCCTGCTCAGCCTCCCAAATAGCTGGGATTATAGGCGCCCACGACCACACTCGGCTAATTTTGTATTTTTAGTAGGAGGTTTCTCCATGTTGGCCAGGCTTGTCTCAAACTCCTGACCTCAGGTGATCCACCCGCCTCGGCCTCCGAAAGTGCTGGGATTACGGGCATGAGTCACCATGCCCAGCTGCATTTTTTTTTTTATAATTTTGAATTGGGGAAAAATACACATCACATAAAGTTTAGCATTTTAACCATTTTTACGTACACAGTAAAGTGGTATTAAATACATTCATATTGTTATGTAGCCATCACTGCCGTGCATCTCCAAAATATTTTCATCTTGCCAAATGGAAACTGTGTTCCCATTAAACATTAAGTCCCCACCTTTTCCTCGCCCAACCCCTATAACTACCCCATTCTACTTTCTGTCTCTAAGAATTTAAAGGTACTCTGTGTACCTCACAGGAGTGGAATCCTACAGTATTTGTCCTTTGGGGATTGGTTTATTTCCCTTAGCATTAATGTCCTCAAGGTTAGCCCACATTGCAGCATGCATCTGAATATCCTTCCTTTTTATGGCTGCATAATATTCCACCATTTGGATACACCACATTTTGCTTATCCATCTGCCTGTGGAGGGACACAGTTTCTCTCCACATTTGGGACTGGATTATTTCACTTAGCATTAATGTCCTCAAGGTTAGCCCACATTGCAGCATGCATCTGGATATCCTTCCTTTTTTATGGCTGCGTAATATTCCATCATTTGGATACACCACATTTTGCTTATCCATCTGCCTGTGGAGGGACACAGTTTCTCTCCACCTTTTAGGATTGGATTATTTCACTTAGCATTAATGTCCTCAAGGTTAGCCCACGTTGCAGCATGCATCTGAATACCCTTCCTTTTTTATGGCTGCGTAATATTCCACCATTTGGATATACCACATTTTGCTTATCCATTTGCTTCTGGAAGGACACAGTTTCTCTCCACCTTCTGGTTATTGTAAGTAATACTGCTGCTGCAAACGTGGTTTGTGCAAATATCTGTTGGAGACCCTGTTTCCAATTCTCTGAGGTATATACCCAGCAGTGGAACTGCTGGTGCCATCTGTTCTTACTTTTTATTTCATGGAATGCTGTTTTATTGGGGACCCATGAATTTGGCAGGCTCAATCTATCCTCAGGGAGTCAGTGAAGTTCAAAAATAAAGAAACCCTCCAGGTTGTCCCTCCTTAAAAGTCAGGTTCCTTCAAGACAGAATACAAGTGACCTGCCCTCAGTCAAAAGGGATGCCGGCAACGTTGCACCACTGGTGCAACACCAGTATGCACCAAGGCATAACCCAAGATTTAAGACGCAGCCAAGAGCCCTTTCCCATGAGGAGCCATAGGTAGGAATTCTCAGGCAGGCAGGGGACTGGGGGAAAAAATAAACCCACCTAGGGATGGAATCCTGCCAAGTAAGAGAGGAATATAGAAGGCAGCAGACACAGGGGTCACACCCAGAAATGCAAAGGCTGATGTGAGAAGCCTGCCACGAAGCACCCAGCCCATCTTAAGTGAAATTCAAGAGGACTTCTGTAATCCCAGCACTTTGGGAGGCCGAGGTGGGCGGATCACCTGAGGTCAGGAGTTCGAGCCTGACCAACATGGTGAAATTCCCATCTCTACTAAAAATACAAAAATTAGCTGGGTGTGGTGGGACACACCTGTAATCCCAGCTACTGGGGAGACTGAGGCAGGAGAATTGCTTGAATCCAGGAGGTGAAGGTTGCAGTGGGCCAAGATCGCACCACTGCACTCCAGCCTGGGTGACAGACAGAGCGAGGTTCCGACTAAAAGAAAAAAAAAGGAAAGAAATTCAAGAGGGACTGTGATAAGAGCAGTGATTGCTACACAGTCCAAGGCGATCCATGGGGATGAGGCAGCAATTATGCATCCAACAAAGTGAGGTTTGCAAGGTGAGGAAAGAGGAGGGAAAACGCTGTCATTCACCATCCCTCGCCACAGGGAGGCCACGGGCAATGCCAGCAATTCAAACGTGCTGCTTAAACAAAGCATCCTGGTCCTCCCAGGGTTTGGGATCCTGGGGAAATGGAAATGGGTATGACGCTCAGGGAGGGTGACGCTAGCCTCAAGCCCAGCCCTTCACTTCAATGGGATTTAAACGCCGCCATGCATGTTACAGTTCAGTTTTATGAAATCTCTGCTTTTATCTAAAGCATATATAATTTCATAAAGCATATGTAAAGCATTTATCATTTTATATATGCAGCACATATAATTTTAGGAGGAAATGATGGTGCACGCCTGTAGTCCCAGCTCCTCGAGAGGCTGAGGTGGGAGGATCACTTGAGTTCCAGAGGCAAAGCCAGCCCGGGCAACACAGCAAGACTCACGTCTCTTAAAAAATAAAATAAAATAAGTAGGTATATAATTTTATGTATATATTAATTTTATATTTTGTATACTGATATACATGTATTATACATTATATGTTACAATGTTTATTATATTACATATTATGATATATGCTTATTATATATTATATTTATTATATATTATGTGTTACATAGTATGATATATATAAAATCATATATACATAAAATTAAACATCCAATAACTATAGTTTATACTTATATATTATAAATTCGTGTTTATTATAAAGTATGATATAAAAATATATACTAAATATAAATATATACTATTTATAGAATAGCATAAATATTTAATATAAATTATTTATAATATGACATACAAATATAATTTATAGTTATCATTATATATTTATGTAATATATATTTTATATATACACAAAATGTATTGTGCATATTATATTATGTTTTATATATAAATATATAAATAAAATATATCAAAGTATATCTTGTATATAATTTTATATTACAAATATATGTTACAAAATATATATACATTACAAAATGTAACATACATATGAATGTGAATTCATATGTATATACATTATAATATAAATTCATATTATGTCATTATGTATTTAATATATACATTGAACATAATACATCATATATAATAATACATTATAATTTAATGTATATGCATTATAATAATAAATATATAGTAAGTATATAAACCTAAAATATTAATATAGATCAAGTATATAAATGTGTATACAATAAATATATGAACCTAAAATATGAATATATATAAAGTAGATGAATATAACACATAAACAAACTATAAATGTCTAGACATTGACCATGTACAAGTGTGCAGTGTGGACAGTGAATGGAAATGTGAGCATGAAATGTGTGTTGACGCCTCCCATCTCCTGTGCACACACAAGACACAGCGACCTCCCTGTCTCCTGCACACACGACACCCAGGGACCTTCCCGTCTCCTGCACACACGACACCCAGGGACCTCCCCATCTCCTGTGCACACACGACACACAGGGACCTCCCCATCTCCTGTGCACACACATGACACACAGGGACCTCCCCGTCTCCTGCACACACAACACCCAGGGTCCTTCCCGTCTCCTGCACACACGACACCCAGGGACCTCCCTGTCTCCTGCACACACGACACACAGGGACCTCCCCGTCTCCTCCGCACACACGACACCCAGGGACCTCCCTGTCTCCTGCACACACGACACACAGGGACCTCCCCGTCTCCTCCGCACACACGACACACAGGGACCTCCCCGTCTCCTGCGCACACACGACACACAGGGACCTCCCCGTCTCCTGCGCACACACGACACACAGGGACCTCCCCGTCTCCTCTGCACACACGACACACAGGGACCTCCCCGTCTCCTGCGCACACACGACACACAGGGACCTCCCCGTCTCCTGCACACACGACACCCAGGGACCTCCCCGTCTCCTGCGCACACACGACACACAGGGACCTCCCCGTCTCCTGCGCACACACGACACACAGGGACCTCCCCGTCTCCTGAACACACGACACACAGGGACCTCCCCGTCTCCTGCGCACACACGACACACAGGGACCTCCCCGTCTCCTGCACACACGACACCCAGGGACCTCCCCGTCTCCTGCACACACGACACACCGGGACCTCCCCGTCTCCTGCACACACGACACACAGGGACCTCCCCGTCTCCTGCACACACACGACACACAGGGACCTCCCCGTCTCCTCCGCACACACGACACACAGGGACCTCCCCGTCTCCTGCGCACACACGACACACAAGGACCTCCCCGTCTCCTGCACACACGACACCCAGGGACCTCCCCGTCTCCTGCGCACACACGACACACAGGGACCTCCCCGTCTCCTGCGCACACACGACACACAGGGACCTCCCCGTCTCCTGAACACACGACACACAGGGACCTCCCCGTCTCCTGCGCACACACGACACACAGGGACCTCCCCGTCTCCTGCACACACGACACCCAGGGACCTCCCCGTCTCCTGCACACACGACACACAGGGACCTCCCCGTCTCCTGCACACACGACACACAGGGACCTCCCCGTCTCCTGCACACACACGACACACAGGGACCTCCCCGTCTCCTCCGCACACACGACACACAGGGACCTCCCCGTCTCCTGCGCACACACGACACACAGGGACCTCCCCATCTCCTGCACACACGACACACAGGGACCTCCCCATCTCCTGCACACACGACACACAGGGACCTCCCCGTCTCCTCTGCACACACGACACACAGGGACCTCCCCGTCTCCTGCACACACGACACACAGGGACCTCCCCGTCTCCTGAACACACGACACACAGGGACCTCCCCATCTCCTGCGCACACAAGACACCCAGGGACAGGGACCTCCCTGTCTCCTGAGCACACACGACACCCAGGGACCTCCCCGTCTCCTGTGCACACACGACACCCAGGGACCTCCCCGTCTCCTCCGCACACACGACACACAGGGACCTCCCCGTCTCCTGCGCACACACGACACACAGGGACCTCCCCGTCTCCTGCACACACGACACACAGGGACCTCCCCATCTCCTGCGCACACAAGACACCCAGGGACAGGGACCTCCCCGTCTCCGGCGCACACACGACACCCAGGGACCTCACCATCTCCTGCGCACACAAGACACCCAGGGACAGGGACCTCCCCGTCTCCTGAGCACACACGACACCCAGGGACCTCACCATCTCCTGCGCACACAAGACACCCAGGGACAGGGACCTCCCTGTCTCCTGAGCACACACGACACCCAGGGACCTCCCCGTCTGCTGCACACACGACACACAGGGACCTCCCCGTCTCCTGCACACACGACACACAGGGACCTCCCCGTCTCCTGCACACACGACACCCAGGGACCTCCCCGTCTGCTGCACACACGACACATAGGGACCTCCCCGTCTCCTGCACACACGACACACAGGGACCTCCCCGTCTCCTGCACACACGACACACAGGGACCTCCCCATCTCCTGCACACACGACACACAGGGACCTCCCCGTCTCCTCTGCACACACGACACACAGGGACCTCCCCGTCTCCTCTGCACACACGACACACAGGGACCTCCCCGTCTCCTCTGCACACACGACACACAGGGACCTCCCCGTCTCCTGCACACACGACACACAGGGACCTCGCCGTCTCCTGCACACACGACACACAGGGACCTCCCCATCTCCCGCGCACACAAGACACCCAGGGACAGGGACCTCCCTGTCTCCTGAGCACACACGACACCCAGGGACCTCCCCGTCTCCTGCGCACACACGACACCCAGGGACCTCCCCGTCTCCTGCACACACGACACACAGGGACCTCCCCGTCTCCTCCGCACACACGACACACAGGGACCTCCCCGTCTCCTGCGCACACACGACACACAGGGACCTCCCCGTCTCCTGCGCACACACGACACACAGGGACCTCCCCGTCTCCTGCACACACGACACACAGGGACCTCCCCGTCTCCTGCACACACGACACACAGGGACCTCCCCGTCTCCTGCACACACGACACACAGGGACCTCCCCGTCTCCTCCGCACACACGACACACAGGGACCTCCCCGTCTCCTCTGCACACACGACACACAGGGACCTCCCCGTCTCCTGCGCACACAAGACACCCAGGGACAGGGACCTCCCTGTCTCCTGAGCACACACGACACCCAGGGACCTCACCATCTCCTGAGCACACAAGACACCCAGGGACCTCCCCGTCTCCTGCACACACGACACACAGGGACCTCCCCGTCTCCTGCACACACGACACCCAGGGACCTCTCCGTCTGCTGCACACACGACACACAGGGACCTCCCCGTCTCCTCTGCACACACGACACACAGGGACCTCCCCGTCTCCTCCGCACACACGACACACAGGGACCTCCCCGTCTCCTCTGCACACACGACACACAGGGACCTCCCCGTCTCCTCTGCACACACGACACACAGGGACCTCCCCGTCTCCTGCACACACGACACACAGGGACCTCCCCGTCTCCTGCACACACGACACACAGGGACCTCCCCATCTCCTGCGCACACAAGACACCCAGGGACAGGGACCTCCCTGTCTCCTGAGCACACACGACACCCAGGGACCTCCCCGTCTGCTGCACACACGACACACAGGGACCTCCCCATCTCCTGCACACACGACACACAGGGACCTCCCCATCTCCTGCACACACGACACACAGGGACCTCCCCGTCTCCTGCACACACGACACACAGGGACCTCCCCGTCTGCTGCACACACGACACACAGGGACCTCCCCATCTCCTGCGCACACAAGACACCCAGGGACAGGGACCTCCCTGTCTCCTGAGCACACACGACACCCAGGGACCTCCCCGTCTGCTGCACACACGACACACAGGGACCTCCCCGTCTCCTGCACACACGACACACAGGGACCTCCCCATCTCCTGCACACACGACACCCAGGGACCTCCCCGTCTGCTGCACACACGACACACAGGGACCTCCCCGTCTCCTGCACACACGACACACAGGGACCTCCCCATCTCCTGCACACACGACACACAGGGACCTCCCCATCTCCTGCACACACGACACACAGGGACCTCCCCGTCTCCTCTGCACACACGACACACAGGGACCTCCCCGTCTCCTCTGCACACACGACACACAGGGACCTCCCCGTCTCCTCTGCACACACGACACACAGGGACCTCCCCGTCTCCTCTGCACACACGACACACAGGGACCTCCCCGTCTCCTGCACACACGACACACAGGGACCTCCCCGTCTCCTGCACACACGACACACAGGGACCTCCCCATCTCCTGCGCACACAAGACACCCAGGGACAGGGACCTCCCTGTCTCCTGAGCACACACGACACCCAGGGACCTCCCCGTCTCCTGTGCACACACGACACCCAGGGACCTCCCCGTCTCCTGCACACACGACACACAGGGACCTCCCCGTCTCCTCCGCACACACGACACACAGGGACCTCCCCGTCTCCTGCGCACACACGACACACAGGGACCTCCCCGTCTCCTGCGCACACACGACACACAGGGACCTCCCCGTCTCCTGCACACACGACACACAGGGACCTCCCCATCTCCTGCGCACACAAGACACCCAGGGACAGGGACCTCCCTGTCTCCGGCGCACACACGACACCCAGGGACCTCACCATCTCCTGCGCACACAAGACACCCAGGGACAGGGACCTCCCTGTCTCCTGAGCACACACGACACCCAGGGACCTCACCATCTCCTGCGCACACAAGACACCCAGGGACAGGGACCTCCCTGTCTCCTGAGCACACACGACACCCAGGGACCTCACCATCTCCTCCGCACACACGACACACAGGGACCTCCCCGTCTCCTCTGCACACACGACACCCAGGGACCTCCCCGTCTCCTGCGCACACACGACACCCAGGGACCTCCCCGTCTCCTGCACACACAACACACAGGGACCTCCCCATCTCCTGCACACACGACACACAGGGACCTCCCTGTCTCCTCCGCACACACGACACCCAGGGACCTCCCCGTCTCCTGCACACATGACACCCAGGGACCTCCCCGTCTCCTGCACACACGACACACAGGGACCTCCCCGTCTCCTCCGCACACACGACACACAGGGACCTCCCCGTCTCCTCTGCACACACGACACACAGGGACCTCCCCGTCTCCTGCACACACAAGACACCCAGGGACCTCACCATCTCCTGCGCACACAAGACACCCAGGGACAGGGACCTCCCTGTCTCCTGAGCACACACGACACCCAGGGACCTCACCATCTCCTCCGCACACACGACACACAGGGACCTCCCCGTCTCCTCTGCACACACGACACACAGGGACCTCCCCGTCTCCTCTGCACACACGACACACAGGGACCTCCCCGTCTCCTCTGCACACACGACACACAGGGACCTCCCCGTCTCCTCTGCACACACGACACACAGGGACCTCCCCGTCTCCTGCACACACGACACACAGGGACCTCCCCGTCTCCTCTGCACACACGACACACAGGGACCTCCCCGTCTCCTGCACACACGACACACAGGGACCTCCCCGTCTCCTGCGCACACACGACACCCAGGGACCTCCCCGTCTCCTGCACACACGACACACAGGGACCTCCCCGTCTCCTGCACACACGACACACAGGGACCTCCCCGTCTCCTGCACACATGACACCCAGGGACCTCCCCATCTCCTGGGCACTCAAGACACCCAGGGACCTCCCCATCTCCTCTGCACACACGACTCACAGGGACCTCCCCGTCTCCTGGGCACACAAGACACCCAGGGACCTCCCCATCTCCTGCACACACAACACACAGGGACCTCCCCATCTCCTGGGCACACAACACCCAGGGACCTCCCTGTCTCCTGCACACACGACACACAGTGACCTGCCTGTCTCCTGCGCACACACAACACACAGGGACCATTCGGGGTTCAGGGACGCGTGTCCATGGTAGGATCCCTGGCAATTTTTCTGATTTGCCCGAGCACTCATGAGTTTCATGACTGCTATGATTTTTCACAGAAGCTTGGCTGTGGGCAAGATGGGTTGGCAGATGCAGGGGGAACCGGATGGAAGGCTGCTTGTGTCCGGGCTCACTGTCCTGGCGGCTGCAGGTGCCTCGGCCATGAGGACATCTGAGCAGACAGGGCGCCGGAGGAGAGGGCAGGACAAGAATGGGAGTGCGGACAGCAGGCTCCCTGTGAAGGCCAGTGGGCCCAGGTGAGGCCCAGGGAGGGGTATACCTGCCCCACAGGAGAGACCTGGACTTGGCAGCAGCAGGGAGCCGGGGCAGAAGGGAACTCGGCCCCAACCACATGCTGCAAGCACGTCTGCCAGGTCAGAGTTCCAGGTGAGGATGAGGTTACAGCTACGGGTGACGATGATGTCGGAGCTATCGGTGAGGATAGTGGGTTAGAGCTACAGATGAGGATAAGAGTTGGAGTTGGGGCCGGGCACAGTGGCTCACGCCTGTAATCCCAGCATTTTGGGAGGCTGAGGTGGGCAGATAACGAGGTCAAGAGATCGAGACCGTCCTGGCCAACATGGTGAAACCCCATCTCTACTAAAAATACATAAATTAGATGGGCGTGGTGGCACGTGCCTGTAGTCCCAGCTACTCAGGAGGCTGAGGCGGGAGAATGGCGTGAACCCGGGAGGCGGAAGTTGCCGTGAGCCGAGATTGTGCCACTGCACTCCAGCCTGGGCAACACAGTGAGACTCCGTCTCATGAAAAAAAAAAAAAAAAGAGTTGGAGTTGGAGTTCCAGGTAGTGATGAGAGGTTGGACTTCCAGGTGACAATGAGTGGTCAGCATTACAGGTGATGGAGGGAGGTTGGAGTCCCAGGTGAGGACAAGTGGTCCGAGTTACAGGTGATGGGGAGAGGTTCGAGTCCCAGGTGAGGACAAGTGGTCAGCGTTATAGGTGATGATAAGAGGTTGAAGTTCCAGGTAAAGATAAGCCGTCACTGGGGCCAAGGACAGCCCGAGGTCACAGGGCTGGCTCAACCCTGATTCCTCCAAGACCTGTGTTCTTTCCTGCACCTGTTTGCTTGGAACGAGTCTGTTCAGGACTCACACTCACCTGCTGCAGGGAGCTCAGCTCTCCAGCCCACCTGCACTCTCTCCAGAACCCCTCCCTTCCCGTGTGAAGCAGGAGGGTGTCACAGATCAGCCCCAAACACACCTCAGCCACTGGGGCCAGCCAGGGGGTGGAGGGGCCGAGCTACGGAAGTCCCTGTGCGCACCACAAAGGGGGCTTGTACTGTGTCTAGAAACCTTTCATTTCTGTTTTGAGTTACTTTCTCACTGGGGTTCCACTCCTGGCAGACCTCCCTTTTTCCCATACAGAGGACGCATGCAGAATTTCCATGCATCTGGAACCCCGGATGCTTGGAAACACTTAGCGCCTCCTGTCATGCCCCATCGGTGACCAGAGAGGACTGAGTAAGGGATGTTCCCGTGACTGCAAGGAAGGCATGGATGGGGGCGTGTCCACCTCCAGCGGAACCCCCAGGGGACTTGGAATTTGGAGGCAGAGTCTGAGGCCAACACTTCAGAGTGACACACGCATGTTCAGGGTCACCTTACCAGAAGCCATGCATTTCCCTGATGAGCCAGGGGGGTGACTATGTCTCGCCGAGTTCTTGTCCCATGACCTGGGGTCAGGACACAGTGTGCTGATGTCACACCATGTCACACGGCTGTAGTATGCCTCTATCAGCAATGCAACTAGATATTCAATTCCTGCCCGATCTGTCTCTACTCGTCTCCCGAGGCTGCTGTGACAAATGACCACACCTGGGGAACTAATGCAACAGGAATTCATCCTCTACTGGCTCTGGAGACCAAAAGTCTGAGATCAGGTGTCTCAGGACCGTGCTCCCTCCAGGGGCTCTGAGGAAGGGGCCTCCCTGCCTCTCCTAGTTCCTGGGTTTGTGGCCGCATCGCTCCAGTCTCTGCCTCTGTCTCCACGAGGCCTTCTCCTCTGTGTCTGTGTCTCCTCTCCTGTCTCCTACAAGGACAGCTATCATTGGATTTAAGACTCACCCTACTCCAGAATGATCTCATCTTGAGATCCTTAACTAATTATATCTGCAAAGACCCTAGTTCCAAATAAGTTCCTGTTCGCAGGTTCTGGGGATTAGGACATGGACATATCTTTTGGAGATCAGCATTCAACCCCTTGCAGTTGTGTTTGATGCTTTCTTTTTTTCTTTTTTTCTTTTTTTTTGAGACAGAATCATGCTCTGTTTCCCAGGCTGGAGTACATTGGCAATACCTCAGCTCACTGCAACCTCAGCCTCCCGGGTTCAAGCAATTCTCCAGCCTCAGCCTCCCGAGGAGCTGGGATGACAGGCTCCCGCCACCACGCCTGGCTAATTTTTGTATTTTTAGTAGAGATGAGGTTTCACCATGTTGGTCAGGCTGGTCTCGAACTCCTGGCCTCAAGCAATCCACCCGCCTTGGCCTCCCAAAGGTGTCTGATACATTCTGAAGACTCTAGGGGGCATTCTTCCTGCCTCTTCCAGCTCCTGGTATCCCTAAGTTGATGGCCGCATCACTCCAGTCTCTGTCTCCACATGGCCTTATCTGTGTCTCCCTTTTTTTTTTTTTGAGATGGAGTTTCACTCTTGTTGCCCAGGCCGGAGCGCAATACCACGATCTCGGCTCACCACAACCTCCGCCTCCTGGGTTCAAGCGATTCTCCTGTCTCAGCCTCCTGATTAGCTAAAATTGCTCTTAATATTTTAAAGGATACTGCAGAATACAGAGGCATTTGAAGGAATAAAGAGAATGGCTGAAAACAGCTGAAATTCAGCTTCTTTTTACTATTATTCCATTTTTATTTAGAGAAAAGGGTCTTGCTCTGTCGCCCAAGCTAAAGTACAGGGTCGTGATCATGGCTCACCACAGCCTTGACCTCCAGGCTCAAACGATCCTCCCGCCTCAGCCTCCTGAGTAGCTGAGACTCTAGGCACGCACACCACGCCTGACTAATTTTTTTATTTAGTTGTAGAGACAAGGTCTTGCCATGTTGCCCAGGCTGGTCTCGAAGTCCTGGGCTCAAGCGATCCTCCTGCCTCTGCCTCCCGAGTAGCTGGGACCACAGTGCACCCCACCAAGCCAGACTGATTTGTTAATATTTTGTAGAGACGGAGTCTCTCTACGCCACCCTGACTGCTGTCGAACTCCTGGCCTCAAGCAATCTTCTTGCCTCGGCCTCCCAGAGTGCTGGAATTCCAAGCGTGAGCCACCGGGCCCGACCCTGGCATTCACCCCTCTTGAGACACGGTGGGAAAGGAACTGTGAATAGTTATTTTCACACGTGCTGCCTGTGCTCTGGTGGGAGAAGAGCAATGAGAACACTCGCCTTGTTTCTCCACCTCGGTTCTCATTCACAGACAAAAAAAAAAAACCAACAGTAACACAGCCAGGCAAGGTACAGATAACTCCCTCCGCTGACAGAGACATTTTTTTTTCCCATTTTAACAACACTCATTAATTCTTATCTGTTAAATAGCGCGTAGAATTTGTGCCTCTAAACCCACTCGATAATCTTTTGGGTAATTAACTTGTAAAACAACCCCAGTCCTCGTTATGGGCGGGATGGAAAAATGTGAAGTAGCGCATTTGCAAAGCAGACCATGCACAATTACTTATTAAACATGCCCCAGGTGTGCCGGCAAGTCGGTGGCAAGGGGAAGCCCTCAGCCTTGTCGTCTAATGGAAGAAGATTAAAAAGTGCCAATATCCTCAGAGCGCGCACACACACACACACACATAGATACATATGCCAACAGGCTGATATATTCAGGGTCTGGAGAAGGATTACACAAAGAGATGAGTTGCAGAAGGGGGCTCGCTTGCAGACCCTTGTAGGTGAACAGGGGCAGGGATGAAGGAGCTCATGGTGCTGCAGAAGTATCTCTGAATGGATCAGGGCAACCGTGCATTCAATAGCAAAATATGTCAGTATGACTCATCTGAGAAACAGCCTTGCTTCCAACTGCAGGCGGTGATTTGGCCAGAGGTGGGCTCCAAGACTTGGGAAACACTCGTCAGAGCACCTCTAACCTCTACCTAACTCTAGCCCTAACCCTAAATATTAGGGAAATATGAGACTATGAGTTTTCAAAAAATAGCTGGGCATGGTGGCTCACTGTGCCTGTCATCCCAGCACTTTGGGAGGCTCAGGTAGGAGGATCGCCTGAGGCCTGGAGTTGGAGACCAAAACCCAAAGACGCTGTGAACCACAACGCACCGTCATTTCTGGAAACGCACTGACTATCTGGGAGGCCCATGTGTGGATGTGCTTATTCTTAAGTATTTAAAGGCCCATGGAAAGGCGCTTTTGCTCTTTAGTGAAAATATATACTGGGCTCTATCGAGCCACGAAAAGACGCAAAGAAACGTTAAATGCATATTCCTTTTTTTTTTTTTTTTTTTTTGAGATGGACTCTCGCTGTGTCGCCCAGGCTGAAGTGCAGTGGTGCGATCTCGGCTCACTGAAAACTCCACCTCCCAGGTTCAAGCAATTCTCCTGCATCAGCCTCCTGAGTAGCTGGGATTACAGGCATGCGCCACCATGCCTGGCTAATTTTTGTATTTCTATTTATTTGTTTATTTATTTGGAGATGGAGTCTTGCTCTGTCGCCCAGGCTGGAGCGCAGTGGCGCGATCTCGGCTCACTGCAAGCTCCCCCTCCCGGGTTCACGCCATTCTCCCACCTCAGCCTCCCAAGTCGCTGGGACTACAGGCACCCGCCACCACGCCCAGCTAATTTTTTTTTGTACTTTTAGTAGAGACGGGGTTTCACTGTGTTAGCCAGGATGGTCTCGATCTCCTGATCTCGTGATCTGCCCGCCTCGGCCATAGTGATTTGGAAGGTTAAAATTAAGCCTTACCACCCTGAGATATGAAGAGCCCTGAAGAGAAGGAACACAGTGAGACCTGCGAGGACCAATTAAACTTTCAGAGAGTGTGGGACATCTATGCCCATGCATGAGAACACATACGGTGACCTCAAGGAAAAATTACCAACAGGAACGCATGAGTCTATCTGTTTATCTACGCATATGCCTGTCTACAGCCTGACTCCGGACACTTCTCGAAAACATGAAAGAAACAAAAGGACTCACTATGAAAAGGAAAACAGTCAATAAGGGCCATTTTATGTTTAAAAAAAAAAAAAAAAAAACACAGGCCAGGCGTGATAGCTCACGCCTGTAATCCCAGCACTTCGGGAGGCCAAGGCAGGCAGATCACAAAGTCAGGAGATCAAGACCATCCTGGCTAACACGGTGAATCCCTGTCTCTACTAAAAATACAAAAAATTAGCTGGGTGTGATGGTGCACGCCTGTAATCCCAGCATCTTGGGAGGCTGAGGCAGGAGAATGGCTTGAACCAGGGAGTCAGAGGTTGCAGTGAGCCAAGATCGCACCACTGCACTCCAGCCTGGGTAAGTCTCAAAACAAACAAACAAAAAGCAAAAAAAAAAAAAAAAAAAAAAAACACACAGGGGCTGAGCTTGGTGTCTTACACCTGTAATCCCAGCACTTTGGAAGGTGGGAGGATCACTTGAGGCCAGGAGTTTGAGACCAGCCTGGGCGACATAATGAGACCCTGTCTCTAGAAAAAATTTAAAAAACAAAATTAGCCATGTGTAGTGGTGCATGCTACTAGTCCCAGCTACTCGGGAGGCTGGGGTAGGAAGTTTCCTACTGAGGAGTTTGAGGCTGCAGTGAGCTATGATCACACCACTGCACTCCAACCTGGGTGACAGAGCAAGACCTTGTCTCCAAAACAACAAAACAAAAAACAAAGGTAATTGTGAATATATGCTGAACCAGAATACACATCCACAATCTGGTTAAAACTTCTCGGGAATAAACATAATTAATCGTTGGTGAACACATTCACATAAAGTGCTGTGATTCCAACTTCAGCACAGACATGATCTCTCAAGGATTCCATGCCCTAAAATCATGTCACAAGAATTCTGTACATTAAAAATGGATACCCAGGGGTGTGGGGAGAATTCCGTGCCATCAACACTCACATCATCCTTTCTCCAAGTTTCGCAACCTCCTTAACAATCCTTCTACCCAATCCGAAAGTCTACAGGTTGAAGAAAAATTCTAGGTGTCTTCTTGCCCCAAGATATGTCTGCCTCCTGACTTGGAGTTCTCGCTCTGTTTGATGATGAAGACCAGTAGACACCTACACAGAGACTCTTGCATGTCATCATGAATAACATATGTCCCAGTCATGTGTCACAGGTGAGCCTGTAAAACAGGCACTGAGGTAGATTGTCTCGGGAGCCACTGTGTTTCAGGCACTGAATCAGAGACTCAGAAGATACCTGTGCACAGAATCCATCTCTGCCCTCACAAAGCTCCGATTTTAGCAGGGACAGGCGATGAGGAGGGTGAGTATTCCCAAAACAACAACCCTCATCTCTTGCACGTGGAACGGGTCACAAACAGCTCTCTTACTGACAACAAGCATTCATCCTACACTTCACTGACTCTTGTATTTTCAATCTACTCAATTACGTTGATGACCTGTTATCAACCTTCATCCTGATTTCACAGTATTCTGTTTTCATGATAAATTCAAGTATTTTATAGGTCATTGGATAGGCCAAAATGATGGTTCACAAAGATCTATTTTCAAAGTAGAAGTGCCTCCCAAGGTGGCGTGCAAAATTTACCTTCTTGACACCCATCAATTACAAAAGGCATTGACCAGTGATTTCTTTTATTGAAAACAAACTTGGTCTAATAACTGGGTGGAAGCACATGAACCAAACAGCTAGTCCCTCTTCTGATGAAGACGGCACAAGCTACTGGAAGAATAATATTTGGGAAGCTTTTCTTTTTTCTTTTTTTTTTAGATGAAGTTTCTCTCTGTTGCCCAGGCTGGAGTGCAGTGGCACGATCTCGGCTCACCGCAAACCTCCGCCTCCCGGGTCCAAGCCATTCTCCTGCCTCAGCCTCCTGAGTAGCTGGAATTACAGGCACCCGCCACCATACCTGACTAATATTTATATTTTTAGTAGAGATGGGGTTTCACCGTGTTGGCCAGGCTGGTTTCGAACTCCTGACCTCAAGCTATCTGCCCGCCTAGGCCTCCCAAAGAGCTGGGATGACAGGCATGAGCCATCGCGCCTAGCCGGGAAGCTAAATGAATCAGAAGATGCTGTTTGTGATTAAAGTTACACAATCATTATAGAAAATGAGGACACCGTGCACCTTCCAAAGAGGATACACAGCACGTGTCTAGTCTGATCTCTCTTAGGATTTAGGATTACAGGGGTTCCACCATGGCGTGTATGAGCTGCAAAAGAGAATGGGCCTTCTTTCAGTGCTTTTAAGAGTGTTTAACTGGTTATCTCTCCCCATCTGAGTTCATTTGAACACGGCTATGCCTTTCTGTGTTTGCTTTCATGGACCTGCTGGGGTTTGATTTATTTATATTTGGAGGAGTTTCGGTAAATGAATGAGACTATTTGTTCTAAGTAAGACAGCTTTCATCAGCACATAATTACCCAGGAGCCACAAAGGTGTGGGCACAATGGCTAGATGATGATAAGGAGTGAAAACGCTTCCCTGGAAAATCCCTAGCTTGGGAAATGAGCCATCTCGCCCAGATTCCTGAAAACAATCATGCATTTATAATTCCGAGAGCTCAATTAGCCGTCCTTCTATGGGCACGTAGCTTCCCATGCCCTGCCCAGCGTGGGATCTCAGCGGAGCACGACTTCAAAGACAGAAAGTACAACAAAGTACGCAGGCCAGAGTATTAACCCAAGAACTAAGGAGAGAGAATTGAGAGCAGGAAAGGCAGGAGGGGAAAGCAGGCTAGACAGGCGCCCAGCATGTTGAAATAATTGTGTGACTGACACTCCACAGCAATCTGTGCTCCTGGAGTCAGGACGTGAGCCGACTTGCTTAAAAATAAATCCACATGGCTGAACCGGGGTTACCCGATGCCGGGATCCCAGCAGAGCAAGAACGAAACAGCACATTCAGCTCCCTCTGTCCCTCGCTGGGCAACTGGAGGTTGTGGGGACAAGAATCAGAGTTCCAGCAGGTGCAGGCCAGTCCAGAGAGAAGCACAATTGAGAGCAAGGTTCGTACGGGTTTGGCGGAGGTGTGCCCAGGTCTCAGCTGAGCAGGGAAGGGATGCCTGTAGGAGCTGTGGTCGTCCATAAGATGTTGTGGGCAGCAGATACCACTCACAGGCAGAGGGCAGACCCTGCCGTGTGGCTGGACCACGGCTCTGGGGGCTCCTGAGCCTGGAGGCAGACTCAGTCGAGGTAAAGGCTCAATGGCCACAGCCGAAATGTCCCCACCCAGCTGGGCCTCAGCATCATCTATCGAGGACTGGAGAGTCCCCCAGCAGTGGACACACCAGGGCCACCACTGATGGATGTCCAAACCTGTTCAGATTTTAAACTTTTTTCTTTTAAAAAAAAAAATTGCATGCATACATAGTAGGTGTATATATTTATGGGATAATGAGGTATTTTGATACAGGCATGCAATGTGTAATACTCACATCAGGGCAAATAGGGTATCCGTCCCCTCGAGCATTCATCACTTGTTTGTGTCACTAACATTCCAATTACACCTTTAATTAGTTTCTTTTTTTTTTTTTTTTTTGAGATGGAGTCTCTGTAGTCCAGGTTGGAGTGCGGTGGCACAATCTCAGCTCACAGCAACCTCCGCCTCCCAGGTTCAAGCAATTCTCCTGCTTCAGCCTCCCAAGTAGCTGGGACTACAGGTGTGCACCACAACGCCCGGCTAATTTTTGTGTTTTTAGTAGAGACGGGGTTTCACCATGTTGGCCAGGCTGGTCTCGAACTCCTGACCTCAAGTCATCCACCTGCCTCGGCTTTCCAAAGTGCTGGGATTCAGGGGTCAGCCACCATGACCAGCAACTTTTAGTTATTTTTAAATGGACCATGAAGGATTGTTGACTGTAGTCACCCTTTTGTGCTATCAAATACGAGATCTTTCTCATTCTATCTAAAGTATATTTTTGTGCCCATTAACCATCTCCACGGCACACCCCATCTTCCCACCCTCTTACAAGATGGTAAACCTTTTAAACAGCCACAGAAAGTGCAAACAATTCTTTTCTTCTTTTCTGTAAGATTGGCTTAAAGGCCATCGGTATTGATATGCCACAAGTAAACTAACATTTTTTAATGGTGGGGACAAATCATGTGTTCGTCATGCTACTTGTCCACAAAACACTGCACTTTAAAAACTGATGATCGAATATTCTACACAAACTTTTCCAAGAAAACAGCAATGATTTGTTATTGTGGTCGGATGCAGTGGCTCACGCCTGTAATCCCAGCAATTTGGGAGGCTGAGGTGGGTGGATATCTGAGGTCAAGAGTTTGAGACAAGCCTGGCTAACACGGTGAAACCCCATCTCTACTAAAAATACAAAAAATTAGCCGGGCCTGATGGTGGGTGTCTGTAATACCAGTTACTTGGGAGGCTGAGGCAGGAGAATCGCTTGAACCCGGGAAGCGGAGGTTGCAGTGAGCCGAGATCGCACCACTGCATTCTAACGTGGGCAACAAGAGTGAAACTCTGTCTCAAAAAAAAAAAAAAAAATTATTGGTCAAAATTCATGTTGTCTAAATCTGAAACATTTTCAGAATCTAATAAAATTAAGTTGGTGATTATAAATCATTGTTTCTCGGCTGTCATTTTGGTTAGGTGGATCACATATGTGAATTTTGGGGAACTATATATAGTTTTTAAGCCGTTCAGATTAAAAGCAAAAAGTCATGAGAAAAGAATGCCTCACTTGTCAGTTTCCAGAAACTTCTCTTTGGGCTCCAGATTGATGGTTGAATGCCTTCAGGCCAGCAGCAAGTGTACCATTTGAAGGTGCGTGGGGATCATTTAACGGCCTCATAAGAATGCAGATTCCAGGGCCCCGCCCCCACCCCCAGAGGCCCCGATTCACAGATGGGCCCTGGGCACCTGCATTTCTTGTTTACTCCCCGGAAATGCTGATGTGACAGGCCCGGAGAAGGCACTTTTGGATTCATTGTGTTAGAAAATGCCACTCCTTTGAAGACCTGCTGCAAATGAGGAAGGGCCAAGGTGGCAGGGAATAGGACCCCCTGTCACAGATGAAACAGGAATTTTAAAAAATTTAAAAATGTATAAGCAAAAACTCAGTTGTATGTAAGAAAACCCAGTTCTCCCTGAGGAAGAGAAAGAGCTGAAGTCCATTAAAAATTAACTGCCTGTTTTTCTGCGGCTGATAAGCCTTATCTCTTCCTTTCCCAAGCATTATAAAAACTCTGCTTCTCTAGCTGTACAGCTACAAAGTCACTAGGCAAATAATCTTAAATCATAAAACATATTATTCCTTAAAAAATAAAAATAATATAATGCATGTGTCAATTAAACAACTGTCTTTCTCACTTCTATAATATACTTCCCCCTACACAGAGCTCCCCCCCGCCCCACAAAATACTTAAAAAATAACCAAACTCTTTGTTCAAAACTCAGTCCTTTAAATGTTAATCCGATGGGGTCGGTACAAATAAATAATTAAATAATTCCTCCTCAATCCCTCGGTCTCTCTAATTCCTTAATTATCCCTCTACACAGAAACCAATCCTTTTGCCCCAAGGCAGATCCTAATGAGGAGAAAAGATCTGGCCAGGCTGCTGCCACTCTGTGACATTGTACACTGGGCTTGGCTCTGGCTGAGGGGGAGCCCCTGTGGGAGTGTGTTCCTGAAAATCACAGGGATCCTGCAATGCCGGCTATGAAATTTCAACATACCCCAGCCCTTGGCAGAGGTAATAACAAGGTGTTTCACAGCAGCTTAGGGTAGAAAGATAGGGGCATAGGCAGTGACCAGGCTCAGCTCTGTGTAGCGTTCATTTCACTCTCAGGGCTTTTTAAAAAGAATCAAGGCCGGGCGCGGTGGCTCACACCGGTCATCTCAGCACTTTGGGAGGCTGAGGCGGGTGGATCATGAGGTCAGGAGTTCAAGACCAGCCTGGCCAAGATGGTGAAACCCCGTCTCTACTAAAAATACAAAAATTAGCCGGGCTTGGTGGTGGGCACCTGTAATCCCAGCTACTCGGGAGGCTGAGGCAGGAGAATCGCTTGAACCCAGGAGGTGGAGGTTGCAGTGAGCCGAGATCACATCGCTGCACTCCAGCCTGGGTGATAGAGTGAGACTCTGTCTCAAAATAATAATAATAATCGTCATCATCATCAAAATAGGCCAGGCACAGTGGCTCACCCCTATAATCCCAGCACTTTGGGAGGCCGAGGTGAATGGACGGCTTGAACCCAGTAGTTCAAGATGAACCTGGGCAACAAGGCAAAACCCCAACTCTACAAAGATTAGCTGGGTGTGGTGCCGCACACCTGTATTCCCAGCTACTGGGGAGGCTGAGGCAGGAGAAACACTTGGGCCTGGGAGGCGGAGGTTGCAGTGAGCCGAGATAACACCACTGTACTCCAGCTTGGGCAACAGAGTGAGACCCTGTATCAAAAAACGAACAAAGAAATAAAGAATCAAAATACACCCATCCCCCGCTTGGGGGAATTCTCAAAACACCATCTCAAATTCAAACAGCCAAGGAAGGGATGTGCATTTAAAAAAAAAAAAAAAACATAAGGTACCACACATAAACATGGCCGAAAAAAGCACTTAGCATTTGGATGGCCAACAGGTATATGAAAAGGTGCTTATAGGAAAAGGTAGTCGGCCGGGTGCAGTGGCTCACGCCTGTAATCCCAACACTTTGGGAGGCTGAGGCGAACGGATCACGAGGTCAGGAGTTCGAGACCAGCCTGGCCAACATGGCGAAACCCCGTCTCTATTAAAAATACAAAAATTAGCTGGGCATGGTCGCGAATGCCTGTAATCTCAGCTACTCAGGAGGCTGAGGCAGAAGAATCGCTTGAACCTGGGAGCCTGAGGTTGCAGTGAGCCGAGATCGCACCACTGCATTCCAGCCTAGGTGACAGAGCGAGACTCCGTCTCAAAAAGAAACAAAAAAATAAACAAAGAAAAGGTACTCAACATCACTAATCATCAGGGAAATGCAAATCAAAACCACCATGAGCTACTGTCTCACACCAGCTAAAATGGATATTGGCAGAAAGGTGTTTTTGTTTGTGTTTTTTTGTTTTTTGTTTTTTTTTTTCTTTGAGACAGAGTCTTGCTCTGTCACCCAGGCTGGAGTGCAAAGGTGTGATCTCAGCTCACTGCAACCTCCAACTCCCAGGTTCAAGCAATTCTCCTGCCTCAGCCTCCTGAGTAGCTGGGGTTACAGGCCCCCACCACCACGCTCGGCTAATTTTTGTATTTTTAGTAGACTCGAGGTTTCACCATGTTGGCCAGGCTGGTCTCGAACTCCTGACCTCAGGTGATCCGCCCGCCTCGGCCTCCCAAAGTGCTGGGATTACAGGTGCCAGCCACCGCGCTGGCCAGAATGATGATTTCTACAGTTAATTACAAGTGTTGGGGAGGGTGTAGAGAAAAGGGGGCCCTTGTACACCATCGGTGGGAATGTCAATTAGTACAGTCACTATGAAAAACAGTACAGAAGTTCCTCAAATCATTAAAAATAAAAGCACCACATAATTCAGCAATTCCACTGCTAGGCATAGACTCAAAGCAAATGAAATCAGTGTATCAAAGAGATGCCTGCATTCCTATGTGCATTGCAGCACTATTCACAGGAGCCAAGATATGGAAACAACCTAGGTGTCCAACAACACACGAAAGGATAAAGAAAATATATATCTATACCTGATGGAATACTATGCAGCCATGAAAAAGGAGGAAATCCTATCTCCTGCAGCAACACAGATGGAACTGGAGGCCATTACCCTAAGGGAAATAACTCAGAAACCGAAAGTCAAATACCATTATTCTTAGGTCGAGTCCAATTTGCTGGGTCCAACTCCCAGACTTTGGCTGAACGACGGATGAACAAATGCACTCAGACACAGATTTCCAGTGAAAGAGTGGGTTAGGGGATGGCGCCACTCACAGACACTGAGGAGGGTGTTTTAAAGAGTCAGCAGCCACGGCTTTGACAAGCTGCTGCTGTGGGCCTTTATTTAGTATACATTTAATGACAAAGGCCTTGAGTCAACACATTCGTGGGCAATTCATACGGTCGTCCCCCGCAACCCGGAGAGAGGGAGAGAGTAGTTCTGTGCGTGGATGATTAAAGGCCAGGTTCTGAGGCCTAAGCAAACTAACTTATCTAGATCAGTTTCTTTACATCCCCTCGTTATCTAACCTAAGCTTTCAGGCACTGGATAAGAGAATCTGGCTGCCTTCAGCCAAATCTTATTCGGGAGCATTTGCAAAACCTTCTGGCCTCCCAAGAAGGTTTGCATCTTTCTACAATTTTTCCTACCACCCTGACCGACCTCCTACATTCTTACTTATAAGCGGGAGCTAAATAATGTGTCCACATGGAAAGAGTGGAATAACAGAGACTGGAGACTCAGAAGGGTGGGAGGTGGAAGAGGAGCAAGGGATGAGAAATTACCTCTCGGGTACAATGTACGTGATTCAGGTGTTAGCTATACTAAAAGCCCAGACCTCACCACTATGCCATTCATCCATGTTAACAAAACTGTACTTGCACTCCCTACCTGTATACAAATGAAAAATAAAATAATAAATAAATAAAAGGACAGAGCATTGAGAATCTAGAAGGATATTAGAAAGTTGTGTGCACACCTTCCTTAGTGTGAACAGACAGAAAGAGCACACCAGAATTTGGTCTAGCACCTGGTCGAAAATCTTAAGGGCAAGCATATTCCTGTTTGATTTATCTTTTTTTCTTTCTTTCTTTTTTTTTTGAGACAGAGTCTTGCTCTGTCTCCCAGGCAGTCCCAGATTCAAGCGATTCTCCTGCCTCAGCCTCCCGGGTCATTGGGATTACAGGCACATGCCACCATGCCTGGCTAATTTTTGTATTTTTAGTAGAGATTGGGTTTCACCATGTTGGCCAGGCTGGTCTCCAACTCCTGACCTCGTGATCCACCCGCCTCAGCCTCCCAAAGTGCTGGGATTACAGGCGCGAGCCACTGCGCCCGGCCTGATTTATCTTAAGTCAAGAACTCCCAACCAGCAGAGGCACCTCCTGGCATGTGCCCTGGAGGTCAACAGGAAAGGACAATGGCTCCTGTTCCCTGGGGAACACACATTTGAGTAAGAGTGCAAGCTACCAGCACATCTGCACGCCTTTCCTAGCAGATGTCAGAGCTGAGTGATGCTATCTTCGCCTTGCCTTGACCATCTCCTGCTCTAGGATGGGGCCAGAAATCCCCAAAAGAAGAGTGCAAAAATCAGAGCCATCTCTCCCAAATGCCACCTGGCACGTGACTGAAGCTCAGCCATGAACCACGCAAACGACCTGTCCCAAGGAAAAAAAAACAAAAAAAAGCCATTGGAGTATCTCTCGGTACCTTTGTCGTTCAAGGTTTCTTCTTTTATTTTGCTTACAACTTGTTTGGCTTTGCTGTCATTATTTCCAGCTAAAAGGAAAAAGAAAAAAAAGATACGGTGACTTGTAGGATTATCCAGAAACTATTAACTGCAAAAAAAAAAAAAAAGAGGTTTTAAGAGAAGTATAACACAAATCTGAAATGTGCCTTTGATGGACTTTCCCTTTATCCTAGCGTCGAACTTGACAGCCATTTTGGCAGACTAAAGCTATCCATTTAAAAGCCATTTTCTTTAGCCTGCATTGGCAAAAAGTACAAATGCATTTGACATTCTACTTTTCAATAGTGACAGGGACCCGGGGCACCTGCTGGTGTAATTTGCACGTGAGAGCTGAGAATAGCATAAGCATAAAAAATGTGCATTAAAATGTCAGGATGGAAACGAATTTTCGAAGGAGCTTTTATGCTGGAAACATCCCCGTGTGCACACACAGACTGCACGATGCACATGATCACAGACCGTGGTTCCTACTACGTGCTCAGGATTTCTTTCTGTTTCTTTTTTTTAATTCTACTTTAAGTTCTGGGGCACATGTGCGGAATGTGCAGGTTGGTTACATAGGTATACACGTGCCATGGTGGTTTGCTGCACCCATCAACCCGTCATCTACATTAGGTGTTTCTCCTAATGCTCTCCCTGCCCTGCCCCCTCAACCCCTCGACAGGCCCAGGTGTGGGATGTTCCCCTCCCTGTGTCCATGCGTTCTCATTGTTCAACTCCCACTTATGAAGGAGAACATGCGGTCTTTGGTTTTCTGTTCCTGCGTTAGTTGGCTGTGTGCTCAGGATTTCTTACTCCTCTCTCTGCACTTCCATAAAACTCTCCAAGTGAGGTTTCAGGAACACGCCTTTAGAAGGATGGAAAGAGGTGTTTTGCTTGTTATAGCTAAAATAAAGACTAGGAAATCCGGGGTGAAAGAATGTTAATTGGGTTTTTTTGTTTTGTTTTGTTTTTTGAGACAGAATCTTGCTCTGTTGCCCAGGCTGGAGTGCAGTGGTGCGATCTCAGCTCACTGCAACCTCCACCTCTCTGATTCAAGTGATTCTCCTGCCTCAGCCTCCCGAGTAGCTGGGATTAGAGGTGACTGCCACTATGCCCAGCTAATTTTTTCGTATCTTTAGTAGAGACGGGGTTTCACCATGTTGGCAAGGCTGGTCTTGAACTCCTGATCTCAGTTGATCCTCCCGCCTCGGCCTCCACAGTGCTGGGATGACAGGTATGAGCCACCACACCCGGCCTGGTTTCTTTAATGTCTTAGGAAGTGAACATGCGTTGAACAGGAGACTATAGTTTGATGTTGTCTTCGTCATTTTTTCAAATGTCTTTGACCCGGGAGGTTGGATTTTAAGGTGTTTCTGAAGGGGCGGCTCTTTAGGGGAAAGGAGTTTGGCAAATTCTTCCTCCTTCAGCCTCATCCTTCATTAACCTGTTGGCAACATGTGGGATTAGCTGCTTTCCAGGGTGAGCCAAGCCCAAAACTCCCTTTCAGGGAGGGTCACGGAAAAAGTGTTGAGAGAAGGGAGATGAGAACTAGCAGGGGAAGCGCACAGGCTTGAACAAGAACGTCTTGGGTGCCCGGAGAGCTTCAAACAGCTGATCTGCAAGGAGCAGTTACCAAGGGGGTGGGGCCGGTCTATCTCCATCCTACCTGCACCCAGCCCGGGCCAGTGAGGTGTTCTGTAGTACAGCACCGTCCCCGGGTCTCCATGAAAATACATTACCACACTCTAACACAAGGAAGAGACCATGCTGTTTGATATCCTATCATTGTATTCGGTATTCTTTCTTCTGTGTTAAGGCCATGGGCTCCCAAATTAACTATTAGAATGCACTTTTCAAAAAACAATGAAAATGTTTTCAGCAAAGAGTGAAAAAATATATAAGAGAGGAGAAGCAGTGAAACTTATGAAGTTGGAAATGTTTTTGGCTCCAGCGGGAGACGGCTAAGATAAATAGTGCAAAGTCCATCCTTTGGGGCAGAGTAAATGGAATATCTAAATTGTCACTTCCTTGAAGGAATTCAAAGTTGCAGACATCAGAAGACTGAAGCTGCAAAGGTAATTTGCACCTTTGACTTCCTTAAAGAAACAGAACATGATACCATTATTACATTTTTGCTTCGACAGTCCTTTGGCACTGAGGAGGCAGCAGGCATTTCAGGGAGGTGGGTTTTGACGGGAGGGAGAGGAAGAAATAGCCTGAAAGGTATATTCCATCTATAAATGTCCTATGCATCAAACACAAAACAAAAAAAGAAAGGATAAAAAAATTCAAAGTCAAGGTAACCTTTACACTGGGGACTTGTACATTCATGAGCTTATTTATGAAATCCCATGAACTTTTTAAATGTAAGCACTCATCCACTGCTGGGCTGCTCTGCCGTATCAGCCATCTCAAGATCAAAGGGTGTGGCCGGGTGCGGTGGCTCACGCCTGTGATCTCAGCCCTTTGGGATTTGGGAAGCCCAGGCAAGCGGATCACGAGGTCAGGAGTTCAAGACCAGCCTGGCCAACATGAGGAAACCCCATCTCTACTAAAAACACAAAAATTAGATGGGCATGGTGATGTGTGCCTGTAATCCCAGCTACTAGGGAAGCGGAGGAAGGAGAATTGCTTGAACCAGGACCCGGGAAGCAGAGGTTGCCATGAACTGAGATCACACCACTGCACTCCAGCCTGGGCGACAGAGCCCAACTCTGTCCCCCCCAAAAAAAAAAAAAAAGTTAGCCAGACATGGTAGCAGGCACCTGTAATCCCAGCTACTCTGGAGGCTAAGGCAGAAGAATTGCTTGAACCCAGTAGGCAGAGGTTGCAGTGAGATGAGATTGCGCCACTGCACTCCAGCCTGGGCAACACAGCGAGACTCCATCTCAAAAAGAAAAAAAAAAAAACAAAGGGAAACATGCCGGAAGCTGGGATGAAGTAAGATGGGAGCCTCCACCTTCTCAAGAAAGACAAAAGTGACCAGAAAAAGCTGGGAGCATCAAAAAAAGCCAGGTGAAGTGATTATTTGGGAAGACCACCTTCATGGGCAGGCCATTTTCCATGGTGGCACAGTCAACGCTGGCATAGGACAGAAGCACCACACTGGAGGAATGGAGAAGGTGAGGTGGCATGTGCGGTATCTTCTTTGGCCAATGTCACCTTCAGCAATTGTCTCCTCAGACCTGGAGGGAGCTGCTTTAAGGAACTGGACGTGGGACATTTGGCCTCATATGCATTTGCTGGAGTGGTTCCTACATTTGCTGAGCAAGTACTGCATATGCAGAAACACCGCACACGTCCCAAACACAGTGCATCTGCCTTCTGCTTCATCCTTTGTATTTGGGGGGGCAGGGGGGGCGTTACGTGTTATATGTGCAATGGAAATTGGCATAGCCATTATGGAAAACAGTGGAGATGGGGTTTCACTATGTTGGCCAGGCTGGTCTTGAACGCCTGACCGCGGGTGACCCGTTCGCCTTTGCCTCCCAAAGTGCTGGGATGACAGACATGAGCCACCGCACCCGGCCTGGTTTTTTTCACATCTTAGGAAGTGAACGTGCTTGGACAGAAGACTATAGTTTGATGTTGTCGTCATTTTTTTCAAATGTCTTTGACCAGAAAGGTTGGATTTTAAGGTGTGTCTAAAGGGGTGGCCTTTTTTTTTTTAAGAGTTCCTCAAAAAATGATCAATATGCCTAGCAGAGGATCTAGCAATCTCACTCCTCCGTATAGATCCAAAGGAAATGAAATCAGCCCCTTATAGAGATATCTACACCCCCATGTTCGTTGCAGCATGATTCACAAGAGCCAAGATACGAAACCAACCTAAGTGTCCATCTAAGGATGGGTAGATAAATAAAATGTGGGATAGCTACACCATGGAATACCATTCAGTCTTTGAAAACAAGAGGACCCTGTCCTGTGATACAACATGGATCAACCAGGAGTACATCATGTTAAGTAAAATAAGCCACATAAAACCAAATCCCACATGATCTCACCCATATGTAGAGTCTCCAGAAGTTGAACTCACAAGAAAAAGTATTATGATGATTATTGGCCAGGCGTGGTATCTCACGCCTGTAATGCCAGCACTTTGGGAGGCCGAGGCAGGTGAATCACAAGGTCAAGAGATCGAGACCATCCTGGCCAACCTGGCAAAAGCCTGTCTCTACTAAAAATACAAAAATTAGCCGGGTACGGTGGCATGCACCTGTAGTCCCAGCTACTCAGGAGGCTGAGGCAGGAGAATCGCTTGAACCCAGGAGGTGGAGGTTGCAGTGAGCCGAGATTGCGCCACTGCACTCCAGCCTGGTGACAGAGTGAGACTCCATCTCAAAAAAAAGAAAGAAAGAAAAGAAAAAGAATTATGGTGATTACCAGGTACTAGGGGGGTGGGTTGCTGAGATTTTGTTCAAATGACACCAAATGTCAGTTTGACATAAGGTATAAGTTCAAGAGATCTATTGTACTCAAGGTGACTAAATTAGTGACTTATAGTCTTGAACTTGACTATAATTAGTCACAGTGACTATAATTAATATTTGAAAATTGCAAAGAGAGTAGATTTTAAGTGTTTCCAAAAACACACACAAAAAGAAACATGTAAGGTAATGGATATGTGAATTAGCTTGAATTGGCCATTCCAGATGGAAACATATATCAAAACCACATTTTGTACACCATAAAAATATGTAACTTGTTTTTGTCTATTAAAATAAGTAAATAGATAATTAAATACAAGTTTAAATATTTTACACGTTTCACATGTACTATTCATGGACAATACAAAGTATATGTGGCACAAGTCATTTTTAAAAGACAGTTGCAATTTAGATAACCTAACCCAACTAGACTTCCTGTGACCTACAAAACTAGATTTTATGATGACCAACACAACTACACCTCATCATACTCTAACCCAACTAAATCTCATTAGGACCAACCAAAATACACCTCATCATACCTTAACCCAAATAGATCTGATTATACCCTAACCCAACTAGATCTCATCATGACCTAACCCAACTAAATCTCATTATAACCTAGCCCAAATAGACCTCAACATGACCTAATACAAACAGGTATCTTTATGACCAACCCAAATACACCTCATCATAACTTAACTGAATCTCATCACAACCAACCACACTAGACCTCATAACCTAACTAAACTAGACCTCATCATGACCTAATACAACTAGTTCTCATCATGACCAACCCAACTAGACCTCATCATAACCTAACCCAACTAGATCTCATCAAGACCTAATACAATTAGTTCTCCTCATGACCAACCCAACCGGACCTCCTCATAACCTAACTAGATCTCATCGTGACCAACCAACCAGATCTCATCACAACCTGACCCAACTAGATCTCGTCATGACCTAATACAACTTGATCTCATCCTGACGAACCCAAGTAGTCCTCATTATAGCCTAACTAGGTCTCATCATGACCAATCAACTAGACCTCATCAGAACCTTACCCAACTGGATCTCATCAGGACCTAATACAACTAGATCTCATCATGACCAACCCAAGTAGACTTCATCATAACCCAACTAAACTTCATTATAACCCACCTAGACCTCATCATTATCTACCCTTCCTGAGGACTGTACAAGAGATTTCTTATATTGGAAAAAAGCAGTATAATTTCCTCTTACTAAATAAAAAGATTTTGAGCCCAAACCAGAGTCACCAATCTGCGGCTAAACCTGGCCTGCAGCTGGATATTGTACAAAAAGTTTTACTGCAACACAGACTTTCCTGTTGTTTTAAGTATTACCTAAGGGTGGTTACTCACTACTAGGGCAGAGCTCATAGTTATGAGAGAAACATATGAACACATTTATTATCTGTCTCTTTACAGAAAAAGTTTACCCACCCCACTTTCATCTTAGATGACAGTCCATTGAGCATTATGAAAAAAAATGATACCCCACCAAAATAATATTTTGAAACGAGAACTAAGATCTTGTGGACAGATGGGAATTTGAACAACTGATATATGTGTCTAGTAATATTAATGTGCTTCAGTTGGACCCAGGTTATAATCTGAATTATTTTACAAGTAATTGATTATTCTTTAAATATTAATAAATTTTTAATTAAAAATTTGAAGTTAAATATTCCCATCTCTTATTTTGTATTTAATATAAAATTCATTGTGTTCAATGATATTTTTTCATTAATTGACTTTGAATCAAACTGCCATACAAAATGAAAAAATGCCTCTCTCAGAATATATCCAATTATCCTCAAAGTCACACAGGGGAAATAAGACTGCATAATTGATTGGATTGACCTGAAGGGTCAAAACTGTAACTCACAGTGAAAATTAAACACTGACATCAGGAGCTCTGTGGGATAGGAGACACAGGCAGGGTGCAGATGTGGTGTTTACTTTCTGTTTATCTCAAGAAAAAAGGCACATTGGTGCTGACATATACTGCTCCTGATGCTCAGTAAACATCATCTAAATGAAGTGGTAACACTTGAGACTCCCATGCACATGAACCAGAAGCTTGCTTACATGTCTTCATTGCTTTGTGCCTACAAAGTCCTCAGTCAACTAGACCTCACTGTGACCTAACCAAACCACACATCATCATGATCTAACTCAACCTGTCATCATGATCTAATCCAAGAGGACTTTATTGTGTTCTATTCAACTACCTCATGATGACATAACCCAGCTAGACCTTATCATGACCTCACCCAACTAGACCTCATCATGATCTATCCAGTAGGCCTCATCATGACCTTCCTAACTAGATCTCCTCATGATCTAACCCAATTAGACGTCATCATGACCTACCCAACTAGACGTCAATGTGACCTGACCCAACTAGAACTCATTGAGTCTTAACCCAACTAGACTTCATCATGACCTAGCCAAACCACACATCACCATGATCTGATCCAGCTAGATCTCACCATGCTATTACTGAAGTAGACTTCATTAAGACCTAATTAAATCACACCTCATAATGATCTAACTCAACCAGTCATCCTAATCTAATCCAACAAGATTTCATCACATTCTACTCAACTACCTCATCATGACATAGCCAAACTAAACATTATGATGAACTAATACAACTAGACTTCATCATGACCTAACCAAACTGTACCTTACCATGATCTAATACAACCAAACCTCAACATGACTTAATACAAATAGACCTCACCATGGCCTACCCAACTAGACCTCAATGTGACCTAACTCAACTACATTTCATCAGGACCTAACTCAACAAGACCTCATCATGACCTACCCAATTAGATCTCAAAGTGACCTAGCCCAACAAGATTTCATCATGACCTAAATAAGTCACACATCATCAAGTCTAATCCAACTAGATCTCATCATGCTCTTACTGAACTAGACTTCATTAAGACCTAATCAAACCATACCTCATAATGACCTAACTCAACCAGTCACCATGATCTAATCGAACAAGACTTCATTACATTCTACTCAACTACTTCATCATGACATAACCAAAGGAGACGTTATCATGATCTAATACAACTAGACTTCATCATGACCAAACCAAACTGTACCTCAGCATGATCTAACTCAACCAGACATCATCAGAACGTAATACAACTAGACTTCATCATGACCTGCCCAACTAGACCTCATCATGACCTAAACCACCACAATGAGGCAAAAAAGCACAAAGAAATGGGGTGTTTTCTTCCTTTCCTAGTTTGATTAAGAATTAAACTAATAATTAAACATTGCCTAGCTAAATTAAGAATTAAGAAGATGAAAAAGATCATTGCACTGGAGGAGACACAAGATCAAATATAGCCAGTATTGGATGTGAGCCCTCCCATCTTTGTTCAACCTTGAGGGTCTCTCTTCATCCTACTCCACCATCATTGAAGCCACTAGGCTCACATCCAGCCAACCTTCAGAGAATACCTATTGCTCTCCCTGTTCAAAAAATCAGCATCATTTTGACCCAGTCATCTCAAATATTGGCAGAAGTCTGAGATATAGAAAGTCCTGGAAAGTTTGTCATGTTGTTAATGATACAGCAGATATCCACCTAGCATGGATGGTCAAAACCAAGGGTTGCCATCCATCACCACCTCACAGTCTCCAAGCTAAATCTCAGAACCCCCCCTGCCCTACATCTTGTCTCTAATTTACTCAGGTCCCAGGGAGATGTAAACAGATCATGGAGGTGCTCAAGTTCATAAGAAGTTCTAGAAGTTCTAGAAATATACTCTCAGATGGGCACCCTCTCCCCTGGGGTCTCCTCATCTAAACCCAATCCTTTTGCATCTAGAGGGGGCGCAATAAACTGAATGTTTGTATCCCTCCAAAGTTCCTATGTTGAAATTCTAACATCCCCAGTGATTCTGTTGGGAGACGGAGGCTTTGCGGGATGATTAGGTCACGAGGGTGGAGCACAATGAATGGAATTAGTACCCTTATAAAAGAGACCCCATCCAGGTTCCACCATGTGAGGACACAGGAGAAAGTGGCCATCCACAACCTAGAAGACAGACTACACCAGAATCTGACCACGCTGACCCCCTGGTCTTGGGACTTCCAGCCTTGAGAACTGTAGGACAATAAGTTTCTATGGTTTATTGTGGAAGTCAGTGTGGCGATTCCTCAGGGATCTAGAACTAGAAATACCATTTGACCCAGCCATCCCATTACTGGGTATATACCCAAAGGATTATAAATCATGCTGCCATAAAGACACATGCACACGTATGTTTATAGCAGCACTATTCACAATAGCAAAGACTTGGAACCAACCTAAATGTCCAACAACGATAGACTGGATTAAGAAAATGTGGCACATATACACCATGGAATACTATGCAGCCATCAAAAATGATGAGTTCATGTCCTTTGTAGGGACATGGATGAAGCTGGAAACCATCATTCTCAGCAAACTATCGCAAGGACAAAAAACCAAACACCGCATGTTCTCACTCATAGGTGGGAACTGAACAATGAGAACACATGGACACAGGAAGGGGAACATCACACACCGGGGCCTGTTGTGGGGTGGGGGGAGGGGGAAGGATAGCATTAGGAGATATACCTAATGCTAAATGACGAGTGAATAGGTGCAGCACACCAGCATGGCACATGTATACATATGTAACAAACCTGCACGTTGTGCACATGTACCCTAAAACTTAAAGTATAATAATAAAATTAAAAAAAAAAAAAGTTTCTATGGTTTGCAAGGCACTCAGGCTACAGCAGCCCAAACACACCAAGACAGGAGAGTTAGGGACATGAATGAACTTGACAATTTCAAGAAATTGTCATAAAGTTTTAACTTGTCCCAGTCTATTAAGAGAATGAGGCCAGGCGCAGTGGCTCACGCCTGTAATCCCAGCACTTTGGAAGGCCGAGGCAGGCAAATTACGAGGTCAAGAGATCAAGACCATCCTGACCTACATGGTGAAACCCCCCCTCTACTAAAAATACAAAAATTAGCTTGGTGTGCTGGCACACGCCTGTAGTCCCAGCTACTTGGGAGGCTGAGGCAGGAGAATCGCTTCAACCCGGGAGGCAGAGTTTGCGGTGAGCTGAGATCGCGCCACTGCACTCCAGCCTGGGCAATAAGAGTGAAACTCCATCTCAAAAAAAAAAAAAAATAATAATAATAAAATAATAAAATAAAATAAAGAGAATGGGGCCGGGCACAGTGGCTCACGCCTGTAATACCAGCACTTTGGGAGGCTGAGGCAGGTGGATCACAAGGTCAAGAGATCGAGACCATCTTCGCCAACATGGTGAAACCCCGTCTCTACCAAAAATACAAAAATTAGCTGGGTGTGGTGGTGTGCTCCTGTAGTCCCAGCTACTCAGGAGGCTGAGGCAGCAGAATCGCTTGAACCCGGGAGGCGGAGGTTGAAGTGAGCTGAGATCGTGCCACTGCACTCCAGCCTGGCAACAGAGTGAGACTTCATGTCAAATTAAAAAAAAAAAAAGAATGGATAAAAAAAATGCTCAAGTGGGAGTTAGGCACAACTTTGAGGAAAAGAACTGCTTGATGGAAGGAAAGAGACGGATATAGACCAAAGAGTGCTCACCTGCTTCCGAAGCTCAAGAAGTCATTAACTAATCCAACAAGATTTCATTATATTCTACTCAATTACCTCATTATGACATAGCCAAACACGATGTTATCATTATCTAATACAACTAAGCTTCATCATGTGAAACAGTACACATCTCTGTATACTATTTTACAAACCCTGAAGCGCATCAGAGAAAGATGTTTATATGAGGAACGGAACTGCGTGTACAAAATTATTATTTTAAAAGTCTCTGGGCACAGTGGCTCACACCTGTAATCCCAGCACTTTGGGAAGCCGAGGCAGGCAGATCGCTTGAACTCAGGTGTTTGAGACAAGTCCAAGCAACATGGTGAGGCCCCATCTCTACTAAAACTACAAAAAATTATCCAAGCCTGGTGGTGCACGCCTGTGGTCCCAGCTACTTGGGAGGCTGAGGTAGGAGGATCGCTTGAGCCCAGGAGGCAGAGGTTGTAGTGGGCTGAGATCACGCCATTGCACTCCAGCCTGGGTGACAGAGTGAGACCCTGTCTCAAAAATGTGAACGTTGGGAAGAGCCATGACATAGAAAAATTTCAAGTTTTGCATTCATGTTTTGCAAAAGCCAAAAAGGCTCAAACTTAAGTGAAGGACGGAGCAAGGAGCCATGTGCGCTGACATGGACCACGCATCTCCAGGGAGAACAGAAGGCCACATGGGCTGAACATGGGGTTTCCCCATCTGAGTCAAAGACTCCTGGGGATTCCTGCGTGAAATTCAGGAGGTTAGCATCAGCAAGGTTCGCATTTTCTTCTTTTGTAAATGAAGATGAGAAAACGCAGAGGTGTGGGCAGCAGCCGTGCATTTGCCCCAGCAGAAAGTGCCATGGAGATTTTTGGAGAGAGCTAACTCAAAGCCAAGTGCATGGCCATCGAGGCTCAGAACGCTAGCAGCTATTGAAACGCGTGAGGCCCAGGACCAGAGCAGCTATTTAAACGCATGAGTATATCACAGTTTTTACCGTATAGATGTAATGCATACAATGATGTGGAGAGTTCATTTTTTCCTTATACCTTTTATCTGCATGTCAACTTCATCGATTCGTAACATGATGACTTTTAGCCTGTCCAATGAGCATCAACAGATGTCCAGAGGTTCAAGACCTGGAAAGACTCTTTGCTGAGCCCTGGTCACCAGATCAGACTCATGCTCTTATGCTTGAGCCTTTTGGGCTATCGCAAAGGCATTCAAGGCCCAGAAAAGTGTCTGTCCTGGACAGAGCTCCTCAAAGATAAGGAAGAACTGAGACAAATTCATGTTGAAATCTCCAGCCCTAAGCATTGTTTATGATCCATGATCATCTTTCCATAATGACAACAAGGGAAAGAAGGACAGAGAATGGCGGAGAGGAAGAAGTCAATCAATAATGGGCATTGGTTTTGGAAAGTCTTTTTTTGAGACAGAGTCTCACTCTGTCACCCAGGCTGGAGTGCAGTGGCGCGATCTCGGTTCACTGCAACCTCCGGCTCCCTGGCTCAAGCGATGCTCCCGCCTCAGCCTCCCGAGCAGCTGGGATTACAGGCATACGCCACCATGCTGAGCTACTTGTTGTATTTTTAGTAGAGACGGGCTTTCACCATGTTAGCCAGGATGGTCTCGATCTCCTGACCTCGTGATCTGCCCGCCTCGGCTTCCTAAAGTGCTGGGATTACAGGTGTGAGCCACTGCGCCCGTCCTGGAAAGTGTTAAGTCAATACGATCCTGCATATCTCAAACCAGACCTACAGTATGATGTTTATAAAAGCAGACACCATAAAAGTTATTAAAAGCAAAGGGTGCCCAGGCCTAGTGGCTCACACTTGTAATCCTAGCACTTTGGGAGGCCAAGGTGGGAGGATCACATCAACCCAGGAGTTCAAGACCAGCCTGGACAACATAGCAAGACCCAGTATCTCCAAAACATTTTGTTTATTTTTTTGAGACTGAGTCTCGCTCTGTCACCCAGGCTGGAGTGCAGTGGCGTGATCTCAGCTCACTGCAACCTCCACCTCTCAGGTTCAAGCAATTCACCTGCCTCAGCCTCCCGAGTAGCTGGGACTACAGGCGCCCACCACCACGCAGGCACTCACCCCCAAGCCCAGCTAATTTTTGTGTTTTTAGGACAGTCAGGGCTTCACCATGTTGGCCAGGCTGGTCTTGAACTCTTAACCTCAAGTGATCTGCCCACCTTGACCTCCCAAAGTGCTAGGATTACAGGCATGAGCCACCACGCCCAGCCACCAAAATAACTTTTTTAAATGAGCCAAGGCCAGGCACAGTGGTTCATGACTGTAATCCCAGCGCTTTGGGAGGCGGAGGTGGGCAGATCACGTGAGGTCAGGAGTTCAAGACCAGCCTGGCCAACAAAGCAAAACCCCATCTCTACTAAAAATACAAAAATTAGCAGGGCATGGTGGTGGGCGCCTGTAATCCCAGCTACTCGGGAGGCTGAGGCAGGAGAGTCGCTTGAACCCGGGAGGCAGGGGATGCCGTGAGCCGAGGTGGTGTCGCTGCATTCCACCTGGGTGACAGAGCAAGACTCTGTCTCAAAAAAACAATAATAAATAAATAAATAAAATGAGCTTGGCATGGTGGTGCACGCCTGTCGTATCAGCGACTCGTGAGGCTGAGTCAGGAGGATTGCTGGAGCCCAGGAGTTTGAGGTTGCAGTGAGCTATGATTATGTCACTGCACTGCAGTCTGGGCTGACAGAGTAGGATCCTGTCTGAAAATAATTCATTAAATGCAGATAGTGTCAAGAGTGGGCATAATACACATTAAGGCTTTTATTTTTCCAAGCTCACCTCCACACATCATTTAAGCTAGCTGATTTAAACTTCCCCAGGTATGCAATAGACTCTCTCCCCTCCTCCCCCTCCTCCTCCCCTTCTCCGTCTCCACTGGCAGTAGTGGAATGGGTTAATTTGAACTGTCCTCATGTTCCCAGTTGAAGGGAGGCCTGAAGAGGTCACACCGGAAGAGGAGTCAGAGATCACGATAAGCTTTTAGAGAAATTTTCAAAAAGAAGAGCAGAAATCAAACCGTGAGTGTCTATAGGTCATGGTTGCAGAAGAAACAAGTATCTCGCAACATTGTTCACATTCTGTTAGGAGCTTGTGTTTGAACAAAATTCATAAATTGAAGTCCTAAAGCCCAGGGCCTCAGAATGTGACTGTGTTTGGAAATAAGGTCTTTAAAGTGGTGACTAAGGTAAAATGAGGTCACCAGAGTGGGCCCCGATCTAATTGAACTGGTGTCCTTATAAGGAGAGCATATGAGGACACGGACACACACAGAGGGATGACCCTGTGAGGACACAGAGAGAAACCAAGGAGAGAGGCCTCAGGAGGAACCAGCCCTGCCCACACCTGGATCTCAGACATCCAGCCTCCAGGACTGTGGGAAACTCAATGTCTGTTGTATATAAGCTGCCCATTCTATGGTAATTCTGTTATAGCGCCTGAAATGGACTAAGACATCTCAGGAGAAGAGGAGATGAAAACACACAGAGGGATGACCCTGTGAGGACACAGGGAGAAGATGGTGTCTACAAGCCAAGGAGAGAGGTGTCGGGAGGAACCAGCCCTACTCACATTGTGATATTGAACCTCCAGCCTCCGGAATTGTGAAAAATAAGTTTTGGCTTTTTAAGCAACCTCCAGTCTCCTTGAGATACTTTGTTATAACAGCCCTAGTAAAGTCATAAAGATATATGGTTATTTTTTTCCAGTAAACCATGTGAAAGAAACACAGGATCAATATTTAAGCAGAATATATATCTACTTCCAAAAGGGTACAACAATTTTCTGTGTTTTCTAGGTTGTGAATATCACCTTCATGAGCTTTCTGGATCTGACTGAATTTTCTATATGCAAATCAACATTTGCATACATGTCTGAATGAACACCTAAGTAGCTCACATTAGGTATAAGACACAACTAACTCTGCCAGGCGCAGTGGCTCACACCTGTAATCCTAGCACTTTGGGAGGCCAAGGCAGGCGGATGGCTTGAGCTCAGGAGTTCAAGACCAGCCTGGCCAGCATATGGAAACTCTGTCTCTACTAAAAATACAAAAATTATCCGGGCATGGTGGTGCATGTCTGTAAACCCAGCTACTCGGGAGGCTGAGGTAGGAGAATCACTTTAACCCAGGACGTGGAAGCTGCAGTGAGCCAAGATTGCACCACTGCAGTCCAGCACGGGTTGACGGACTGCGATCCTGTCTCAGAAGAAAAAAAAAAAAACCCAAAAAACAAAAAACACAAGTAACTGTAAAAGTCATCACCTATGATAACATGCATGCCAAGTCTCGCCAGATGCTTCGCTGTAGAATAGCCAATGCCATCTGTCCCTCCCGTCACTATAGCAACACGGTCAGGTTGTGGGGGGAAAACTGAAAAAGAAGAAGAGAAAATTATCAAACTAAGATTTCAAAGCAGAGCACATATTTGTAAGAATTAAGCCTCCAGAGAGGCAGGATGCCAAAGGGAGTTATGGTTCAATTATTTCTGGTTCTGTTCCTCTTGAATTCCCACAGGCTCAGGAGGCATGAATGTATTAAAGTGGATTCGCCCCCAGTAATGACAGTGCAGTGAAAAACCACCTGATAAATCCGCTGTCATCCCCTGTGAGTCCCTGGCAGGCTCTGCAATATGCCGTCAGTGTGACCGGCAGAAAGGTCTGCAGAATGGATACCCTTTACAGAGACGAGCAAGAATCCTGGAATAACCTCTGCTCTCAGGGCAGCACTGAGCAGGACATTTTTGTTCGTTTGCCTTGTAAAATGTAGACTTTATTATGATGTAGGTATGGTGGGGCCAACAGATCAGGAGACTGCCGTTAAGCAAGTGGTTTGTTACTCACAGGTCCCAAGAGGAGGGGCGTGTGACACCACTCAGGACCACACAGGGGCGCACCAAGTTTGGTCAGGTGGGAAGACAAAGGAGACCAGAGCTCTCACTGTGGTTTCCAAGGGAAGGAACAGGCGAGTAGGCTTACAGTTGGCTAGTGTGAATGATTTCAGCAGGCTCTGGGGCATAGGGGCTGTCCCTGACTCTCTGGTACCTGGCTTTGGGGTGGTTAGGGCAGGTGGAGAGTGACGTGGAATATGCAACCCCAATAAAGGAGATGGTTGGGGGGTGGATTCTGGATTGATGGGTTTGCATATGAAAGACAGGTTCATAGGTGGGCTCTTCACCACCTCTGGGGATTCGCTAGCTATGGGAGGGGCAGGGTCCCTAGGGTTCACAAGGCCACGAAAGTCATGCATCAGAACACAGAAAAGAAAAGACTTGGTTAATACAGTTTGCTTCATAGCTGCTGATATCACACGTGCAGATAGCATCTCACTTGAATTTCTGGTTAAGACAAGAGATCCATATTTTGAGGGAGATTTCTATTTCTTTTTCTTCCTTCCACTTGTCCTCCCTTCCTTCTCTCCATCTTTCCTTCCTTCCCTCCCTCTTTCCTTTCTTCCTCCTTCCTTCTCTTTTTCCTTTCTTCCTTCATTCCTTCCTTCCTTCATTCTTTCCTTCCCTCCCTCTTTCCTTCCCTCCCTCCCTCTTTCCTTCCTTCCCTCCCTCTTTCCTTCCCTCCCTCCCTCTTTCCTTCCCTCCCTCCCTCTTTCCTTCCCTCCCTCCCTCTTTCCTTCCTTCCCTCCCTCTTTCCTTCCCTCCCTCCCTCTTTCCTTCCCTCCCTCCCTCTTTCCTTCCTTCCCTCCCTCTTTCCTTCCCTCCCTCCTTCCTTCCTTCCCTCCCTCTTTCCTTCCCTCCCTCCCTCTTTCCTTCCCTCCCTCCCTCTTTCCTTCCTTCCCTCCCTCTTTCCTTCCCTCCCTCCCTCTTTCCTTCCCTCCCTCCCTCTTTCCTTCCTTCCCTCCCTCTTTCCTTCCCTCCCTCCTTCCTTCCTTCCCTCCCTCTTTCCTTCCCTCCCTCCCTCTTTCCTTCCCTCCCTCCCTTTCCTTCCTTCCCTCCCTCTTTCCTTCCCTCCCTCCTTCCTTCCTTCCCTCCCTCTTTCCTTCCTTCCCTCCCTCTTTCCTTCCCTCCCTCTTTCCTTCCCTCCCTCCCTCTTTCCTTCCTTCCCTCCCTCTTTCCTTCCCTCCCTCCTTCCTTCCTTCCCTCCCTCTTTACTTCCCTCCCTCTTTCCTTCCTTCCCTCCCTCTTTCCTTCCCTCCCTCTTTCCTTCCCTCCCTCCCTCTTTCCTTCCTTCCCTCCCTTTCCTTCCTTCCCTCCCTCTTTCTTTCCCTCCCTCCCTCTTTCCTTCCCTCCCTCCCTCTTTCCTTCCCTCCCTCCCTCCCTCTTTCCTTTCTTCATTCCTTCCTTCCCTCCCTCTTTCCTTCCTTCCCTCCCTCTTTCCTTTCTTCATTCCTTCCTTCCCTCCCTCTTTCCTTCCCTCCCTCCCTCTTTCCTTTCTTCATTCCTTCCCTCCCTCCCTCTTTCCTTCCCTCCCTCCCTCTTTCCTTCCTTCCCTCCCTCTTTCCTTCCTTCCCTCCCTCCTTCCTTCCCTCCCTCTTTCCTTCCCTCCCTCTTTCCTTCCCTCCCTCCCTCTTTCCTTCCTTCCCTCCCTTTCCTTCCTTCCCTCCCTCTTTCTTTCCCTCCCTCCCTCTTTCCTTCCCTCCCTCCCTCTTTCCTTCCCTCCCTCCCTCCCTCTTTCCTTTCTTCATTCCTTCCTTCCCTCCCTCTTTCCTTCCTTCCCTCCCTCTTTCCTTTCTTCATTCCTTCCTTCCCTCCCTCTTTCCTTCCCTCCCTCCCTCTTTCCTTTCTTCATTCCTTCCCTCCCTCCCTCTTTCCTTCCCTCCCTCCCTCTTTCCTTCCTTCCCTCCCTCTTTCCTTCCTTCCCTCCCTCCTTCCTTCCCTCCCTCCCTCTTTCCTTCCCTCCCTCCCTCTTTCCTTCCTTTCCTCCCTCTTTCCTTCCTTCCCTCCCTCTTTCCTTTCTTCATTCCTTCCTTCCCTCCCTCTTTCCTTCCCTCCCTCCCTCTTTCCTTCCTTCCCTCCCTCTTTCCTTCCCTCCCTCTTTCCTTCCCTCCCTCCCTCTTTCCTTCCTTCCCTCCCTCTTTCCTTTCTTCATTCCTTCCTTCCCTCCCTCCTTCCTTCCCTCCCTCCCTCTTTCCTTCCCTCCCTCCCTCTTTCCTTCCTTTCCTCCCTCTTTCCTTCCTTCCCTCCCTCTTTCCTTTCTTCATTCCTTCCTTCCCTCCTTTTCCTCCCTTCCTCCTTCCTTCCTTCTTCCCTTCCTTCCTTCCCTCCTTCTTTCCTTCTTTCCTTTCCTCTTTCCCTCCTTTCTTCTTTACTTCCTTGTCTCACTCCTTCTTTCTTCTTTTCCTTTTTCCTTCCCTCCCTTTCCTTCCTTTCTCCTTCCATCCTTTCCTCTTCACTTCTTTCTCTCACTTTTTCCTTCCTTCCTTCCCTTCCCTTCCTTTCCCCTTTACTTCCTTCTCTCACTCTTTCCTTCCTTCTTTCCCTCTTTCCTTCCCTCCCTCTTTCCTTTCTTTCCTCCCTCTTTCCTTCCTTTCTTCCTCCTTCCTTCTGTCCATCTTCTAACCCTTCCCTCCTTCTTTTATAAAATATGTGTAGAGCCCACACTCTGTGCCCAGCATACAGGGAAATGAATTAGACAAAGATAAACATGTTGTCTGCCTCAAGGACATTTGGTTCCCCTGGGTAAGATACCAACCACTCTAAATACACAGATGTGTCTGGCAATAATCCAGAACTTTCCAGATCTCACATCTTCCAGTTATGAATGAACTTCAAAGGAAGAAGAGGAAAGGAAGAAGCAGTGATTCTGGATGGAGGGTTAGAGAACAATCTTCCAAGGAGGGGCTCCTGAGCTGATGTTGTGATGGTGAGAGCAAAAGTCAAGCAGGCCTGGGATATTCCAGGAAGAGGAAGGCAGCTGGGTGGCTGGCTGGAGCCAAGCACATGGAAAGAGGGAAGAGAGGAGGGAAGAAGGAGTAGGGGCACCCCAGAGTTCGTGACCTTCTCTCTGGCAGACAGGGTGTCTTCACAGGGCTCTGAGACAATCTGTAATATGTTTTACAGGAAGGAATAGATTCATGGAGAATCCACTCGAGCTGGAGGAAGACAAGGCTATCAAGGGTCTCCTGAAGCAGCCGCAGGGACTGACGGGGGAGCTCCGCCACAGTTCAGCACAGGTGGTATGAGAGGTGCTGGATTCAGAATATGTCTCACAGGTACCGGCCACAGGGGTGCTGGTGGGAGTCAGACTTCTCGCATTCAAAATAAAAAGAAATCACAAGACAAGGACAGAGAGGGGGACATGATGAGGCAAGAATGACTCCTTGTACTGGGGGCTGAGAAAATTCAAGAAGGGAATTTCCATGAATTCCCTTGAGAAAGAAAGACTGAGGGAAAAGTGGATTTTGCAGGCAGGTAGTCAGGAAAGTCCCTTTCTGTGAATTATTATAGGCACATATGATCTTTTTGAAGTTAGGAGATTATTTTGTTCAACATATTTGGAATGTTCTTTATTAAAATATAAAGCCTAAGTGTCCACCAACAGACAATTTGATTTTTTAAAATATGGCACATATATACCATGGAATACTACACAGCCATCAAAAGGAATGATGTTGTGCCTTTTGCAGCAACACAAAGGGAACTGGAGGCCATTATCCTAAGTGAAATGGCTCAGAAACAGAAAGTCAAGTACCACATGTTATCCCTTATAAGCGGGAATTAAATAATGTGTACACGTCGACATAGAGCATAAAAAAATAGACATCGAGGACTCAGAAGTCTCACAGGGTGGGATGGGATGAGGGATGGGAAATTACCTATTGGCTACCATGTACGTTATTTGAGTGATGGCCTCACTAACAGCTCAAACATTACCACTATGCAATATATTCATGTAACACAAGTGTACTCATACCCACAAAATCTATAAAAATACAAAGGTAATTTAAATAGAAATAGGATTATAAATCATTCCACTATAAAGACACACACACGTATGTTTATTGCAGCACTGTTCACAATAGTAAAGACTTGGAACCAACCCAAATGCCCATCAATGATAGACTGAATAAAGAAAATGTGGCACATGGACACCATGGAATACTATGCAGCCAGAAAAAAAGGATGACTTCATGTCCTTTGCAGGGACATGGATGAAGCTGGAAACCATCCTTCTCAGCGAAATAACACAAGAACAGAAAACCAAACACCGCATGTTCTCACTCACAAGTGGGAGTTGAACAATGAGAACACATGGACACAGGGAAGGGAACATCACACACCAGGGCCTGTCAGGAGGTGAGGGACTAGGGGAGGGGTAGCATTAGGACAAACACCTAATGTAGATGACAGGTTGATGGGTGCAGCAAACCACCATGGCACGTGTATACCTACGTAACAAACCTGCACATTCTGTACATGTACCCCAGAACTTAAAGTATAATAAAATAAAATAAAACAATAAAGCCTATGCTGCTTTTCCATTTCACCTTTCCAAGTATAAAATGTTGTGTCTCCTCTCCCCACAAAATAATTCCTATGTTGAAAATATACAATCGCCAGGGTGATGGTATCAGGAGGTGGGGCCTGTGGAGGAGGCTTCAACATATAATCTGTTATTTGTCAGCCCGTACATTTCGTTGTCAGTATTGTGCGAACAATCCTCTTGCTGTGTAAGACTTTCATTTTTCTTTTTCTTAATACACGCATGAATCGATGAAAAGGTATGTTCACTTAGAAAATTGCAGAATAAGTTTTCCATATGCTTACGTTTTCTGGTGTATCCCTCGTAACCCGAAGATAGAACCTGTACAATGACATTCCCATGTTCCTGACCCAAGCTGAGGGACTTGCAAATACTATATGTAGTATCAGTAGATGTATTGATGTTCTTAATTTACTAAGTTTATTTTAAAAATAGGAATGTAGTATTAAATTGTAATTACAGACACACAGTATGCATATATACTGTGTGTGTATACATGTGTATCTGTGTGTGGGTGTGTCTGTGTGTGTACATACATATTTCTCAGCCCCAATGCCAACTTCCTAGTCAATAAAGAAATCTCTAAAATCTTCCAGCTAAACTTGGAAAAGCAGCAAGTATCCATCCTGTTCTCTGTGATGCTTTTTTTTTTTTGAGCTGGGGTCTCACTACATTGCCCAGGCTGCAGTGCAGTGGTGCAATCATGGCTCGCTGCAGCCTCGACCTCCTGGACTCAAATGATCCTCCTGCCTCAGCCTCCCAAGTAGCTGGGACTACAGGTGTGAGCCACCACACTTGGCTAATTTTTTTTACTATTTTTTTTTGTAAAGATGGGGTCTTGCTGTGTTGCCCAGACCGGTCTTGATCTCTGGGGCTCAAGTCATCCTCCCACTCCGGCCTCCCAAAGAGCTGGATTCCAGGAGTGCACCCTGTCATTTAACATGCTATTGGAGATCTTATCCAACATGGTCAGACAAATAATTACAACAGACACAAGAACTGCAGAGGGAGAGTCAAAATATACTTTGCAGATGATATGACGGTATGCCAGGAAAAAACTAACAAAATCAACATTAAATAAATCCAAGAAGAGAATTCAGGAAGGTAGTCAGATAGAAAACTCAGAAGCAAATATCAATAGCTTCCATAAATACACAAACAATTGGCAGGTTAAAAAGGTAGGGGAAGAGACAGTCCTGCTTATAATATAGAAACAACAGCAACACTGAAATGAGACTTGGTCATCGAGAGTGTGCAAAACCTATATCAGGAAACCCAAAGACATAAAAGTAGAGTTGAGGCCATGGAAAGATGCCCTCAGGTCTCGGTATGGATGCCATGCCACATGGTTTTGGAGGTGCCCGTGGGGTCTTCCCTGAAAACGCACAGTGAGCCGTGATTGTGCCACTGCACCGCAGCCTGGGCAAGGTAGCGAGACCCCAGCTCAAAAAAAAAAAAAGCATCACAGATTGCAGAATGGACCCTTGCTGCATTTGTAACTTTAGCTAGAAGAGTTTAGTGTTGTCCTTATGGACCAGGAAGCTGGCATTGGGGCTGAGAAGTATGTATGTACCCACACAGACACCCCCGCACACAACAGGTTGCAACAATCGCCTGACGCCAGCCACCCGGTGCCTCTGCAGATGGGGAACATGTTTCGCAAGATCGGGCTTCCTCAGGATTTTGGGTTTTCAGAGCCAATGACTCGGCATGAGCAGAGAACTGGCTGGACGCTCCTTCTACCCAATTCCTCGCCGTCTCTTTCTTCACAGGTGTGAGGCACCTACACCGTCACCGGAAAGCCTTCCTCCACTCTTCTGCCAGCGCCTGTTTGACCCTTCCCACACAATTCCCCTAGTAAATCTCTGGCCCATCACGGGTCAGGCACAGTGGCTCATGCCTGTAATCCCAGCACTTTGGAAAGCCAAGGCAGGCAGATCACTTGAGCCCAGGAGTTCAAGACCAGCCTGGGCAACATAGTGAAGCCCCATTGCTACAAACAAAAAAAAAAGGTGCAAAAAAATTAGCCAGGCATGGTGGCACACGGCTGTCATCCCAGCTACCTGGGAGGCTGAGTTCAGAGGATCATGCAAGCCTGGGAGGTTGAGGCTGTAGTGAGCTCTGGTCATACCACTGCACTCCAGCCTGGGTGACAGAGCAAGACTGTCTCAAAACAAAACAAAAAAAAAGACGGCCGGGCACGGTGGCTCATGCCTGTAATCCCAGCACTTTGGGAGGCCGAGGCGGGTGGATCACGAGGTCAGGAGATCAACACCATCCTGGCTAACACGGTGAAACCCGGTCTCTACTAAAAATACAAAAAATTAGCCTGGCATGGTGGCGGGCGCCTGTAGTCCCAGCTACTTGGAAGGCTGAGGCAGGAGAATGGCGTGAACCTGGGAGGTAGAGCTTGCAGTGAGCCGAGATTGTGCCACTGCACTCCAGCCTGGGCGACAGAACTAGACTCCATCTCACAAAAAAAAAAAAGACCAAAAAAAACCCAAACTTTGTCCAATCCAGAGTTGACAGACACCTAAGTTTGATTCCATGTGTTTGCTTTTATGAACAGTGCTGCGACGAACACACAGTACGTGTGTCTTTTTGGTAGAATGACTTACTTTCCCTTGGGTAGATACCCAGTAATGGGATTGCTGGCTCAAATGTTAATTCAATTCTTAGGAAGACATGGTGCATCTATACCATGGAATACTATGCACCCATTAAAAAGAATGAAATCATGTCCTTTGCAGCAATATAGATGCAAGAGGAGGCCATTTGCCTATGTAAATTAACACAGAACCAGGAAACTAAATATCAGACGTTCTCACTTCTTACTGGGAGGTAAACATCAAGTACAGATGGACATAAAGATGGGAACAATAAACACTGAGCAATTCAATGGGGCAAGGAAGGGATGGGGCAAGGGTTGGAAAACTATTGAGTGCTATGCTGACTACCTGGGTGACGGGATCCTTGTGCTCCAAACCTCAACATCACACAATATACCCAGGCAACAAACCTGCACATGTACCCCCGAATCTAAAATAGAAGTTGAGGCCAGATGCGGTGGCTCACACCTGTCATCCCAGCACTTTGGGAGGCCAAGACGGGTGGATCACGAGCTCAGGAGTTCAAGACCAGCCTGGCCTACATGGTGAAACCGCATCTCTACTAAAAATACAAAATTTAGCTGGGCGTGGTGGTGCGTGCACCTGTAATTCCAGCGACTCGGGAGGCTGAGGCAGGAGGATCGCTTGAACCCGGGAGGTGGAGCTTGCAGTAAGCTGAGATCACGCCAGTGCACTCCAGCCTGGGTGACAGAGCCAGACTCCGTCTCAAAAAAAAATTTTTTTTTAATTTAAAAAATAAAATAGAAGTTGGAGGGGGAAAAAAAATCTAAACTGATACAATCCTAAAGGTGTCAGAATGACCCAAGTCGATATGCAAATTTGATGTGATCCAATAAAGATAGTTCACAGAATTTCTTTTAGGCAAACTGCACGAATCGATTTGAAAATTGCTGTGGGGAAAAGATTCCAAATGAGGCGGCAAAGAGGAAAATTCTGGTATGTACAAAGATTGAGAACACAACGGCCCTGTAGGAGATTAAAACATTTGAGAAGCTTCTATAATTAAACGGGAGGTACTACAGGCATTAATGGAGGAAGGAACAGGGTACAATTTCCAGAAATAGGCCAACTGCATGTGGAAATTGAGTACACGACAAAAGGGGCAAAAGATGGGCGTTTTAATAAACTCTGTTGGGGCACGTGAAGCCACATTAGGAAACAGATAAAATTAGCGCCAAGACCTCATAGTATGCATGAGTGAACTCCAGGGCAAAAACAAAGTTAAACCATGAGAAGATTGCAAGAAAGCAGGAATCATTAGTTTAACCTCCACAGAAAGAAAATGCTTCCTAAACGAAAATTCAGAAAGATGGTTAGATAGATTTCACTATTTAAAAAACTACTTGTTTAAAAAACAGGCCGGGCAGTGGCTCATGCCTGTAATCCTGGCACTTTGAGGGCTGAGGTGGGGTTATCGCTTGAGGCCAAAAGCTCAGGACCAGCCTGGGAAACAGAGAGAGGCCTCATCTCTACAAAAAATTTAAAAAATTAACCGGGTGTGGCGGTGCGTGCCTGTAGCTCCAGCAAGCTGGGAGGCTGAGATGGGAGGATCACTTGAGCCCAAGGGATGGAGGTTGCAGTGAGCCAAGATCGTGCCACTGCACTCCAGACAGAACAAGACACTATCTCAAAAAAAAATCACATGGTAAAAAACAAAACAAACCTCCATAAGCAAAGTAAAAAATAAATAATGAGCTGGAAGAAAATTTGCAACTTCCATCAGAAATATTAACAGCTATTTTTCAGATATCTAAAAAGTTCAACTCCAGAAAAACCCCAAACATGCTACAAAGAAAAGGGCAAAAATAAGAGTTTATATACAGAACAGGCTCAAATGGCCCTCAACACATATGTTCTCCTTTATATCTAATAACAGACATCCTAATTCAGACCATACTGAAATACTATTTCTTTTTTTTTTAAAGTTCTGGGATACATGTGTAGAACGTGCAGGTTTGTTACATAGGTATACATGTGCCGCGGTGGTTTGCTGCACCTATCAACCCATCATCTAGCTTTTAAGCCCTGCATGCATTAGGTATTTGTCCTAATGCTCTCCCTCTCCTTGTTCCCCAGCCCCCAACAGGCTCTGGTGTGTGATGTCCCCCTCCCTGTGTCCCTGTGTTCTCACTGTTCAGCTCCTACTTGTGAGAACATGTGGTGTTTGGTTTTCTGTTCCTGCGTTATTAGGCTGAGAATGATGCCTTCCAGCTTCATCCATGTCCCTGCAAAGGACATGAACTCATCCTTTTTATGGCTGCGTAGTATTCCATGGTGTATTTTTCTAATCTTTTCTTTTTTGAGATGGAGTCTTGCTCTGTCGCCCAGGCTGGAATGCAGTGGCGCAATATCAGCTCAATGCAAGCTCCACCTCCCGGGTTCACGCCATTCTCTCACCTCAGCCTCCCGAGTAGCTGGGACTACAGGCGCCCGCCACCACGCCCGGCTAATTTTGTTTTTGTATTTTTAGTAGAGACAGGGTTTCACTGTGTTAGCCAGGATGGTCTCGATCTCCTGACCTCGTGATCCGCCCGCCTCGGCCTCCCAAAGTGCTGGGATTACAGGCATGAGCCACCGCGCTCGGCCCCATGGTGTATATGTGCCACATTTTCTTTTTCCAGTCTATCATTGATGGGCATTTGGGTTGGTTCCAAGTCTTCACTATTATAAATAGTGCTGCAATAAACATCCGTTTGCATGTGTCTTTATAGTACAATGATTTATAATCCTTTGGGTTTATACACAGTAATGGGATTTCTGGGTGAAATGGTATGAAATACTATTTCTTATCTATCAGATTGAGAAAAAATTCCAAAGCACTGGCATCAAACTTCTCTAATAAGGCTGTGGACATCAGGCACTCAGAGACAGTGTGGGCGGGAAGGCAAAATGGCAAAAACCCTATGGGAGTAAGTTGAGTAATATCCAATGCAATGACACATGGATGCATCCTTCGATCCAGCAAAATCACCTCTAGGAATCTACCCTCAAGATACAAGGTGGACTGCCAATGTGAACCGAAGGTGACTCATTGCTTGCTAATAAAATGAAGAAATAACCCTACAAAGACAATCGCAAAGGATGATGCTGGAAGAGGGGGGCCTCCAAAGAGACGGTGATGAATCTCCCACCCCATCATGCCTGCCATGTTTCCGAGTCCCAGTGTCCATCAGAGAAACCAGAGGCAAGGCTGAGACAATGTGAATCTATAGAGAATGAAAAGTCTCTTCTCTTCTGACGGATTTATGGCTGCGAAGGTTTTGACAAAAAGTTTCCGGAATGGCACTGCAGGCAGGAACGTAGGATCCAACTCAACCTTCCTTTTACAGATACGAGATCTTGAGGACTCAATTATGCAAGAGAGAGGAGGGGAGTCGGAGTCCCCCATCACGCTCACTTCCCACAGTTCTCGTTGCACATCACGCTTTCACCCCTTACCCACCTAGCCTCCATTTGTCCCTGGTTAAAAGGCAAGGGAACAGGTTTGGGGTGCATTGTATGCAGTGGGAAAGGCCATCTGTATAACGTCAGGACCGCCACATGCTCTCGTCTTTACACGGATGAAATATGTCACGGCTCTGACTGTCAAAAACAAAAAGCACAGAAAGCAGGCAACAGCCTGTTCTTTTTTTTTTTTTTTTTTTTTTGGAGATGGAGTCTTGCTCTTGTCGCCTAGGCTGGAGTGCAATGCCACAATCTCGGCTCACTGCAACCTCCCACTCCCAGGTTCAAGTGATTCTCCTGCCTCAGGCTCCCAAGTAGCTGGGATTACAGGCGTCCGCCACCACGCCCGGCTAGTTTTTTTTTTGATATTTTTAGTAGAGATGGAGTTTCACCATGTTGGTCAGGCTGGTCTCGAACTCCTGACCTCGTGATCTTGAGCACACAGTCAGTCCTCCTCTGTATCTCAAAGCAAGGCAAAGAGGCAAACTTCACAGTTAACACACAATGGACCAGAACAGAGGCTGCCAAACGTCCCCATTTCATAGCATACATGCTACCCAGAAAACCTGTTCACAGCACTCTAAGCAAAAAAAAAGTTTTTTATATATATAAAATTTTTCATATATAAATTTTACATATATTTTATAAAATATATTTTATATATTTTATAAAGTTAAAATTATATAAATGTTAAAATATATTTTATAAAAGTTTAAAATATATAAAATACATACATTTTATATATTGTATAATATATAAAAATATATTTTATTTAATAAATTTATATTATATACTTATACCTAATAAATTTATATTATATACTTATATCTAATAAATTTATATTATATAACATTTATATAATAAATTTATATTATATAACATTTACATAATAAATTTATATTATATAACATTTACATAATAAATTTGTTATATAACATTTACATAATAAATTTGTGTTATATAACATTTATATAATAAATTTATGTTATATAACTTTATATAATAAATTTATATTATATAACATTTATATATAATAAATTTATATTATATATTTATATGATAAATTCATTTTCTACAATACTTATATATAATAAATGCATATTATAATTAATATTAAAATATATATTTTATATAATAAATATATAAAATTTGTATGTAATATATAATTTTATATTTTATAAAATTTTAAAAATACAAAATATGTATATTTTATATATTATATAAAATATATAAAATTATATTTTTAATATATATTTAAAAAATCCAAGGTGATGATGTTGAGAGGTGGGGTTTTTGAGAAGTCATGAGGTCATGAGAATGGAACCTGAAGCATGAGATGAGTGTCCTTACAAAAGGGGCCCCAGAGAGCTCCCTCACACCTTCCACCATGTGAGGTCACAGCAAGAAGGAGCCATGTAGGAACCAGGAAGTGGGTCCCCACCAGACACTGAATCTGCCACTACTCAGGAGGCTGAGGTGGGAGGATCACTCGAGCCCAGGAGCTCGAGGCTGCAGTGAGCTATGATTGCACCACTGCACTCCAGCCTGGGTGACAGAACAAGACCCTGTCTCAAAATGAATAAATAAAAGAAAATAAAAAAGAGTTAAAAAAAAATAGAGCTTCCAGGAGTTGTGGACAACATCAAACAACCTCATACTACACATAATTGGAATCCCCGAAGAAAGCGGAGGAAATATTTTAAGGTGATGGCTGAAATTTTTGCAGAGAGAGGACAGAAGAATAATTTTAATTTCCTTCTCTGTGGCTTTGTGTATTTTCTAAATCTAAGTGGACATCAATTACTATCCTTTTACAATTAACCATTTTCTCAGTCAACACAGCCTTCCAAACATATACATAATTTGCATAAACAAACAAGATATTTCATACTAATTTGACAAGAAAGTTCTGCCTAGTGCGGTCACAATTGACAGTTAATAAACGTGTAACTTTTAAGAGGCAATCGTTTGTGTTATTTAACATCAGACTGGTGTTTCCCACTGGTATTTTCATTAGATTTTTTAAAAAAATATCTTTATCACAGCTCATGAATCTGTAGGATATAACGAATTTAAGTTGAGGCCAGGAAATATGCATTGACTTCTTGTATTTCTCTAATTTCACATGTGTGCAGGAGGTCACCCCACAGTAGAAGAGGTTCCCTGTGCAGTGGGGTCCCCTGTTTGCAATGGGAGGGTCATTTTCATTCCACTTTTTTGTCTCAAACACAGGGGGTCCAATCATGCACCTTTCTGCTTGTGACGCTATGAAAGCAGCCTTCATCTATTCTACACGGGGCAAGTAACACAATAGGCCTCCATGGTTCTCCGGGCTGATACCCAGCCTGCCTGCCACATAAGGCCAATGATGACTGAGGACAGATACCTTGCTGTAGACTCTCTGCACACCACTGCCTGACCAAGTGCCAGGCATAAGACAAGCACCCCATAAATGTTCATTGACTGAATGAATGAGCTCACCCATCCATTGATGAGTCAATCAGAGATGAAAGGTTGACACTCCCTTCCCTGAAAGGGCAAGACAGATGGACTATGGACTGAATGTGTGTGTCTTCCCAAAATTCCAACGTTCAATCCTCGCCCTCAAGGTGATGGTGTTAGGAGGTGGGGTCTTTGAAGGTGATGAGGTCGTGAGGGTGGGGCCCCATCAATGGGATGTGTGCCCTTATAAAAGGGACCCCAGAGAGCTCCCTCGTCCCCTTCCACCATATGAGGACACAGCTACAAGGCACGATCTATGAACCAGGAAGTGGGTTCTCACCAGACACCGAATCTGCCCCCACCTTGATCTTGGACTTCCCACCTCCAGAACTGTGAGCAATAAATATCTATAATTTATAATCCACCCAGACTATGGTATTTTTGTTGTAGCAGCCTGAATGGCACTAAGAAAAGATGCAAATAATACTTCCCAGGTCCTCATCCCCGTCCCTGAGGGGGGCTGTTTCACAACCAAGTTGACACTGGATATCTTAGCCCTTTCTAAGGCAGAGCGCAAGACAGTTTTTTGCAATAGATTTATTCCATCAGCTGGTCTCTCTGCATTTCGTGGAGTTGAAGTGAAGCGTCCACACAGCGTCTTGGAGACATGAGTGGGAACATTGGCCCTGGGTCATCACTGAGGATATGAATTTCAAACTAGATGACACAGTTTGGACAGACAGTTTTTGCCAACAGATTTATTCCATCAGCAGCTCACTCTCTCTGCATTTTACGGAGTTGAAGTGAAGAGTCCACATGGCCTCTTGGAGACACGAGTGGAAACCACTGGCCCTGGGTCCTAACTGAGGATATGCATTTCAAACTAGATGATATAGTTTGGATGTGTGTCCCCACCCAATCTTATGCAGAATTGTAATCCCCTGTGTTAGAGGTGGGGCTTGATGGGAGATGACTGGATCATGGGGGTGGGGTTCTCATGAATGGTTTTGCATTATCCTCTTGGTGCTATTTTCATGAAAGTGAGTGAGTGAGTTAGTACGAGACCTGGTTGTTTAAAAGTGTGTGGCACCTCTTCTCTCTCTTGCTCCTGCTCCCACCACGTCAGACGTGCCTGCTTTCCCTTCACCTTCGTCTGTGATTGTAAGGTTCCTGAGGCCTCCACAGAAACCAACCAGAAGCCGCCATGCTCCCCGTACAGCCTGCAGAAGTCTGAGCCAATGAAAACTGTTTTCTTTATAAATTACCCAGCCTCAAGGATTTCTTTATAGCAGTGCCAGAATGGACTCATCCACTGGCCTTTATTGCCCTTACAGGTTGCAATAGGGAGTATCAGGGCCATGGTAGGAAGAAACAGTGAAAAAGTTGGTAGAACCCCAAGTCCCTAAATGAACAGTCCAATCAGAGGAGCCCAGCTGATGTCTAGATTATATGTTAGGAATTCTTGAATGCATCTTTTTAAAAAAAAAAAAAAAGTTCTGATTTCAAGGGAAAAAAAAAAAACCAGTCATAACTAGACATGTAGCTGATGTTCGTGAAAAGCTATAAAACCACCTTGCAAAGCAAAACCAAATCAAGAGAGGAGGCACTGAGAACCATGAGATCTAAAGTCAGTAACTATGAACTCTCCCCCAGAAATAAAATGCCCTGGTTAGTAAAGATGGAAATAAAATTGGTTTAAAGGGAAAAATGACAGCCATATAGGGAATCACATCTCCATACCTAAATGAACGCGTGGATGACTCTACACTTAAACAGTTCCGATTTGCGAGACGTTAACAAAATGACCCAAAGCTTGAAAAACGATGCCAACAGGTTTAAGTGTTTGAGTCTTGTTTCTGGACCGTAAAATTAAAACAGAAAATTCGTTCTGCAAGAAAACGTTAGAGGGCCCCTTTTTCAAGATCTTTACCCCTTCTACATGGTCCCTGCCCTTTGGGGAAGTAGCACTTATAGCTTTATAAGTTCAAAGCTTGAAGGACAGAGAGAGAGAGAAAGTGAACAAGAGAAAAGGAGAGAGACCGAGAAGTGAAAAAGACAAAGGGAAGCAAAAAAGAGAAAGAGAGAGCAAAACAAGTGAATAAGAGAGAGAGGGGAAGAGAATGAACACCTTAAAAGAAATGAGGATTCCCCTGCTGCTGCTCAGTGGGACAGCCCCGGTGGGTACGTGATGGGACCTCTCCATCCAATGACCCTCAGCTTCTACTGGTTCCCATCCCAGCAGGCACAGTGGGGACATGATATGAGCCTGCCTGCTTTTTGCTCCTCCAAGCTCTGAGCTCAGCAGTCCATGGCAGCCCTGGACAGAGTTTAACTCCCGCAACAGCACCCCGCGGCCTGTTCCACTCATATCAGAGTTACCCCCTTTCTAGGTCTCCGTGCTGAGCCCAAGGGATGCCCGGAGAAAAGGAACCAAAAGTTATTCCTGAGAGGGTATGACCGAGAGTCCCTGATTCCTTTTTCCGCCACCCCTGAAAACATCCAGCTTGCTTTTCTGATGTTTTCTTAAGAAAGATGTACTGACACCATTCTTGAAATAGGTTTTGCATTCAGGTGGGTTAGACCGAGCCAAAATCGAGACCCAGAGACACAGTCAGTGATATGGTTCCGCTGCATCCCCACCCAAATCTCATCTTGAATTGTAGCTCCCATAATTCCCACGTACTGTGGGAGGGACCTGGTGGGAGGTAATTGAATCAAAGGGGCAGGTCTTTCCCATGCTGTTCTCGTGAACGTTAAGTCTCACGAGATCTGATGGCTTTATAAAGGGAAGTTCCCCTGCACACGCCCTCTCTTGACTGCTGCCATGTAAGATAAGACATCCTTTGCTCTTCCACCATGATTGTGAGGCTTCCCCAGCCTTGTGGAACTGTGAGTTCATTAAACCTCTTTCCTTTATAAATTGCCCAGTCTCAGGTCTGTGTTTATCAGCAGCATGAGAGCAAACTAATACAGTCAGAGATGTCCCAGCCTCTGAGGACAGACACAGGGAATTCAGTTTATGGTGAGTGAGGGAAATGCCACAAAACGCAGGCAGACATAGGGAGCCCTGGGAAATCTCTACAGGGACCCAGAGACTCTTGTAATTATTTCTAAAAACAGTGAGCATTTCCTGCAAATCAAAACCACAATGAGATACCAACTCAGGCCAGTTAGAATGGCGATCATTAAAAAGTCAGGAAACAACAGATGCTGGAGAGGATGTGGAGAAATAGGAAGGCTTTTACACTGTTGGTGGGAGTGTAAATTAGTTCAACCATTGTGGAAGACAGTGTGGTGATTCCTCAAGGATCTACGACTAGAAATACCATTTGCCTCAGCAATTCCATTACTAGGTATCTATCCAAAGGATTATAAATCATTCTACTATAAAGACACATGCACACATATGTTTATTGTGGCACTGTTCACAATAGCAAAGACTTGGAACCAACCCAAATGTCCATCAATGATAGACTGGATAAAGGAAATGTGGCACACATATACCATGGAATACTATGCAGCCACGAAAAAGGATGGGTTCATGTCCTTTGCAGGGACATGGATGAAGCTGGAAACCATCATTCTCAGCAAACTGACACAGGAACAGAAAACCAAACACCACATGTTCTCACTCATAAGTGGGAGTTGAACAATGAGAACACATGGACACAGAGAGGGGAACATCACACATCAGGGCCTGTCAGGAGGTGAGGGGCTAGGGGAGGGACAGCATTAGGAGAAATACCTAATGTAGATGACAGGTTGATGGGTGCAGCAAACCACCATGGCACATGGATACCTGTGTAACAAACCCGCACGTTCTGTACGTGTATCCCAGAACTTAAAGTATAATTTAAAAAAGAAAGAAAGAAAAGAAAGAAAAAACAAAAGCAGGAAAAAAAAAAAAGACATACCAGAGAGTAGGTAATTTATAAAGGAAAGAGGTTGCGTTGAGTCACAGGTCTGCATGGCTAGGGAGCCCTCAGGAAACTTAAAATCACAGCAGAAGGGGAAGCGAGGCACATCTCACATGGCAGCAGGATAGAGAGAGAGAGCAAAGAAAACCGCACACTTTTACCATCAGATCTTGTGAGAAGTCCCTCACTATCATGAGAACAGCATGGGGGAAACAGCCCCCATAATCCAGTCACCTCCATCAGGTCTTTCCCTTGACATGTGGAGATCACTTCGACATGAGATTTGGGTGGGGACATAGAGCCAAACCATATCAGCCTCCCAAAGTGCTAGAATTAACGGCATGAGCCACCGCACCTGGCCGATATCCCCCTTTTTATAAGGACACTAGTCATGTGGAATTCGGGTCTACCCTAGTGGCCTTTGCTTAACTTGATCATCTGCAATGAACTTACTATCAAATAAGGCCATATTCACAGGCTACTGGGGGTTAAGACTCCAATTAATCTTTTTATGGAAACCTAATTTGAACCGTAACACCCCAATGAACACACATACACACACACACACATACACACAAGCCGAGGCTTGAATACACACACGCACACAGACATACCAGGGGCTGGGCGCGGTGACTCACACCAGGGGCTGAGCACGGTGACTCACACCAGTAATCCCAGCACTTTAGGAGGTGAGGCGGCCAGATCATGAGGTCAGGAGTTCGAGATCAGCCTGGCCAGCATGGTGAAACCCCATCTCTACTAAAAATACAAAAAATTAGTCACGTATGGTGGCAGGTGCCTGTACTCCCAACTACTCAGGAGGCTGAGGCAGGAGAGTCACTTGAAACCGGGAGGCAGAGGTGGCAGCGAGCCGAGATTGCGCCACTGCACTCCAGCCTGGGTGACAGAGCCAGACTCCATCTCAAAAAAAAAAAGACACACCAGCACTGGTGAGAGGGAGCTCCTTAGAAGGATGGATGACCCACGTGCATTCCCTCCCCGACTGTGTCTCCGTGACTTTGCTCTGTTGTACTGAAAATCCCTCCCAGCCCCCCATTAAAGCACAACTGCAAACAGATGTCATCGCTCTCAATAACCTAGAATGTCTCCCTCATTTCTTTTCTTTTTTTTTTGGACATGGAATCTCACTCTGTTGCCAGGCTGGAGTGCAATGGCGTGATCTCTTCTCACTGCAACCTCCGCCTCCCGGGTTCAAGCAATTCTCCTGCCTCAGCCTCTTGAGTAGCTGGGATTACAGACGTGTGCCACCATGCCCAGCTAATTTTTGTAACTTTTGTAGAGACGGGATTTCACCATGTTGGCCAGGCTGGTCTCGAACTCCTGACCTCAAGTCATCTGCCCGCCTCAGCCTCCCAAAGTGCTACGATTACAGGCGTGAGCCAGTGCGCCCGGTCCGGCCCCTTATCATCTTTTCATCATGTGTTCATCACGGACTCACAGATGGCCAGTGCATCTGTCTCTGACATCACAGAATAAGTGCTGTTTCGGTTCAGTTCTGCCTGCAACTTAATCTCAGCTGCACCAGCCGTGACCGGGCACCCCATGCCAGCTGCTCCTGTCTGGACAGCTGCTGGATGTCTCACAGGTTATCCAGGATAGTGACACTATTCACAATAGCAAAGACATAGAATCCACCCAAATGCCCATCAACGATAGACTGGATAAAGAAACTGTGGTCCATAGACACTGTGGAATACTATGCAGCCATGAAAAAGGAACAAGATCATGTCCTTTGCAGGGACATGGATGGAGCTGGAAGCCGTTATCCTCAGCAAACTAACGCAGGAACAGAAAACTCAACACGGCCTCTTCTAAGTGGGAGCTGAATGATGAGAATACATGGACACAGGGAGGGGAACAACACACATCGGTGCCAGTTGAGGGGTGGGGTGGGGGAGGGAGAGCATCAGGAAGAATAGCTAATGGATGCTGAGCTTAATACCTAGGTGATGGACTGATCTGTGCAGCAGAGAACCATGGTGCATGTTTATCAATGTAACAAACCTGCACATCCTATACATGGACCCCGGAACTTCAATAAAAGGTGGAGCCAAAAACCAAAAGGAGACTGAGCGTTTGCCCCATGGAAATGCTGCTGCCTCTTTCCTCCTGAGTTCGGGGAGCTTTGCAGCCTCATGGCTCAATGAGGCCAGGCACAGCTGCGGTCTGCAGGGTTTGTATGTAGATAACCATGCAACTCAAGTGAGGAGAAAGGTCACCGACGTCTGTGAGGGTTACACAGTTGGCAAAATACATGATGTTGGTAGGGTGAGATGAGAGAAAGTTCCCTTCCAGACCCTGAGCTATGTTTAGAACGCTCTCAGCTCACTGTCCTAATTTTAACAATCTAACTTGGAAGGCTGACCTCGGTGGCAGCCAAGGTTTGGGGAAGCTACAAAAATAATAGGTGTCTGCACACATAGCTCACTGCTCGCCACGAAGGAAACCAGAGGTGGTCCAAAGGTTCAAGTGCGTAAAAATTGAATCGTACTGATAGTAGACGGAAACGGGGTGGTTGTCGTAGTTGTTTCTTAAGATATAACCAAAATAGAGGCCAGGCACAGTGGCCCACGCCTGTAATCCCAGCAATTTGGAAAGCTGAGAAGGAAGGATCACTTGAGCCCAGGAGTTCCAGACCAGCGTGGACAACATAGCAAGACCCCATCTCTACACGAAAATCAAAAAAATTAGTCAGGTGTTGTGAGAGTACCTACGGTCCCAATTACTCAGGGGGCTGAGACGGGAGGATCGTTTCAGCCCAGGAGTTTGAGGCTGCAGTGGGCTATGATTGTGCCACTGCACTCCAGCCTAGGCAGCAGAGTGAGACCCTGTCTCAAAAACAAACAAAGATATAATCGCAATAGAATGATAGTTACGAGAGGCTGCAAAGGAGGTGGAGAGGATAACGAGGAGTTGGTTAATGGGTACAGACATACAGTTAGATCCAAGGACTAAGTCGTCGTGTCTGATAGCACAGTACAGCAACGATAGTCAACAAGAATATATGGTATGTTTCAAAGTAGCTAGAAGATTTGAAATGTTCCCAGCACAAGAAAAATAATCAATGGGCTTGCGCACAGTGGCTCACGCCTACAATCCCAGCACTGCGGGAGGCCGAGGCGGGCAGATCACCTGAGGTCAGGAGTTTGAAACCAGCCTGGCCAACATGGTAAAACCCCATCTCTACCAAAAATACAAAAATTAGCCGGGCTTGGTGGCAGACACCTGTAGTCCCAGCTACTTGGGAGGCTGAGACAGCAGAATCATTTGAACCCAAGAGGCAGAAGTTGCAGTGAGCTGAGATCACACCACTGCACTCCAGCCTGGGTGACAGAGGGAGACTCTGCCTCAAAAAAAAAAAAAAAGGAAAGAAAAATAATCAATGTTGGGGGTGACGAATACCCTAAACACCCTGATTTGATCATCGGACCATAAATGTGTACAAATAGTCATAAATCAGAGTCATATCTATCAGAATATCACAGGCACCCCATAAACATGTACTACCATTATGTATCAATAAAAAGTTAAAAATACATGTAATCTGATGTTTAAGATGGCTTTTCTAAAAAAAAAAAAAAAATGCACAAGTTTTAGAAGAAAAACTATATACCTGACCTCATAAAAATGTTTAAATTCTATATAATCAAAAGTGCCTCAAATAACATCCAAACGCAAATGACAAATTGGCAGCCCACAGAGAAAGGAATTACTTTTTTGTCTATAAAGAGCTCTTTTTTTTTTTTTTTTTTTTTTTTGACACGGAGTCTCGCTCAGTCGCCCAGGCTGGAGTACAGTTGCGCGATCTCGGCTCACTGCAAGCTCCACCTCCCAGGTTCACGCCATTCTCCTGTCTCAGCCTCCCGAGTAGCTGGGACTACAGGCGCCCGCCACTACGCCCGGCTAATTTTTTTGTATTTTTAGTAGAGACGGGGTTTCACCGTGTTAGCCAGGATGGTCTCGATCTCCTGACCTTGTGATCCGCCCGCCTCGGCCTCCCAAAGTGCTGGGATTACAGGTGTGAGCCACCGCGCCCGGTCTATAAAGAGCTCTTCTAACCAAACCCCAGTCCCTCCACAAATGGGTAAAGGAAATGAATATGCAATTTGGAGATATGAAATAAAACATAAGCATATGAAACAAAGTTCAGTCTCGCTGACAATGAAATAATGAATAAAGCAATTGTGAGCTTTCATCAATCAGATGGAACAGGTTAAAAAGTAGGGTTGTTATCCAGAATGCGTATGCCTTGGAGAAGTTAGAAGTTTACATACTCAGTTCAAATGTACCCACCAAGACTGCATTTTCTTAGGAGATAAGTTGACAATGACTCCTGAAAGTTGACAGGCAGCCAGGCCTGGTAGCTTATGCCTGTAATCCCAACACTTTGAGAGGCCAAGCTGGGAGGATCAGCGGAGGCTAGGAGCACGAGGCCCAGCCTGGGCAACATAGCAAGACCCCACCTCTCCAAAAATAAAAATAAATTCGCCAGATGTGGTGATGCTCGCCTGTAGTCCCAGCTACCCTGGAGGCTGAAATGGGAGGATCACTGGAGCCCAGGAGGTAGAGGCTGCAGCGAGCTATGATTGCACCACTGCACTCCAGCCTGGGTGACAGAGCAAGACGCTGTCTCTTTAAAATAAAGAAAAGAAAATTTACATGCATTTTCTTTTTGGCTCAGCTATTCCACTTCCAAGAATTACTTGCACAGATACACTCCCACACATATGCTAAGATATACGAGAAAACCATGCATGGCTGCCTTGTTTAGAATCAAAAACCGTTTAGTTTCATCAACATTTTATAAAAGACTTTTTGCAGGTGTTATTTAAAAAGAAACACCTTATTGTTCTTAGCAACAACTTGGATGGCTCTCCAGGGAATTCTATTGAGTGAAGTAAAAAAAGACACACGTGATTTGAAAGGGGTTACACTCTGTATGACTCCATTTATATGACATTCTTGACATGAGAAAAGGTACAGAAATAGAGAACAGACTAGTAATTCTCAGGGGTTCAGGATGGGAGAGGAGGTTGAGGTAGGATGCAGAGAGAGAAACAGGAGGGGTTGTTGGTGAAAGAAATGCTGTGTGTGTTGAGGACAATGCTGGCTTCACAAACCTGCACGCGCTATGAAATTGCACAGAACTCGGTACAAAAACCCAGACGGATATGAGTAAAACATAAGATCAATGCATTATTGCCTGAATGTGAATATCCTCCTTGTGACATGGTATTATTGCTTTCCAAGATGTTATCACTGGGGGAAGTAGACACAAGATTCTTTCCTATTATTTCCTACAACTGCTTATAAATCTACAATGATCTCAAAGTAAAAACCTTAATTGGAAAAAAAAAAAAAAGTCTAGGCAGGAAGCAGTGGGTCACACCTGTAATCCCAACACTTTAGGAGGTCAGGGTGAGACAATCACTTGAGGCCAGGAGTTTGAGATCAGCTTGGGCAACATAGCAAGACCCCATCTCTACAAAGAAATTTAAAACTTAGCCAGGCATGGTGGCTGGCATGTGTAGTCCCAGGTACGTGGGAGGCTGAGATGGGAGGATTGTTTGAGCCCAGGACTTGGAGGCTGCAGTGAGCTATGATTGCATTACTGCACTCCAGCCTGGGCAACAGAGCAAGATCCTGTCTCTAAAAATCAATGAAAAGATAAGTAAGTAAATAAATAAATCTATGCTTACGCCATATGATATTTCATTCTTAAAAAACAGGAAAAACAAAAGTCCTATCCTTCTTGATCCTAGTACAGTTGTTTTGAAAATATCTATATGTTTCATGGGGGCTGGGCGCAGTGGCTCACGCCTGTAATCCTAGCACTTTGGGAGGCCGAGGCAGGTGGATCACGAGGTCAGGAGTTCGAGACCAGCCCCATCAACATGGTGAAACCCCGTCTGTACTAAAAGTACAAAAATTAGCCGGGCATGGTAGCACGCACCTGTAATCCCAGCTACTCGGGAAGCTGAGGCAGGAGAATCACTTGAACCCGGGAGGCAGAGGTAGCAGTGAGCCGAGATCACACCACTGCACTCCAGCCTGGGTGACAGAGGGAGACTCCATCTCAGAAAAATAATAATAATAAAAATAAATAAATAAATAATAAAACAAAACTAAAAAAATAAAAACTATGTGTTTTATGATTCCCGTTTGAACTGCTGATCTTCCTACACCCTGGTCCCTTCATCTAACACTGAGGGCTGGAGACACAGTGAGTTTTGTCTACTGTCATGAGCTTCAGGGCATGGCAGGTACAGGTGTTGAGTTTTTGTTGTTTTATCATGAGGTTGGTGCAAAAGTTAATGGCAAAAGCAGCAATTACTTTTGCAGCAACATACTAATTATTATTATTATTATTATTATTATTATTATTATTACTGATAGGGTCTTGCTCTGTCACCCCGGCTGGAGTGCAGTGGTGAAAACACAGCTCACTGCAGCCTCAAACTCCCAGACTCAAGCAATCCTCCTGCCTCAGCCTCCTAGGCAGCTGGGACTACAGGCACGTGCCAGCACATCTGCCAGTTTTTTTTTTAATCTTTTGTAGAGACAGGGTCTTGCTCCATCGCTCAGGCTGATCTCAAACTCCTGTTTTCAAGTGATTCTCCTGCCTCAGTCCCCCAAGTAGCTGGAACTACAGGTGTGTGCCACCATGCCCCACTAATTTATTTTTATTTTTGTAGAGATGGGGTCTCACTATGTTGGCCGAGCTGATCTCAAACTCCTGGCCTCAAGTGATCCTCCCACCTTGGCCTCCCAACGTGTTGCAATTATAGGCATGAACAGGCTACAGACCGCACCATCATCTCCTCCATCAAAGAGGTTCCTGGACTTTACTTTCATGTTTGGTATACACTGCCTTGAATCCTTTCTCTTTTTTTGAGACCGAGTCTCGCTCTGTTGCCCAGGCTGGAGTGCAGCGGTGCGATCTCGGCTCACTGCAAGCTCTGCCTCCTGGGTTCACGCCATTCTCCTGCCTCAGCCTCCCGAGTAGCTGGGACTACAGGTGCCCGCCACCACACCTGGCTAATTTTTTTTGCATTTTTAGTAGAGATGGGGTTTCACCGTGTTAGCCAGGATGGTCTCGATCTCCTGACCTCGTGATCCGCCCGTCTTGGCCTCCCAAAGTGCTGGGATTACAGGCGTGAGCCACTGCGCCCGGCCACAAGCTCATATTGAAAAGATGCTCAGCTGGGTCTGGTGGCTCATGTCTGTAATCCCAGCACTTTGGGAGGCCAAGGTAGAAAAATCACTAGGTCAGGAGTTCAAGACCAGCCTGACCAACATAGTGAAACCCCGTCTCTACTAAAAATACAAAAATTATCCAGGTGTGATGGTGTGCCCATGTGGTCTCAGCTACTCAGGAGGCTGAGGTGGGAGGATTGCTCGAGCCTGGGAGAGCAAGGCTGCAGTGAGCCATGTTCATATCAGTGCACTCCAGCCTAGGTGACAGAGCAAGACCCTGTTTCAAAAAAAAAAGAAGAAGAAAAAAAAGCATCATTTCATTGTTGATATACCATTGTTTCCTGAGAGAGAGAGAGAGAGAGAGAGTGTGTGTCACAGTCCTCAAATTTGGGAGAGTAAAGTGAAGATGACCAGCAGCCAAAAACCCAACAAAGCTGGTCCCAGAAACACATTTTCCTGATACGCAGTGTAACTTAGGTTCTTATAGAAGAAAGACCGTGTCACTCAACCACCATAATTAAGAACCTTCAAAGTCCAATTCATGAAAACTCACCGGCAGAACAATATGTGGCAACCATTCTAAGCGAACCTCAGATGAAGCACCTTGAAGGCTTCACGAGCCTGTGTGCTATTGGATAACCACGGGGAAAAAAAAAAAACTGAATTCTGGCCGGGCGCGGTGGCTCATGCCTGTAATCCCAGCACTTTGGGAGGCTGAGGCAGGAGAATCGCTTGAACCCGGGAGGTGGACATTGCAGTGAGCCGAGATCATGCCACTGCACTCTAGCCTGGGTGACAGAGCAAGACTCCATCTCAGAAAAAAAAAAAACAAAAAACTGAATAGTCATTCATTTTAGGAATAGAATGATCTAGGAGTATTGGACTGCAGAGGAGAGGGAGGGAGAGAGCAGCTGGAGCTTCATATAGTTACACATTACAGAATGTATACACACACACACACACACACACACATATATATATGCATTCATCTTAAAGTAAGATTGACAGCAAAGCATCAATAAAGACTGCAAACCGGCCAGGTGCAGTGGCTCACGCCTGTAATCCCAGCACTTTGGGAGGCTAAGGTGGGCGGATCACCTGAGGTCAGAAGTTTGAGACCAGCCTGACCAACATGGTGAAACCCCATCTCTACTAAAAATTAAAAAATTAGCCAGGCGAGATGGCTGGCACCTGTAATCCAAGCTACTCAGGAGGCTGAGGCAGGAGAATTGCTTGAACCCAGGAGGCGGACATTGCGGTGAGCCAAGATCACGCCACTGCACTCCAGCCTGGGTGACAGAGCAAGACTCCATCTCAAAATAAAAAAAAAAAACTGGTCGTTCATTTCAGGAACAGAATGATCTAGGAGAGTACTGGACTGCAGAGGAGAGGGAAGGAGAGAGCAGGTGGAGCTTCATATATTCACACATTACAGAATGTATACACATACATATATATGCATTCGTCTTAAAGTAAGATTGACAGCAAAGCATCAATAAAGACCTGCAAACTGGCCGGTTGTGGTGGCTCACACCTGTAATCCCAACACTTTGAGAGGCCGAGGTGGGTGGATCATGATGTCAGGAGTTCAAGACCAGCCTGGCCAACATGGTAAAACCCCATCTCTACTAAAAACACAAAAATTAGCCCAGCGTGGTGGCTGGCGCCTGTAGTCCCAGCTACTCAGGAGGCTGGGGCAGGAGAATTTTTTGAACCCAGGAGGTGGAGGTTGCAGTGAGCTCAGATCGTGCCATTGCACTCCAGCCTGGGTGACAAGAGCGAGACTTTTTTGTCTCAAAAAAAAAAAAAGCTTAAAAAATAAAAACAGCTTAAAAATAAAATAAAATAACATAAAAGCTTAAAACATAAAATAAAATTTAAGAGGTCATTCATTTCAGGAAAAGACTGATCTACGAGAATTGGACTGCAGAGGAAAGAGAGGGAGAGAGCAGCTGGAGCTTCATATATTCACACATTACAGAATGTATATACATATATATATGCATTCATCTTAAAGTAAGAGTGACAGCAAAGCATCAATAAAGACCTTCAATCCACACTCTGACAAGTTCCTTTGTCCAGTGGTCCTCAAGCTTTTTGGCACCAGGAACCGGTTTCACGGAAGACCATCTTCCACTGATGTGGGGTCGGGGATGGTTTGGGGATGATTGAAGTGCATTCTATTTATTGTGCACTTTATTTCTATTATTATTACATTGTAATAGAGAATGAAGTAATTATGAAACTCACCATCGTGTAGAATCAGTGGAAGCCCTGAGCTTGTTTTCCTGCAACTAGACGGTCCCATCTGCGTGTGGGTGATGAGAGCCAGTGACAGATCATCAGGCATTAGATTTTCATACGGAGCACGCCACCTAGGTGCCTCACATGCTCAGTTCACAGTAGGGTTCATGCTCCTATGAGACTCTAATGCCACTGCTGATCTCATAGGAGGCAGAGCTCAGGAGGTAATATGAGCTATGGGGAGCAGCTGTCAACACAGATGAAGCTTTGCTCACTCACACGCTACTCACCTCCTGCTGCACAGCCCGGTTACTAAAAGGCTGGGGACCGGTACTGGATGCAAGGATAAAAGGATGCAAGAGATGCTAAAATTCATTAAAATGGGTCCATGGATGCCCTGCATTCTTCACACTCTCCAATTAATCTTGTGAATTCAGCATTGAGTCACTGAAGATCACAGTGAATCCCACTTCTGATTTACCCACTTTTGAAATGAACAGAATGCAGAAAGGAAAACAAGGTCAGTAGCATCTGTCAGCAAAGTTTGCCAACGGCTGTAACCACACAAAGAAGAGAGGTGCGTCTGTCTTCTTATTTGTTGGCTGTATTTCTGCTTTTTTCTTTTTCTTTTTTTGAGACAAGGTCTCAGTCTTTCACCCAGGCTGGAGTGCAGTGGGGCAATCACGGCTCACTACAGCCTCAACTTCCCAGGCTCAACCAACCCTCCCATCTCAGCCTCCTGAGTAGCTGGGACTACAGGTGTGCACCACCATGCCCAGATGCAATCACGGCTCACTACAGCCTCAACTTCCCAGGCTCAACCAACCCTCCCATCTCAGCCTCCTGAGTAGCTGGGACTACAGGTGTGCACCACCATGCCCAGATAATTTTTGTGTTTTTTTGTAGACAGGGTCTCCGTATGTTGCCCAGGCTGGTTTCGAACTCCTAGGCTCAAGCAATCCACCCACCTTGGCCTCCCAAAATGCTGGGATTACAAGCAGAAGATGCCGCATCCAGCCCATTTCTGCTTTTTAAATTTTTTTCTTTCTTTCTTTCTTTTTTTTTGAAACGGAGTCTCGCTCTGTCACCCAGGCTGGAGTGCAGTGGCGCGATCTCTAGCCTTCATCTTTGTCCCATGCTGGATGCTTCCTGCCCTCGAACATCAGACCCCAGGGTCTTTGGGTTTTGGACTGTTGGACCTACACCAGTGATTTGCCAGGGGCTCCTGGACCTTCGACCACGGACTGAAGGCCGCACTCTCGGCTTGCCTACTTTTGAGGTTTTGGGCCTCGGACTGGCTTCCTGGCTCCTCAGCTTGCAGACGGCCTATCGTCGGACTTCACCTTGTGATCGTGTGAGTCAATTATCCTAGTAAACTCCCCTTCATATACACATCAGTCCTATTCGTTCTGTCCCTCTAGATCACCCTGACTTGAACAGCATGAAGAGCAACGCTGTAACCAGCCCTGTCCTGACTGAGGCAGCCCAGGAATGAGAATCAGCAATGAGGAGCTACAGACGACGCAGACGGCACCAGTAGCTACCGCCCAGGACGCATGGACACTCTAGTTTCCACAGCCACATTCAAGTTCTGGAACACCACGGCTTCCGGCTGTCTTCAGTGAAGACGGAGCACGTGTCAGTCCCAGGGTGCAATGATCACACCTCGGAGCTTTCCAAAATTCTATCTCATCACGTTCACCAACAAAGACGTCCAAGGAGCAGAATTCAAAGTCAAGGAAGCCTGTGAAATTCACAAGGAGCAAGAAGAACAAAGGCTAAGGACTATTTGACAGGAGGGGAAGAGGCCTGGTCCCTGGGTTCTCCAAGGCAACGCGGTGGAATGTGTTTTGACGTGTCTTCAAGTCTGAAAGGAACCTGGTCCTTCCATTCCCTGGATGCTATGTCTCTCTTAGTGGCTTTGCAATGATGTCGTCTGTGAACACAGAGTCTGCATGAGTGGCAGTTCTGCAGAGAAACAACCAGTAGGATATAGAGAGAGAGAGAAAGAGATTTTAAAGAACTGGCTCCCAAGATTTGGGGGAGGGGCAAAACCAAAATGTGCAGGGTAGACCAGCAGGCCAGATGCCCATGGAGACATGATGTCGCAGCTCAAGTCTGAAGGTGGATTCCAGACAGAATTCCCTCTTCCTTGGAGGTGGGACTCTTTTTACCTCTTAAGACCTTCCACTGATTAGGCAAGGCCCACCCACATTATGAACAGCTATCGGCTTCACTCAAAGTCTACTGACAATCTCATTATTGGGTATATACCCAGAGGAATATAAATTGTTCTACCATAAAGACTCACACGGCCGGGCACAGTGGTTGACGCCTGTAATCTCAGCACTTTGGGAGGCTGAGGCAGGTGGATCACGAGGTCAGGAGTTCAAGACCAGCCTGGCCAACATGGTGAGACTCCGTCCCTACTAAAAATACAAAAAAAATTAGCTGGGTGTGGTGGCGTGCGCCTGTAGGCCCAGCTATTTGGGAGGCTGAGGCAGAGGAATTGCTTGAACCCAGAAGGCAGAGGTTGCAGTGAGCCGAGATCGTGCCACTGTCAATCAACACGTTATTTTGTATTTATATATATTATATACTACATTCTCAACACATATTTGTATTTATTTTGTGTTTCTATGTATTATATACTGCATTCTTACAGTAAAGTAAGCTAGAGAAAAGAAAATGCTATTCAGAAAATCTTAAGGAAGAGAAAATATATGTACTACTCATCGAGTGGAAGTGGATCATCCGAAAGGTCTCCATCCTCATCGTCTCCACGCCGAAGAAGCTGAGGAGGAGGAGGAGGAAGAAAAAGGGTTGTTCTTGCTGTCTCGGGGGTGGCAGAGGTGGCAGAAAATCCACATATAAATGGACCTATGGAGTTTACACCTCTGTTGTTCAAAGCTCAACTGTACATATTATAATATATATGATAGATGATGATATATAATGACATTGTATAATACATATTATGTGTGTCTATGTGTGTGTGTATATATATATATTCAGTTCCATCCAGGTATGGATAATAAAGCCCAGTACGTATGCAACACACTGGCCATCAACGTCACGCGTAGTTATCATGCTGGCCGGTAAACAACGTGTCTTTGCAGTCCTGTGCCTGAGATCATATCCTTCCCAGTGCCACATATCCCCAAATCACTGCATTATTTCTAGAAAAACCCAGCCACGATTTCCTAGAAACAAGAACCCCAGGAAGTCTAATCAAGTACCATCTTCTGGCAATTGAGACATCTGAGATGAAAAGTGTGACTTGTTAACTGCCACATAGAAGCTCTCAGGAATATTCCCTTTCCGAAGACATTTGTACAAACTGAAGGGTTGTGTACTAACAGAGAATGCTATTGCCTCTTTCCCCAAGGAAACACAGCTTAAGGAATGTTCCCCTCAATGCACCATCTGTCACCAGACACATGCGTGTTCCGTCACATCTCACTATGATAAGACAATGACTTGTGTGTGTGTCAGTCTAGAAGCTGAGTATTACCTTGAAATCAAGAGGGAGGCGGAGTTTCTCAACCTCATTTTACTTTTTATTTGTGTTTCTTAGAGACAGGGTCTGGCTCTGTCACCCAAGCTGTAGTGCAGTGGTGTGATCATGGCTCACTGCAGCCTCCACCTCCTGGGCTCCAGTGATCCTCCCACCTCAGCCTCCAAAGTAGCTGGGAGCAGATGCACACCACCACGTCCAGCTAATTTTCTTTTAAATTTTATATAGACGGGGGTCTCACTGCGTTGCCCATGCTGCTCTTAAACTCCTGGACTCAAGTGATTCTCCCACATCAGCCTCCGAAAGTCCAGGGATTACAGGCACCAGCCACCATGGCTGGCCCTCAACCTTACTTTAGCCCAGGGGTCTAACTCCTGGGCAGATATCCTAAGATTCTTACAGAAAACCAAAGGCAAACAAGTCCAGTCAAGGCACCATGCAAAACCACCATACTTGGCAAGCGATGTACATTCTCTACCCATTCTCCAAGGGGAGTTCCGCCTCTCCGGACACAGCACCCCGAAACGAGACCCTGTTACTCAAATGAGCTGCATGACAGGGGAAATGATGGATCAAGCAATGACAGCATTTGGGCTCTGCTCTTATTTTTAACTTGTATCACATGCTGGGCACCGTTACACTCACCTGGAAGCAATGCTTTAAAGACAAGTTCTTTCCAACAGTGAGAATAACTCGTGTGAGAGAAGATGAGATGGTAAAAAAAAGAGCCAATGGGCCGGGCACGGTGGCTCACGCCTGTAATCCCAGCACTTTGGGAGGCCAAGGCGGGCGGATCACGAGGTCAGGAGATCGAGACCATCCTGGCCAACACAGTGAAACCCCATCTCTACTAAAAATACAAAAAATTAGCCGGGCATGGTGGTGGGCGCCTGTAGTCCCAGCTACTCAGGAGGCTGAGGCAGGAGAATGGCGTTAACCCGGGAGGCGGAGCTTGCAGTGAGCCGAGATCACGCCACTGCACTTCAGCCTGGGCCACAGAGCGAGACTCCGTCTCAAAAAATAAAAACAAAAAAAAAGGGCCAATGACCATGGCCAATTCCAAGCCTGAGTTGGAGGCCTGGAAGCCATTGGGGAAATAACCTACCATCACCGTTTTCCCTCTAAAAATCTAAAATCTGCTTATTCCACAGCCCCTCAGTAGACTGCTACTGTTTGTTTTTAGCCGTCTACTAAATTTCATTGATACATGTTTCTGCCTTCTTGGTGATCCCAAATATAACAATTTATTCACACATGAAATTGAAAATGTGATAATTCTGCAAGCACACACCTCTTAAGATGTGACTCTCAGCTCACAGGCTTTCTCCTCTAAACGTTTGTATTCAATAACAGGTATTTGATTCCTCTTGAATTTTAATGAGGAAGGCACTTACGAGGACTCTTAGAGGCCGTGTTTAAGAGTCATTCATTATGCCCTCCATTAAATCAAGTGGCAACAGCAAACCACGCAGGTGAGGAGACCTGGGCGGCAGACGGGACAGGTCTGAGGGTATGTATTTGGGTTTCTCTAGCTGTTGAACAATTACACACATGAGGCACCGGGCACTGTGCCCCATGCCTGTAATCCCAGCACTCTGGGAGGCCCAGGTGGGAAGATCCATTGAGGCCCAGAGTTCCAGACGAACCTGGGAAACATAGTGAGACGCCATCTCTACAAATAATTTTTTTAAAAACTTGCCTGGGCATGATGGCACACACCTGGAGTCCCAGCTATCATGAGGCTGAGGTGGGAGCATGGCTTGAGTCCAGGAGGTCAAAGCTGCAGTGAGCCATGATCATGCCACTGCACTCTAGCCTGTGGGACACAGCAAGACCCAGTCTCCAAAAAAAAATGTTAAAAATTAAAAATAATAAAAAATTAGGCTGGGCGGAGTAGCTCACACCTGTAATCCCAGCACTTTGGGAGGCCGAGGCGGGCAGATCACCTGAGGTCAGGAGTTCGAGACCAGCCTGGCCAACATGGAGAAACCTCGTCTCTACTAAAAATACAAAAATTAGCTGGGCCTGGTGGCGGACACCGGTAATCCCAGCTACTCAGGAGGCTGAGGCGGGGGAATTGCTTGAACCCAGGAGGTAGAGGTTACAGTGAGTCAAGATCGCACCACTGCACTCCAGCCTGGGCAACAAGAGTGAAATTCCGTCTCAAAAACAAAGAACATTAGATAGTACCCGACACGCTGGGTTGGACACAGGGCCGAAAAGGGCTAGCTATAAACAACTTTTAGGCAATTTCCGAAAAAGTTGCATGTCAGAAAAAGGAAAGGTGGGCTTTCCCAGGAACTGCGTACCACCTATATTTTGCCATGACCAGGATTTTTATATAAGCACACGTCCTATGTGTATTTCACAGCACTAACCTTCACCTTCAAAACAAGGAGAGTTTCTTTGCCTCCTCCTTCTTGGAAAATTTATCAATCAAGAAAAAAAAAAGCTTAACCATTACTGTATTTTTTTAAAGAATGGTATTTGCTACAATCTGAAAGTTTGTGTTCCTCCCCCAAATTCCTGCGTTGAAATCCTCACCCCCAAGGGACCGCTGCCGTGGGCACACTGAAGACTTTCCCTAAGAATGTGGCCAAGGGACAGCTGCCCTGTACACAATGAAGACGTTCCCTAAGAATGTGGCTAAGGGACCACCGCCATGTACACACTGAAGATGTTCCCTAAGCATATGGCTAAGGAACTGCCGCCATGTACACACTGAAGATGTTCCCTAAACATATGGCTAAGGAACCGCCGCCATGTACACACTGAAGATGTTCCCTAACAATGTGGCCAAGGGACCACCCTGAAGACGTTCCCTAAGCATGCAGCCAAGGGACTGCCACCGTGTACACACTGAAAACATTCCCTAAGAATGCAGCAAAGGAACAGCACTGAAGACGTTCTCTAGGCATGTGGCCAAGGGACTGCCACCGTGTACACACTGAGGACGTTCCCTAAGCATGTGGCTAAGGGACTCCGCCATGTACACACTGAAGATGTTCCCTAAGAATGTGGCCAAGGGACCGACGCCATGTACACACTGAACACATTTCCTAAGAATGTGGTCAAGGGACCTCACTGAAGACGTTCCCTAAGAATGCAGCCAAGGGACCGCTGCTGTGTATTCACTAAAGACATTCCCTAAGTTTGTGGCTAAGGGACCGCCATCATGTACACACTGAAGATGTTCCCGAACAACGTGGCAAAGGGACCGCACTGAAGACGTTCCGGAAGCGTGCGGCCAAGGGACCACCACCATGTACACACTAAAGACATTCCCTAAGAATCTGGCTAAGGGACTGCCGCCATGTACACACTAAAAATGTTCCCTAAGAATGTGGCCAAGGGACCCACACCATGTACAAACTGAAGACGTTCCCTAAGAATGTGGACAGGGGACTGCCGCTGTGTAGGCACTGAAGACATTCCCTAAGCATGTGGCCAAGGGACCACACTGAAGACGTTCCCTAAGAATATGGCCAAGGGACCGCCACCGTGTACACACTGCAGACATTCCCTAAGCATGTGGCCCAAGGGACCACAGCTGTGTACACACTGAAGACGGTCTCGAGGCTTGTGGCTAAGGGACCACCGCCATGTACACACTGAAGACGGTCCCTAAGAATGAGGCCAAGAGACCACCGCCATGTACACACTGAAGACGGTCCCTAAGAATGCGGCTAAGGGACCACCACCATTTACACACTGAAGACATTCCCTAAGCATGGGCTAAGGGACGGTAGCCATGTACACACTGAAGAAGTTCCCTAAAAATGTGGCCAAGGGACCACCGCCATGTACTCACTGAAGATGTTCCCTAAGAATGTGGCCAAGGGATCGACACCATGTACAGAAGAAGACGTTCCCTAAGAATGTGGACAAGGGACTGCCACTGTGTGGGCACTGAAGACATTCCCTAAGAAAGCGGCCAAGGGACCGCAAGGAAGATGTTCCCAAAGAATGGGGCCAAGGGACCGTTGCAGTGTACACACTGAACATGTTAGCTATATATGTGGCTGAGGGGCCGCCGCCATGTACGCACTGAAGCCATGTACGCACTAAAGACATTCCCTCAGAATGCAGCCAAGGGATGGCACTGAAGACATTCCCTAGGCATGAGGCCAAGGGACCGCCACGGGTACACACTGAAGACATTCCCTAAGCATGTGGCCCAAGGGACAGCTGCCACGTGCACACTGAAGACGTTCCCTAAACTTGTGGCTAAGGGACCACCGCCCTGTACACAAAACGTGTACACACTGAAGATATTCCCTAAGAATGTGGCCAAGGAACAGCACTGAAGACGTTCCCTAAGCATGCAGCCAAGGGACTGCCACCGTGTACACACTGAAGACATTCCCTAAGAATGTGGCTAAGGGACTGCTGCCATGTACACACTGAAGATGTTCCCAAGCATGTGACCAAGGAACCAACGCCGTATACACACTGAAGATGTTCCAAAGAATATGACCAAGGGACCGCCACCTTGTACACAGTAAAGACATTCCCCAAGGTTCAGTCATGGGCCTGTGAAACATCACAGGAAAGAATGATGTGCAGGATCCAGTTATTCCACCATAAGGTGTGTACCCAAAGGAAAGGAAATCAGCCCATCAACGGGATACCTGCACCCCCTGTGCACTGCAGCACTACTCACAGTTTCCAAGATATAGAATCAACCCATGTGTCAATCAACACATGAGTGCCTCAAGCAAATGTGGCATAGACACACAATGGAATAGTATGCAGCCATGAAAAAGGAAATCCTGCCATTTGCAACAACATGGATGGGACTGGAAAATACAATGTGAAGTGAAATAAACCAGGCACAGAGAGAATACCATATCATCTCATATGTAGAATCTTAAAAAGTTGAATGCATAAAAGCAGAGAGTACAATGGTGGTTGCCAGGGAAGAATGCTGGAGTGTTTATCAAAGAACATAAAATTTCAGTTGGAGGCCAGGAGCGGTGGCTCATGTCCGGAATCACAATGCTATGGAAGGCTGAGGAAGGAGGACCACTGGAGGCCAGAAGTTTGAGACAAGCCTGGGCAACGTAATGAAACCCCATCTCTAAAAAAAAAACAAAAACAAAAAAATTAGCTGGGTATGGTGGCAGGCACCTGTAGTCCCAGCTACTTGGGAGGCTGAGGCACGAGGATCACTTCAGACCAGGAATTCAAGACCAGCCTGAGCAACATAGTAAGATCCCATCTACATAAAAAATTTAAAAATTATCCAGGTGTGGTGGTGTGCACCTGTAGTCCCAGCTACCTGGGAGGCTCAGGAGGGTCACCTGAGCCAGGAGTTGGAGGCTGCAGTGAGCTACGAACATGACGCTGCACTCCACCGTGGGTGATAGGGTGAGACTGTCTCAAAAAAATATAAATTACATTAAAATTAAATTTTTTCAGTTAGATAAAAGAAATAAATTCAAAGATCTATCACACCACAGTGATCATAGTTAATAATACATCGCATCTTTCAAAATGACTAAAAGTAGATTTTACATATTCTCACCACAAAAAAAAGTAGGTGAGGTGATATAGGTTAGAGTTAAGGTTATGTGAATATGTTACTTAGCTTGTTAATATGTTAATTAGCTTGATTGTTAATGTGTTTATTAGCTTGATTATTATATGTTAATTGACTTGATTGTTAATATAGTATCTAGCTTGATTTAATCACCGCACAATGTGTACTTGGATTAAAACATCACGTACCTCATATATATGTATACGATTATTTTTTGTTAATGAACAATACATTTTCTATAAAAATGACTCGCATTTCCAGGCAGAAAGCAAAACAAGTCCCAGTTTTGAGGACAGCTGTGACATATTTAATGGTGTCTCTTCTTAATTCAACACAGTTTACACGACCATGACACAAGGGGTTCCAAGTTTCCAAGGAAAGGATTCCAGTTATGTGCTCAAGGTGTATCCACACTGGGCCGGGCGCGGTGGCTCACGCCTGTCATCCCAGCACTTTGGGAGGCTGAGGCAGGTGGATCACCTGAGGTCAGGAGTTCCAGACTGGCCTGACCAATATGCTGAAACCCCATCTCTACTAAAAATACAAAAATTAGCCGGGTGTGGTGGCGGGCGCCTGTAATGTCAGCTACTCAGGAGGCTGAGACAGGAGAATGGCTTGAACCCAGGAGGCGGAGGTTGCAGTGAGCTGAGATTGCACCACTGCACTCCAGCCTGGGCAACAAGAGTGAAACTCTGTCTCAAAAAAAAAAAAAAAATGTGTCCACTCTGTACCCTGACCAGAAGAGACGACCTTCAAATGATCGCACGAGGTCGTCTCACAAAGCGGCGAGTGTTACCAGTTATTACTTAGACGGCCAGGCCTGCTCAGGAGGGTTGGTGAGATCAGGCTGTCCCCTAACACACACTATGGCAGGGCTCATCCTCCTGAGTACATGCAAGGTGCACTGAGACAGCTCCCCATAGAACTCCAAAAATAGCCCAGCTGGGAAGAAATGGAATGTTCTGGGGGACACTGATTTTCATATTGAAATTTCCTATCTTTTTAAATTTATTGTGGTTGAGACAGGGTCACACCCAGGCGATTGCCCAACCTGGAGTGCAGTGGCATGATGCTAGCTCACTGCAGCCTCAACCTCCTTGGGCTCAGGCGATCCTTCAGCCTCAGCCTCCCAAGTAGCTGTGACCACACACGCGTGCCACCACGTTTGGCTAATTTTTATGTTTGTATTTTTAGACACAGCACCTCTCGCTTGGTTGCCCAGGCTGTGGTCACAGCTCACTGCAGCCTCCAACTCCCACGCTCAAGTGATCCTCCCACCTCTGCCTCCTGAGTAGCTGGGAATATAAGCACGTACTAATTTTTTCTATTTTTAGTAGAGATGGAGTTTGGCCATGTTGCCCAGGCTGGTCTCAATCTCCTGTACTCAAGCGATCCACCGGCCTAAAGTGCTGGGATTACGGGCGTGAGCCACCACGCCTGGCCATGCAGCTGTTTTAATAAGCAATTCTGAGAAGACACAAATGCCCCCCTGCTCTTTTGTGATAATACTAACACAGATTACCGAATTACACTGACGAAAACCTCACATGCGTTACCTAAGGAAACACAGAGCCCCCAGTGTTAGATCTGAATTGTTTCTCCACCCAGGACGAATAAATGCATTCCAATTAGTGCCTCAAAAAAAAAAAGAAAAAAGTACCAAAAAAATAAATAAATAAATAAAACACAGTAGAGCAGTTTCAACAAACTCCAGCCCTTATTTTTGGAAGGCCCACTTGTCAAGAACAGTGTTTACGTTTATAAACGTTTTTTCTGAATTTCTCAATGCTTAGGGAAAAAAAGTCAAAAGAGCAATATTATTTCTTGACACAACATTTATATAAAATTTAGTAATCCAAACTACTCAGGAGGCTGAGACAGGAGAATCGCTCGAACCCGGGAGGTGGAGGTTGCAGCGAGCCAAGATCGCATCACTGTACTCCAGGCTTGGCAATAAGAGCAAAACTCTGTCTCAAAAAAAAAGAATGTTAGATAGTATCGGACATGCTGGGTTGGACACAGGACTGAAGAGCTAACTATAAACAATTTTAGGCAATTTCCACAAAAGTTACATGTCAGAAAAAGGAAAGGTGGGCTTTCCCAGGTTCTGCGTACCACCTATATTTTACCGTAACCAAGATTTTATAAACCCAAGTCCCACGTATATTTTACAGCACTAACATTCACCTTCAAAGCAAGGAGGGTTTCTGTGTCTCCTCCTTCTTGGAAAATTTACCAAATTAAAAAAAAAAAAAAGTTTAACTATTACTGTATGTTTTTAAAGAATGGTATTTGCTATATATAGTCTGAAAGTTTGTGTTCCTCCCCCAAATTCCTGCATTGAAATCCTCACCCCTAAGACAATGGAGTCAGGAGGTGGGAGACTTGGGAGGTGATGAGGTCATGGGGATCGAGCCTCATGAATGGGATCAGTGTCCTTATAAAAGGGACCCCAGAGAGCTCCCTCGCCCCTTCCACGCAGAGAAAATGCATCGTCTATGAACCAGGAAGTGGGTCCCCACCAGACACTGAATCCGCCACGATCTTAAACCTCCAGCCTTTAGAACTGTGAGTGACAAATGTCTGTAGTTTATAAATTACCCAACTGAAGGTATTTTATTTTAGCAGCTCCCTACTCAGGAGGCTGTGGCAGGAGAATCGCTTGAACCCGGGAGGCGGAGGGTGCAGTGAGCTAAGATCACACCACGGCACTCCAGCCTGGGCAATACAGCAAGACTCCATCTTTAAAAAAAAAAAAGTTGGATCAAGAATGAAAGGTGCACAAAGGCAGCCAGGGATGCAAGCCCCTTCCACCCTGGGCCCTGGAACTGCACAGGCCACCTTCAAAGGTTTCTCTCCTGTCATCCTCCCAAGTGTAAACGAATATAAAGAAACACACTAGAGGTCTCTGATGCGATGGGGGCATCTCCAGAAATCTGAAGATTCAGGTTCTGAACCTCTGATCTGGGTGGAGCTGGGAGCTGCAGTTCCAGAAAGCAAAGGAAGCCTGTGCTGTGATTCAGACCATTTCTTGGTAGCAAGGGTGTAGGGGAAGAAGGATGCGGACTGGGCAGGAGAAGGAATGAATGCGGTCAGGACGGTGGCTGGAGAATGTCTGAGACGGCCACGTGCAGAGAGGAGCAGGCTGGCTGCGTCTCTCACTGTGCCTGGGACAGGCGGTGACAGAGAAATGGGATTCCACATGAGAGTCAGAGACACCCAGTGAAGAAACAAAAGCAGCTTACAGGGTGAAAAGGACACAGACAGACACTGACACTCAGAAGAATGTTGCCAAGGGACCGCCACTGTGTATGAACTGAAAAGGTTCCCTAAGAATGCGGCCAAGGGACTGCTGCCGTGTACACACTGAAGACGTTCCCTAAGAATGCAACTAAAAGACAACACTGAAGACGTTCCCTAGGCATGTGGCTAAGAAACCACTGCCATGTACACATTGAAGACATTCCCTAAGTATGTGGCTTAGGCACCACTGCCATGTACACACTGAAGACGTTCCCTAAGAATGCAACTAAAAGACAACACTGAAGACGTTCCCTAGGCATGTGGCTAAGAAACCACTGCCATGTACACATTGAAGACATTCCCTAAGTATGTGGCTTAGGCACCACTGCCATGTACACACTGAAGACGTTCCCTAAGTATGGGGCTAAGGGACTGCCGCCATATACACACTGAAGATGTTCACTAAGCATGTGACTAAGTGATCGCCGCCATGTACTCACTGAAGACGTTCACTAAGCATACGGCCAAGGGACTGCCGCCGTGTACACACTGAAGACATTCCCTAAGAATGTGGCTAAGGGACTGCCGCCATGTACACACTGAAGATGTTCCCAAAAAATGTGGCCAAGGGACTGCTGCCATGTGCACATTGAAGACGTTCCCTAAGCAGGTGGCTAAGGGACCACCACCATGTACACACTGAAGATGTTCCCTAAGAATGCAGCCAAGGGACGGCACTGAAGACGTTCCCTAGGCATGTGGTCAAGGGACTGCCACCGTGTACACATTGAAGACATTCCCTATGAATGCGGATAAGGGACCTCCGCCATGTACACACTGAAGACGTTCCCTAACAATGCGCCCAAGGGACCTCCGCCATGTACACAGTGAAGACGTTCCCGAAGAATATGGCCAAGAGACCACCATGTACACACTGAAGATGTTCCCTAAGCATGTGGCCAATGGACCGCACCGATGACATTCCCTACGCATGCGGCCAACGGACTGCCACTGTGTACGCGCAGAAGACATTCCCTAAGAATGTGGCTAAGGGACCACTGCCAAGTACACACTGAATATGTTCCCTGAGCATGTGGCCAAGGGACTGCCGTCATGTACACATTGAAGACGTTCCCTAAGAATGTGGCCAAGGGACCACCACCTTGTACACAGTGAAGACGTTCCGAAGGTCCAGTAAGGGGCCTGCGAAACATCAGAGGAAAGAATGGTGTACAGGATCTAGTCATCCCACCACTGGGTGTGTACCCATCAATGGGATACCTGCCCCACTGTGCACTGCAGCACTACTCAGTTTCCAAGAGACGGAATAAACCCATGTGTCAATCAACCCATGAGTGCATCAAACAAATGTGGCATAGACACACAATGGAATAGTATGCAGCCATGAAAAAGGAAATCCTGTCATTTGCAGCAACATGGATGGGACTGGAAGATACAAGGTGAAGTGAAATGAAACAGGCACAGTGAGACAAATACCATATCATCGCATATGTAGAATATAAAAGAGCTGAACACATAAATGCAGAGGGTACAATGGTTGTTGCCAGCAAAGAATGCTGAAGTGTTTGTCAAAGAACACAAAATTTCAGTTGCTGGCCAAAAGCGGTGGCTCATGTCTGGAATCACAATGCTATGGAAGGCTGAGGAAGGAGGATCACTGGAGGCCAGGAGTTTGAGATAAGCCTGGGCAACAGAATGAAACCCCATCTCTAAAAAAAAAAAAACTGAAAAAAATTAGCTGGGGATGGTGGCATGCACCTGTAGTCCCAGCTACATGGGAGGCTGAGGCAGGAGGATTGCTTCAGCCCAGGAATTCAAGACCAGCCTGAGCAACATAGCAAGACACCATCTCTACAAAAAATTTAAAAATTAACCAGGTGTGGTGGTGCGCACCTGTACTCCCAGCTACCTGGGAGGCTGAGGTGGGAAGGTCACCTGAGCCACGACTTGGAGGCTGCCATGAGCTATGAACATGATGCTGCACTCCAGCCTGGCTATAGGGTGAGACTGTCTCAAAAAATATACAAATTACATTAAAATTAATTTTTTTCAGTTAGATAAAAGAAATAAATTCAAACTTCTATCACACCACCCAGTGATGATAGTTAATAATAATACATCGCATCTTTCAAAATGACTAAAAGTAGATTTTACATATTCTCACCACAAAAAAACTAGGTGAGGTGATATAGGTTAGAGTTAGGATTATGTGAATATGTTAATTAGCTTGATTGTTAATATGTTAATTAGATTGGTTAATATGTTAATTAGCTTTATTTTAATATGTTAATTAACTTTATTGTTAATATGGTAACTAGCTTGATTTAATCATTGCGCAATGTGTACTTGGATTAAAACATTACATTGTACCATATATATGTATACAATTATTTTTTGTTAACGAAAAATAAATTTTCTATAAAAATGACTCGCATTTCCAGGCAGAAAGCAAAACAAGTCCCAGTTTCAAGGACAGCTGTGATATATTTAACAGTGTCTCCTCTTAATTCAACACAGTTTATATGACCATGACACAAGGGGTTCCAAGTTTCCAAGGAAAGGATTCCAGTTATGTGCTCAAGGTGTATCCACACTGGGCCGGGCGCAGTGACTCACGCCTGTCATCCCAGCACTTTGGGAGGCTGAGGCGGGTGGATCACCTGAGGTCAGGAGTTCAAGACCAGCCTGACCAATATGCTGAAACGCTGTGTCTACTAAAAATACAAAAATTAGCCAGGTGTGGTGGCAGGCACCTGTAATCCCAGCTACTCAGGAGGCTGAGGCAGGAGAATTGCTTCAACCCAGGAGATGCTGGCTGCAGTGAGCCGAGATTGAGCTATTGCACTCCGGCCTGGGCAACAAGAGAGAAACTCCGTCTCAAAAAAAAAAAAAAGACATATTCATGTTGAGATTTCTACACTGTGAAAAAAGATCTCCAATAGTGTGCATCAGGCACCCCAAAAATTCCCAATTCTATTAACCAATCAAATCTACTAGGAAATTGCAATTGGAATGACTCCACAGTTTCCCAGAAAGGCCAACACCATTCTAATAGAAAGCATTCACTGTTTTCATGCAAATCATTTCATCCATACCTCAAAACGACGTCATGTAGACTGGATAAAGAAAGGTGGGAGCATATACACTATGGAATACTATGCACCCATGAAAAAGAATGGGATTGGTTGGGCGCGGTGGCTCACGCCTGTAATCTCAGCAATTTGGGAGGCCGAGGCGGGTGGATTACCTGAGGTCCGGAGTTCAAGACCAGCCTGTCCAACATGGAGAAACCCCGTCTCTACTAAAAATACAAAATTAGCTGGGCGTGGTGGCATGCACCTGTAATCTCAGCTACTCAGAAGGCTAAGGCAGGAGAATCACTGGAACCCGGGAGCCAGAGGTTGCGGTGAGCCAGGATCACACCATTGAACTCCAGCCTGGGCAACAAGAGGGAAACCCCATCTCAAAAAAAAAAACAAAAACGGGATGATGTTCTTTGCAGGAACCTGCATGGAGGTGGAGGCCATTACCCTTAGCAAACTTACACAGCAACAGAAGACAAAATACCTCCTGTTCTCACTGATAAGTGGTAGGTAAGCATTGGGTACCCGTGGATATAAAGAAGGGATCAGACTCCGGGGCCTGCTGGAAGGTGGAGGGTGGGAGAAAGGAGAGGATTGAAAAATTACCTATCAGGTGGTAGTAGGCTTATTACCTGGTTGATGAAATAATCTCTACACTAAACCCCCCAGGACATGCAATTTACCCGTGTAACGAACCTGCGCATGTGCCCCTGAACCTGAAATAAAAGTAAAAACAAGTAGGCCGGGAGCAGTGATTCCTAATCCCAGCACTTTGGGAGGGCAAGGCGGGTGGATCACTTGAGGCCAGGAGTTCGAGACCACCCTGACCAACATGGTGAAACCCTGTCACTACTAAAAATACAAAATTAGTCGGGCATGGTGGCACACACCTATAATCCCAGCTACGTGACAGGCTGATGCGGGAGATTCCCGTGAACCCTGGAGACAGAGGTTGCAGCGAGCCGAGATTGTGCTACTGCACTCCAGCCTTGGCGACAAGAACAAAACTTCGTCTCAAAAAAAATAAAATAAAATAAAAAGCACACACAAAACACTGTATGCTTCTATGGGGAACATTTTACTGATTTTTTTTTTAACTCTTTTAAAATGTTAGATTAGTGTCTTAGGAAATCAGGGATTTCCAGAGGCAGGACTTCACGACGCCAACGTTGAGTGTCAAAAGGATTCCTTTCAATGTAGAAGGTGCATGCCTGCTCTGGGCTTCCACAAATCCCCGGAAGTTAATAAGACACCTGGCTCCGTCACTGATCAAAGAATGGGTACCACGACTTAGCATCCACTGCAAAGCTCCATGGTGCCTAGCTCTAGCCAGTTTGTTCACAGCCGTGATTAAGGTGTCCACAGCATCCTCACCAGCCTCAGGAACAGGGTACAGTCAGCTCACCACAGGGGTGACCCCAGAAACAAGAGACACGACTGTAACAGGGACAATGTGCAGGACGCCAAAAACCAGAACAAGAGACAGGAATATTATAACAGGGACAAAGTCGACACCACATGGAAGATGGATGACTCATTTGTCACAGGTAGAAACAGTTTATCTGCGAGTTTGTAACCAGGTGAATCAAGAATGAAGGCTGCGGCTGGGCGCAGTGGCTCATGCCTGTTATCCCAGCACTTTGGGAGGCTGAGGCAGGTGGATCACCTGAGGTCAGGAGTTCAAGACCAGCCTGGCCAACATGATGAAACCCCATCTCTACTAAAAATACAAAGATTAGCCATGTGTGGTGGCAGGTGCCTGTAATCCCAGCTACTCGGGAGGCTGTGGCAGGAGAATGGCTTGAACACAGGAGGCGGAGGTTGCAGTGAGCTGACATCACAGCACTGCACTCCAGCCTGGGGGACACAGCAAGACTCCTCTTCAAAAAAAAAAAAAAAAACAAAACAGCTGGATGAAGAATGAAAGGGGCACAAAGGCAGCCAGGGATGCAAGCCCCTTCCACCATGGGCCCTGGAACTGCACAGGCCACCTTCTAAGGTTTCTCTCCTGTCATCCTCCCAAGTCTACACGAATATAAAGAAACACACTAGAAGTCTCTGATGGGATGGGGGCATCTCCAGAAATCCGAAGATTCAGGTTCTGAATCTCTGATCTGAGTGCGGCTGGGGAGCTGCTGTTCCAGAAAGCAAATGAAACTTTGGCTGTGATTCAGACCATTTCTTGGTAGCAAGGGTGTAGGGGAAGAAGGATGTGGACCGTGCAGGAGAAGGAATGAATGGGGTCAGGACAGTGGCTGGAGAATGTCTGAGATGGCCACGTGCAGAGAGGAGCAGGCTGGCTGCGTCTCTCACTGTGCCTGGGATGGGTGGTGACAGATGAGTGGGATTCCACATGATAGAGACATCCAATGAAGAAATAAAAGCAGCTTACAGGGAGCAAATGACACAGACACTCAGAAGAAAGTGGCCAAGGGATCGTCCCCATGTATGAACTGAAGACGTTTTCTAAGAATGTGGCCAAGGGTCCACACTGAAGATGATCCCTAAGAATGTGGCCAAGGGACCACCACCATGTAGGCACTGAAGACGTTCCCTAAGAATGTGGCAGCGGGATGGCCACTGTGTAGAAACTGAAGATGTTCCCTAAGGATGTGGCCAAGGGACCACCACCATGTACACACTGAAGACGTTCCCTAAGTATGTGGCGCAAGGGACCTCTGCTGTGTGCACACTGAAGACGTTCCCTAAGCGTGTGGCTAAGGGACTGCTACCATTTACACACTGAAGACATTCCCTAAGATGCGGCCAAGGGACAGCACTCAAGACATTCCCTAGGCATGTGGCCAAGGGACCGCCACCATGTAAACACTGAAGACGTTCCCTAAGCCTGTGGCTAAGGGACAGCCGCCATGTACACACTGAAGATATCCCCTAAGAATGCCGCAAAAGAACCGCCACCGTGGACATGCTGAAGATGGTTCCCCTAAGCATGTGGTTAAGGGACTGCCGCCCTGTACACACTGAAGACGTTCCCTAAGAATGTGGCCAAGGGACTGCCACCATGTACACACTGAAGACGTTCCCTAAGCATGTGGCCCAAGGGACAGCCACGGTGTGCACACTGAAGACGTTCCCTAAGCTTCTGGCTAAGGGACCACAACAACGTACAAACTGAAGACGTTCCCTAAGAAAGCAGCCAAGAGACGGCAGGGAATATGTTCCGTAAGCATGTAGCCAAGGGACCGCCACCACGTACACACTGAAGACATTCCCTAAGCTTGTGGCTAAGGGACCACCGCAGTGTGCACACTGAAGACGTTCCCTAAGAATGCGGCCAAGGGACTGCCGCCATGTACACACTAAAGACATTCCCGAAGAATTAGGCCAAGGGACTGCCACCGTGTACACACTGAAGACATTCCCGAAGAATGTGGCTAAGGGACTGCTGCCAGCTACACACTGAAGATGTTTCCTAAGCATGTGGTCAAGAGACCGACACCGTGTACACACTGCAGACGTTCCCTAAGAATGTGGCCAAGGGACCACCGCCTTGTACAAAGTGAAGACGTTCCCTAAGGTCCAGCCATTGGCCTGCGAAACATCAGAGCAAAGAATGGTGTGCAGGATCCAGTCATCCCACCGCTCGGTGTGTACCCAAAGGAAAGGAAATCAGCCCATCAATGGGATACCTGCACCCCCTGTGCACTGCAGCACTACTAACAGTTTCCAAGATATAGAATCAACCCATGTTCAATCAACAGATGAGTGCATCAAGCAAATGTGGCATAGACACACAATGGAATGGTATGCAGCCATGAAAAAGGAAATCCTACCATTTGCAGCAACATGGGTGGGACTGAAAGATACAATGTGAAGCGAAATGAACCAGGCACAGGGAGACAAATACCGTATCATCTCATAGGTAGAATCTAAAAAAGCTGAAAGCATAAACGCACAGAGTACAATGGTGGTTGCCAGGGAAGAATGCTTCATGAAGTGTTTAGCAAAGAACATAAAATTTCAGTTGGAGGCCAGGAGAGGTGGCTTATGTGTGGAATCACAATGCTATGGAAGGCTGAGGAAGGAGGATCACAGAAGGCCAGGAGTTTGAGAGAAGCCTGGGCAACATAATGAAACCCCATCTCTAAAAATAAAAAAAAATGAAAAAATTAGCTAGATATGGTGGCATGCACCTGTAGTCCCAGCTACTTGGGAGGCTGAGGCAGAAGGATCACTTCTGCCCAGGAATTCAAGACCAGCCTGAGCAACATAGCAAGACCCCATTTCTACAAAACTTTAAAAATTAACCAGGTGTGGTGGTGTGCACCTGTAGTCCCAGCTACATGGGAGGCTCAGGTGGGAGGGTCACCTGTGCCAGGAGTTGGAGGCTGCCATGAGCTATGAACATGACGCTGCACTCCAGCCTGGGTGATAGAGGGGTGAGACTGTCTCAAAAACATAAATTACATTAAAATTAAATTTTTTCAGTTACATAAAAGAAATAAATTCAAAGTTCTATCATACCACACAGTGATTATAGTTAATAATAATACATTGCGTCTTTCAAAATGACTAAAAGTAGATTTTACATATTCTCATCACAAAAAGAACTAAGTGAGGTGATATAGGTTAGAGTTAGGGTTATGTGAATATGTTAATTAGCTTGATTGTTAATATGTTAATTAGGTCAATGGTTAATATGTTAATTCACTTAATTATTAATGTTAATTAGCTTCATTGCTAATATGGTAACTAGCTTGGTTTAATCATCGCACAATGTGTACTTGGATTAAAACATCATATTGTACCAGAGAGAGAGAGAGAGAGAGAGAGTACGTATATATATATATATATATATATATATATATATATATACACATACAATTATTTTTTGTTAATGAACAATAAATTTTCTATAAAAGTGACTCCCATTTCCAGGCAGAAAGCAAAACAAGACCCAGTTTTGAGGACAGCTGTGACATATTTAATGGTGTCTCCTCTTAATTCAATACAGTTTATATGACCATGTTCCAAGGGGCTCCAAGTTTCCAAGGAAAGGATTCCAGTTATGTGCTCAAGGTGTATCCACACTGGGCCGGGCACGGTGGCTCACGCCTGTCATCCCAGCACTTTGGGAGGCTGAGGCAGGTGGATCACCTGAGGTCAGGAGTTCGAGAACAGCAAGGCCAATATGCTGAAACCCTGTCTCTACTAAAAATACAAAAATTAGCCGGGTGTGGTGGCAGGCGACTGTAATCCCAGCTACTCAGGAGGTTGAGACAGAAGAATGGCTTGAACCCAGGAGGTGGAGGTTGCAGTGAGCCGAGATCATGCCATTGCACTCCAGCCTGGGCAAAAAGAGCAATAATCCTTCTCAAACAAACAAACAAAAAAAGTATCCACACTGCACCGTGGACCAGAAGAGATGACCTTCCAGTGATCACACGAGGTCCTCTCACAAAGCGGCGGGTGTTCCCAGTTATTACTCGGAGGGCCAGACCTGCTCAGGAGGGTTGGTGAGATCAGGCTGTCCCCTGACACACACTATGGCAGGGCTCATCCTCCCGAGTACATGCAAGGTGCGCTGAGACAGCTCCCCACAGAACTCCAAAAACAGCCCAGTTGGGAAGAAATGGAACGTTCTGGGGTACACTGATTTTCATATTGAAATTTCCTATCTTTTTAAATTTATTTTGGTTGAGACAGGGTCTCGCCAAGGCTATTGCCCAAACTGGAGTGCAGTGGGATGATCGTAGCTTACTGCAGCCTCAACCTCCTTGGGCTCAAGCGATCCTTCAGCCTCAGCCTCCCAAGTAGCTGTGACCACACACGTGTGCCACCACGTCTGGCTTTTTTTTTTTTTTTGTAGAGACAGCATCTCTCTCCTTGTTGCACAGGCTGGAGTGCAGTGGTGCTATCACGTTTCACTGCAGCCCCCAACTCCCAGGCTCAAGTGATCCTCCCACCTCAGCCTCCTGTGTAACTGCGACTTCAAATGCACACGTTACGTCCAACTAATTTTTTTATTATTACTAGAGACAAGGTCTCACTATGTTGACCAGGCTGGTCTCAAACCCCTGAGTTCAAGTGATCCTACTGACTTAGCCTCCCAAAGTGCTGGGATTATAAGCATGAGCCACTGCACCCAGCCTATTTTTATTTTATTTTTGTAGGCACAGGACCTTGCTGTTTGCCCAGGCTGATCTCAAACTCCTGAGCTCAAAAATCATCCTCCTGCCTCAGCCTCCAAAAGTGCTGGCATGACAGGTGTGAGCCATTGTGCCCGGCCTCATACCATTTTTGAATCATGAAACTTTATTATTCTTTGCAGATTTTCCCCCAAGAATTTAGACATGTAAGAAGCAAACCAACACCTTTTAAAACTTAAACATAATTCCTAGCTTGTGGATCCAGTTTTGGAAGCGATTTAAATTCTAGAAAGCCTGCAGTAAACTGGCTATTTGATACGTTCTCAGAGTTCCTGCCTTTCCAGTTAAACACAAATAAAATAGGAGTCCAGTGACCTCGAACACCCCAGGGTAAGAATGCACAAGCTAAAAGCCAGTTGGAGCCTGAATGTGAAAAGGCAATCATTCCTTCTGCATCAAAACATCTGCACCCACAGGTCCACCCATCAGCCAAAAGCCACCTCAGCAATGCTACCAAAACAGGGAAAAGAAAGGCTACCCTCTTTCTTTAATGCCAGCCCTCTAAGATAACGCACAACCTACGAGCTCACGTAAATTAGGGCACAAAGAACCCAACTGAAATCCCGGCAGAACAAGCACAACTTCTGCTTAATCATGAACTTATTTATTTATTTAGAGACAGGGTGTCTCTCACTCTGGTGCCCAGGCTGGACTAACAATGGTGCAATCTCAGCTCACTGCAGCCTCGACTTTGTGGGCTCCAGTGATCCTCCCACCTCAGCCACCCAGGTAGCTGTGACCACACACGCGTGGCACCATGTTTGGCTAATTTTTATTTTTATAATTTTAGATACAGCATTTCTCGCTTGGTTTCCCAGGCTGTGATCACAGCTCACTGCAGCCTCCAACTCCCACGCTCAAGTGATCCTCCCACCTCTGCCTCCTGAGTAGCTGGGACTACAGGCACGCTCTCGCTTTTTGTATTTTTAGTAGAGATGAGGTTTGGCCATGTTACCCAGGCTGGTCTCAAACTCCTGGGCTCAAGCGATCCACCGGCCTCGGTCTCCCAAAGTGCTGGGATCACAGGCATGAGAGCCACCGCGGCTGGCCATGCAGCTGTTTTAATAAGCAATTCTGACAAGACACAAATGCCACTCTGCTCTTTTGTGATAATATTAACACAGATTACTGAATTACAGTGACAAAAACTTCATATGTATTACCTAAGGAAACACAGAGCCCCCAGTGTTAGATCTGAACTCTTTCTCCACCCAGGACGAGTAAGTGGATTCCAATTAGTGCCTCAAAAAAAAAAAAAAAAAAAAAGGAAAAAAGTAGCAAGAAAAAAAAAAACAGTAGAGCAGTTTCCACAAACGCCAGCCCTTATTTTTGGAAGGCCCACTTGCCAAGAACAATGTTTACTTGTCAAAAACAGTGTTGACGTTCATAAATGTTTTTTTCTGAATTTCTCAACGGTTAAGGGAAAAAAAGGCAAAAGAGCAATAATATTTCTTGACACAACATTTATATAAAATTTAGTAATCCCAGCTACTCAGGAGGCTGAGACAGGAGAATCACTTGAACCTGGGAGGTGGAGGTTGCAGCGAGCCAAGATCGTGCCACTGTACTGCAGCCTGGGCAACAAGAGCAAAATTCCATCTCAAAAAAAAAAGAATGTTAGATAGTATCGGACATGCTGGGTTGGACACAGGACTGAAGGGTAACTACAAACAACTTTCAGGCAATTTCCACAAAAGTTACATGTCAGAAACAGGAAACGTGGGCTTTCACAGGTACTGCAAACCACCTATATTTTGCCATGACCAGGAATTTTTTATAAGCCCAAGTCCCAGGTGTATTTTACAGCACTAATATTAACCTTCAAAACACGGAGTGTTTCTTTGCCTCCTCCTTGTTGGAAAATTTATCAAATTAAAAAAAAAAAAAGCTTAACTATTACTGCATTTTTTTAAAGAATGGTATTTGCTACAGTCTGAAAGACTGTGTTCCTCACCCAAATTCCTGCATTGAAATCCTCTCCCCTAAGACAATGGTGTCAGGAGGTGGGAGACTTGGGAGGTGATGGCTTCATGGGGATCAAGCCTCATGAATAGGATCACTGTCCTTATAAAAGGAGCCCCAGAGAGCTCCCTCGCCCTTTCCACCATGTGAGCAGGCAGAGAAAATGCGTCGTCTATGAACCAGGGAGTGCATCCCCACCACACACTGAATCTGCCATGATCTTGAACCTCCGGCCTTCAGAACTGTGAGTGATAAATGTCTGTAGTTTATAAATTACCCAACTGAAGTTATTTTATTTTAGCAGCTCCCTACTCAGGAAGGCTGTGGCAGGAGAATCGCTTGAACATGGGAGGCGGAGGTTGCAGTGAGCTGAGATCACACCACTGCACTCCGGCCTGGGCGACACAGCAAGACTCCGTCTCAAAACAACAACAACAACAGTTGGATCAAGAATGAAAGGTGCACGAAGGCAGTGATGAATGGAAGCCCCTTCCACCCTGGGCCCTGGAACTGCACAGGCCACCTTCTAAGGTTGCTCTCCTGTCATCCTCCCAAGTCTAAACGAATATAAAGAAACACACTAGAGGTCTCTGATGCGATGGGGGCATCTCCAGAAATCCGAAGATTCAGGTTCTGAACCTCTGATCTGGGTGGGGCTGGGAGCTGCAGTTCCAGAAAGCAAAGGAAGCCTGTGCTGTGATTCAGACCATTTCTTGGTAACAAGCATGTAGGGGAAGAAGGATGTGGACAAGGGAAAGAGAAGGAATGAATGCGGTCAGGACGGTGGCTGGAGAATGTCTGGGATGGTGACGTGCAGAGAGGAGCAGGCTGGCTGCGTCTCTCACTGTGCCTGGGACAGGCGGTGACAGAGGAAAGGGATTGCACATGAGAGTCAGAGACACCCAATGAAGAAAAAAAAGCAGCTTACAGGGTGAAAAGGACACAGACACTCAGAAGAACGTGGCCAGGGGATCGCCACCGAGTACGAACTGAAGACGTTTTCTAAGAATGGGTCCAAGGGACTGCCACTGTATGCACTGAAGACGTTCGGAAAGCATGTGGCCAAAGGACCACCGCTGTGTACACACTGAAGACACTCGCTAAGAATATGGCTAAGGGACGGCCACCTATACACACTGGAGACGTTCTCTAAGTATGTGGCTAAGGGATCACCGCCATGTACACACTGAAGATGTTCCCTAAGTACGTGGCTAAGGGACCACCGCCATGTAGGCACTGAAGACGTTCCCTAAGAATGCAGCCAAGAGATGGCAGACGTTTCCTAGGCATGTGGCTAAGGGACCGCCACCGTGTACACACTTAAGACATTCCCTAAGCACGTGGCCCAAGGGACCATTGCCCTTTGCACATTGAAGACGATCCCTAAGCTTGGGCTAAGGGACCGCTGCCATGTACACACTGAAGAGGTTCCCTAGCAATCCGGCCAAGGGCCGCTGATGTGCACACACTGAAGACGTTCCCTAAGTGTGTGGCTAAGGGACTGCTGCCATATACACACTGAAGATGTTCCCTAAGAATGTCGGTAAGGGACCGCCGCCATGTACACACTAAAGATGTTCCCTAAGCATGTGTCCAGGGGACTGCTGCCGTGTGCACACTGAAGATGTTCCCTAAGTATGTGGGTAAGGGAAGGCAGCCATGTACACACTGAAGACGTTCTCTAAGACTGCAGCCAAGGGACGGCACTGAAGACGTTCCCTAGGCATGTGGCCAAGGGACCGCCACTTTATACACACTGAAGACGTTCCCTAAGCATACGGCTAAGGGACTGCTGACATGTACACACTGGAGACGTTCTGTAAAAATGCAGCCAAGGAAAGGCCACCATGTACACACTGAAGAATTCCCTAAGCATGTGGCGCAAGGGACTGACACCATGTGCACAATGAAGATGTTCCCTAACCATAGGCCAAGAGACTGTCACTGTGTAAATACTTAAGACATTCCCTAAGAATGGGGCTAAGGGACCCCCGCCATGTACACACTGAATATGTTCCCTAAGAATGTGGCCAAGGGACCGCCGCCATGTACACACTGAATATGTTCCCTAAGAATGCAGCCAGGGGATGGCACCGAAGACGTTCCCTAGGCATATGGCCAAGGTACCTCACTGAAGACGTTCCCTAAGCATGCGGCCCAGGGACAGCCACCATGTACACACTGAAGACATTCCCTAAGAATGTGGCTAAGGGACCGCCACTGTGTACACACTGAAGACATTCCCAAAGCATGTGGCCAAGGGAACAAACTGAAGACGTTCCCTAATACAAAAGCTAAGACATTGTGGGTGTACCACACACTTCCTACAGCTGTGGGAAAATGAGGCTCTTCAGGGAGCCTCCATGACTAGCCACGAACCCAGCTAGGAGAGCCACGGAAACAATGGCGTGGTGTAACTGCAGTAATTACCAAGACATAACAGGATCTAATCGCTTTCTAAATACATGGCTCCCTTAAGTCTCCCCATCCCTCCTCAATCACGCCAAAGAAGACCTGTTTAGCATACAAAATCAAGCTGTGAGGAGTAAAACTTTGGCAATGCCATTTCATCACAGCACAGAGCCACGGTGAGACCAGCACCTCCTATGAAAACAGACGGCCGGGCACCGTGGCTGACACCTGTCATCCGAGCACTTTGGGAGGCTGAGGCAGGTGGATCACTTGAGGCCAGGAGTTCGAAACCAGCCTGCCCAACAGGTGAAACCCCGTCTCTACTAAAAACACACACACACAAAAAAAATCAGGGTGTAGGGGCAGGCACTTACAATGCCAGCTACTCCAGAGGCTGAGGCAGGAGAATTGCTTGAACCCAGGAGATGATGGCTGCAGTGAGCCCAGATTCAGCCATTGCACTCTAGCCTGGGAAACAGGAGCAAAACTCCATCGCAAAAAAAAAAAAAAAAAAAGAGAGAGAGAGAAAAGAAAAGAAAAGAAAAGAAAACAGACATATTCATGCTGAGATTTCTACACTGTGAAAAAAGATCTGCAACAGGGCATCACGCACCCCAAAAATTCCCAATGCTCTTAGCTAATCAAATCTACCAGGAAATTGCAATTCGAATGACTCCACAGTTTCCCAGAAAGGCAAACGCCATTCCAATAGAAAACATTCACTGCTTTTATGCACATTGTTACATCCATTCCTGAACACGACGCCTGTTACATCCATTCCTCAACAGGACGCCATGTAGACTGGATAAAGAAAGGGTGGAGCATATACACTATGAAATACTATGGACCCATGAAAAACAATGGGATTGGTTGGGCGTGGCGGCTCATGCCTGTAATCCCAGCACTTTGGGAGGCCGAGGCAGGCAGATTACCTGAGGTCGGTAGCTCAAGACCAGACTGGCCAACAAGGAGAAGCCCCGTCTCTACTAAAAATACAAAATTAGCCCAGCGTGGTGGTATGCGCCTGTAATCTCAACTACTCAGTAGCCTGAGGCAGGAGAATCACTTGAACCCAGGAACAGGAGGCTGTGGTGAGCTGAGATCACACCACTGCACTCCAGCCTGGGCAACAAGAAGGAAACCCAGTCTCAAAACAAAAAGAAAAAAAGAAAAAATGGGATGATGCCCTTTGCAGGAACATGCATGGAGGTGGAGGCCATTATCCTTAGCAAACTCACGTAGGAAAAGAAAACCAAATATCACCTGTTCTCACTCATAAACGGCAGCTAAACATTGGGTACTCATGGATACAAAGAAGGGAACAGCTGCAGGAGCCTGCTGGAGGGTGGAGGGTGGGAGAAATCAGAGGATCCAAAAACTACCTATCAGGTGGTACTGGACTTACTACCTGCATGATGAAATAATCTGTTCACTAAGCCCCCAGGACATGCAATTTACCTGCGCACGTCCCCCTCAACCTGAAATCAAAGTGAAAAAAGTAGGCTGGGTGCGGTGATTCATAATCCCAGTCCTTTGGGAGGCCAAGGCGGGTGGATCACCTGAGGCAAGGAGTTCCAGACTACCCTGATCAACATGCTGAAACCCTACCACTACTAAAAATACAAAAGTAGCAGGGCATGGTAGCGCACGCCTATAATCCCAGCTACCTGACAGGCTGAGGTGGGAGAATCCCTTGAACGCGGGAGACGGAGGTTGCAGTGAGCCAAGATCTTGCCATTGCACTCCAGCCTGGGAGACAAGAGCAAAAGTCCACCTCAAAAAAAAAACAACGCTACATGACTACATGTAACAGCTACTGGGAACATTTTATTGAAATTCTTTAAGCCCTTTAAAATGTTAGGGTAGTGTCTTAGGAAATCAGGGATTTCCAAAGGCAGGACTTCACCACGCCAACTTGAGTGTGAGAAGGATTCCTTTCTACGTAGAAGGTGCATGCCTGCTCTGGGCTTCCACAAATCCCCGAGACCTAATAAGACATCTGGCTCCGTCACTGATCAAACAATGGGTACCACGACTTAGCGTCCACTGCAAAGCTCCGTGGCAGTTAGCTCCAGCCAGTTTGTTCACAGCTGTAATTAAGGTGCCCACAGCATCCTCACCAGCCTCAGGCACGCGGCACAGTCAGCTCGCCACACGGGTGACACCAGAAACAAGGGACAGGACTGTAACAGGGACAATGTGTGAGATGCCAAAAACCAGAACAAGAGACAGGAATATTGTAACAGGGACAAAGTCCAGAGGACATGGAAGGTGGAAGACTCATTTGTCAGAGGTGGAAACAGTTTATCTGTGAGTTTCAAACCAGGTGGATCAAGAATAAAAAGTGCAGCCGGACGTGGTGGCTCACACCTGTAATCCCAGCACTTTGGGAGGCCAAGGTGGATGGATCACCTGAGGTCAGGAGTTTGAGACCAGCCTGACCAACATGGAGAAACCTCATCTCTACTAAAAATATAAAACTAGCCAGGCATGGTGGTGCATGCCTGTACTCCCAGCCACTCAGGAGAATCGCTTGAACCCAGGAGGCGGGGAGTTTGCAGTGAGCTGAGATCACACCACTGCACTCCAGCCTGGGCGACACAGTAAGACTCCGTCTCAAAAAAAAAAACAAAAAAAAAAAGTTGGACCAAGAATGAAAGGTGCACAAATGCAGCCAGGGATGGAAGCCCCTTCCACCCTGGGCCCTGGAACTGCACAGGCCACCTTCTAAGGTTTCTCTCCTGTCATCCTCCCAAGTCTACACGAATATAAAGAAACACACTAGAAGTCTCTGATGCGATGGGGGCATCTCCAGAAATCTGAAGATTCAGGTTCTGAACCTCTGATCTGGGTGGGGCTGGGGAGCTGCAGTTCCAGAAAGCAAAGGAAGCCTTGGCTGTGATTCAGACCATTTCTTGGTAGTAAGAGTGTAGGGGAAGAAGGATGTGGACCGGGCAGGGAAAGGAATGAATGCGGTCAGGACGGTGGCTGGAGAATGTCTGAGATGGCCACTTGCAGAGAGGAGCAGGCTGGCTGCGTCTCTCACTGTGCCTGGGATGGTCGGTGACAGAGGAAACGGGTACCACCTAAGAGTCAGAGACACCCAATGAAGAAACAAAAGCAGTTTACAGGATGAAAAGTACACAGACACGGACACTCAGAAGAATGTGGCCAAGGGACCGCCACTGTGTACGAACTGAAGACGTTTTCTAAGAATGTGGCCAAGGGACCGCCACTGTGTATGCACTGAAGAGGTTCCCTAACAACGCGGCCGCGGGACTACTGCCATGTACACACTGAAGACGTTCCCTAAGTATGCGGCCAAGGGACCACCGCCATGTACACACTGAAGAAGTTCCTTAACAATGCGCCCAAGGGACCACCACCATGTACACACTTAAGACGTACCCTAAGAATGCAGCCAAAGGACGGCACTGAAGACTTTCCCTAGGGATGGGGCCAAGGGACCACCACCGTGTACACACTGAAGACATTCCCTAAGCATGTGGTCCAAACGACTGCTGCCATGTACTCACTGAAGACATTCCCTAAGCTTGTGGCTAAGGGACCACCGCCATGTACACACCAAAGAAGTTCCCTAGCAATAAGGCCAAGTGACCGCTGCCGTTGCACATTGAAGACGTTCCCTAAGTATGTGGCTCAGGGACCACCGCCATGTACACACTGAAGACGTTCCCTAAGAATGCCGCTAAAAGACAGCACTGAAGACATTCCCTAGGCACGTGGCTAAGGGGCCTCCTCCATGTACACACTGAAGACATTCCGAAGCATGTGGCTAAGGGACCGCTGCCATGTACACACTGAAGACGTTCCCTAACAATGAGCCCAAGGGACCACCACTGTGTACACACTGAAGACGTTCCCTAAGAATGCAGCAAAGAGACGGCACTGAAGACTCGTTCCCTAGGCCTGTGGCCAAGGGACCGCACTGAAGACGTCCCCTAAGCATGCGGCCAAGGGACTGCCACCGTGTACACGCTGAAGACATTCCCTAAGAATGTGGCCAAGGGACCGCCACCTTGTACATAGTGAAGACGTTCCGAAGGTCCAGCCATAGGCCTGCAAAACATCAGAGGAAAGAATGGTGTGCAGGATCCAGACATCCCACCACTGGGTGTGTACCCAAAGGAAAGGAAATCAGCCCATCAATGGGATACCTGCATCCCCTGTGCCCTGCAGCACTACTCAGGTTCCAAGATATAGAATCAACCCATGTGTCAATCAACAGATGAGTACATCAAGCAAATGTGGCACAGACACACAGTGGAATAGTATGCAGCCATGAAAAAGGAAATCCTGCCATTTGCGCAACATGGATGGGACTGGAAGATACAATGAGAAGTGAAATGAACCAGACACAGAGAGACAAATACTGTATCATCTCATATGTAGAATCTTAAAAAGCTGAACGCATAAACGCACAGAGTACAATGGTGGTTGCCAGGAAGAATGCTGAAGTGTTTGTCAAAGAACATAAAATTTCAGTTGGAGGCAGGAGCGCTGTGGCTCATGTCTGGAATCACTGTGCTATGGAAGGCTGAGGAAGGAGGATCACTGGAGGCCAGGAGTCTTAGACAAGCCTGGGTAACGTAATGAAACCCTATCTCTAAACAAATAAAAAAAAAACTGAAAAAATTAGCTAGATATGGTGGCATGCACCTGTAGTCCCAGCTACTTGGGAGGCTGAGGCAGGAGGATCGCTTTAGCTCAGGAATTCAACACCAGCCTGAGCAACATAGCAACACCCCATCTCTACAAAAAATTTAAAAATTAACCAGGTGTGGTGGTGTGCACCTGTAGTCCCAGCTACCTGGGACGCTGAGGTGGGAGGGTCACCTGAGCCACGAGTTGGAGGCTGCCGAGAGCTATGAACATGATGCTGTACTCCAGCCTGGCTATAGGGTGAGGCTGTCTCATAAAATATATAAATTACATTAAAATTCATTTTTTTCAGTTAGATAAAACAAATAAATTCAAAGTTCTATCACACCACACAGTGATTATAGTTAATAATACATCACATCCTTCAAAATGACTAAAAGTAGATTTTACATATTCTCACCACAAAAAAAAGTAGGTGAGGTGATATAGGTTAGAGTTAGAATTATGTGAATATGTAAATTAGCTTGATTGTTAATATGTTAATTAGCTTCAATGTTAATATGTTAATTAGCCTGATTATTAATATGTTAGTTAGTGTGATTGTTAATATGGTAACTAGCTTGATTTAATCATTGCATGATGTGTATGTGGATTAAAACATCATGTTGTACCTCAGATATGTGTATACAATTACTTTTTTTAACGAAAAATGAATTTTCCAGAAAAATGACTCGCATTTCCAGGCAGAAAACAAAACAAGTCCCAGTTTCGAGGACAGCTGTGACATATTTAACAGTGTTTCCTCTTAATTCAACACCCTTTCTATGACCATGACCCAAGGGGCTCCAAGTTGCCAAGGAAAGGATTCCAGTTATGTGCTCAAGGTGTATCCACACTGGGCTGGGCGCGGTCATGCCTGTCATCCCAGCACTTTGGGAGGCCGAGGTGGGTGGATCACCTGAGGTCACGAGTTCGAGAGCAGCCTGACCAATGGGCTGAAACCCCTTCTCTACTAAAAATTCAAAAATTAGCCGGGTGTGGTGGCAGGCACCTGCAATCCCAGCTACTCAGGAGACTGAGGCAGAAGAATTGCTCAAACCCGGGAGATGTTGGCTGCAGTGAGCCGAGATTGAGCCATTGCACTGCAGCCTAGGCAACAAGAGCAAAACTCCATCTCAAAAAAAAAAAAAAAAAAAAAAAGACATTTACGTTGAGATTTCTACACTGTGAAAAAAGATCTGCAATAGGGCATCAGGCACCCCAAAAATTCCCAATGCTATTAACCAATCAAATCTACTAGGAAATTGCAATTGCAATGACTCCACAGTTTCCCGGAAAGGGGAACACCACTCCAATAGAAAGCATTCACTGTTTTTATGCACATGGTTTCATCCATTTCTCAAAACAACACCATGTAAACTGGATAAACAAAGGGTGGAGCAGATACACTATGGAATACTACATACCCATGAAAAAGAATGGGATTGGTTGGGTGTGGTGGCTCACGCCTGTAATCTCAGCACTTTGGGAGGCAGTGGAGGGCGGATTAACTGAGGTCAGAAGTTCAAAACCAGCCTGGCCAACATGGAGAAACCCCGTCTCTACTAAAAATACAAAATTAGCTGGGCGTGGTGGCATGTGTCTGTAATCTCAGCTACTCAGAAGGCTGAGGCAGGACAACTGCTTGAACCCGGGAGCTGGTGGTTGCGGTGAGCCGAGATCACACCATTGCACTCCAGCCTGGGCAACAAGAAGGAAACTGTCTCAAAAAAAAAAAAAAATGGGATGATGCCCTTTGCAGGAACATGCATGGAGGTGGAGGCCATTATCCTTAGCAAACTCACACAGGAACAGAAAACCAAATACCACCTGTTCTCACTGATAAGTGACAGCTAAACATTGGGCACTGGTGGATATAAAGAAGGGAACAGCTGCAGGGGCCTGCTGGAGGGTGGAGGGTGAGACAAATGAGAGGATCCAAAAACTACCTATCAGGTGGTAGTAGGCTTACTACCTGGTTGATGAATTAATCTGTACACTAAACCCCCAGGACATGCACTTTACCCGTGTAATGAACCTGCACACGTGCCCCTGAACCTGAAGGATTAACAAGTAGGCCAGGAGCAGTGATTCACAATCCCAGCACTTTGGGAGGCCATGATGGGTGGATCACTTGAGGCTAGGAGTTCGAGACTACCCTGACCAATATGGTGAAACCCTGTCACTACTAAAAATACAAAATCAGCCGAGCATGGTGGCACATGCCTATAATCTCAGCTACCTTACAGGCTGAGATGGGAGAATCCTTGGAACCCGGGAGACGGAGGTTGCAGTGAGCCCAGATCATACCACTGCACTCCAGCCTGGGCGACAAGAGTGCAAATCATCTCAAAAATAAATAAATAAATAAAACACTACATGTGCTGCTATTGGGAACATTTTACTGAATTTTTTTTTAAGTCCTTTAAAATGTTAGGGTAGTGTCTTAGGAAATCAGGGATTTCCAAAGGCAGGACTTCACGTTGCCAACGTGAGTGTGAGAAGGATACCTTCCAGTGTAGAAGGTGCTTGCCTGCTCTGTGCTTCCAGAAATCCCCAGACCTACTAAGACACCAGGCTCCATCACTGATCAAACAATGGGTACCATGACTTAGTGTCCACTGCAAAGCTCCATGGCACCTAGCTCTAGCCAGTTTGTTCACAGCCGTGATTAAGGTGCCCACAGCATCCTCACCAGCCTCAGGAACGGGGCACCGTCAGCTCGCCACACGGGGTGACCCCAGAAACAAGAGACAGGACTGTAACAGGGACAATGTGTGAGATGCCAAAAACCAGAACAAGAGACAGGAATATTATAACAGGGACAAAGTCCAGACAACATGGAAGATGGATGACTGATTTGTCACAGGTGAAAACAGTTTATCTGTGAGTTTAAAACCAGGTGGATCAAGAAAGAAAGGTATAGCCAGGTGCGTGGGCTCACGCCTGTTATCCTAACACTTTCGGAGGCCAAGGCGGATGGATCACCTGAGGTCAGAACTTCGAGACAAGCCTGACCAACATGAAGAACACCTGTCTCTACTAAAAATATAAAATTAGCCGGGCGTGGTGGCACATACCTGTATTCCCAGCTACTCAGGAGACTGAGGCAGAAGAATTGCTCGAACCTGGGAGGCAGGGGTTACAGTGAGCCGAGATCCCTCCACTGCACTCCAGCCTGGGTGACAGGGTGACAGAGCAAGACTGTCTCAAAAAAAAAAAAAAAAAAAGAATGAAAGGTGCACAGAGGCAGCCAGGACACAAGCCCCTTCCACCCCGGGCCCGGGAAATGCACAGACCACCTACTAAGGTTTCTCTCCTGTCATCCTCCCAAGTCTACACGGATATAAAGAAACACACTAGAAGTCTCTGTTGGGATGGGGGCATCTCCAGAAATCCAAAGATTCAGGTTCTGAATCTCTGATCTGGGTGGGGCTGGGGAGGTGCAGTTCCAGAAAGCAAATGAAGCCTTGGCTGTGATTCAGACCATTTCTTGGTATCAAGCGTGTAGGGGAAGAAGGATGCGGACAGGGCAGGAGAAGGAATGAATGCGGTCAGGACGGTGGCTGGAGAATGTCTGGGATGGTGACGTGCAGAGAGGAGCAGGCTGGCTGCGTCTCTCACTGTGCCTGGGATGGGCGGTGACAGAGGAAAGGGATTCCACATGAGAGTCAGAGACACCCAATGAAGAAGCAAAAGCAGCTTACAGGATGGAAAGGACACAGACACAGACACTCAGAAGAATGTGGCAGGGACACATTCTGGGCAACGGACTGTCACCTTGTACGAACTGAAGACGTTTTCTAAGAATGTGGCCAAGGGATCACACTGAAGACGTTCCCTAAGAATGTGGCCGTGGGACTGCCACTGTGTAGGCACTGAAGACGTTCCCTAAGAATGTGGCCAAGGGACTGCACTAAAGATGTTCTCTAAGCATGCGGCCAAGGGACCACCACGGTGTACACACTGAAGACGATCCCTAAGAATGTGGCCAAGGGACTGCCACGGTGTACACACTGAAGATGTTCCCTAAGAATGTGGCCAAGGGACTGCACTAAAGATGTTCTCTAAGCATGCGGCCAAGGGACCACCAGTGTGTACACATTGAAGAGGTCCCTAAGAATGTGGCCAAGAAACAGCACTGAAGACATTCCCTAAGCATGTGGCCCTGGGACATCCACAGTGTACGCACTGAAGACATTCCCTAAGAATGTGGTTGAGGGACCGCACTGAAGACATTCCCTAAGAATGACGCCAGGGGACTGCCACCGTGTACGCGCTGAAGACATTCCCTAAGAATGTGGCCAAGGGACCAACCAGGGCTGTGACTGAAGACATTCCCCAAGCGTGCGGCCAAGGGACCACCATTATGTAGGCCCTGACGACGTTCCCTTAGAATGTGGCCCAGGGACCACCACCATGTACGAAGTGAAGACGCTCCCTAAGAATATGGCCAAGGGACCACCACGGTGTACACACTGAAGACGTTCCCTAAGAATGCGGCCAAGGGATCGATAACCTGTAGACATTGAAGTCGTTTCCTAAGAATGTGGCCAAGGGACTGTTGCCGTGTAGACACTGAAGACTTTCCCTAAGAATGAGGCCAAGGGACCGTTACCGTGTACACAATGAAAACGTTCCCTAAGAAAGAGGCCAACGGACTGCCACTGTGTTCACAGTGAAGACATTCCTAAGCATGGGGCCAAGGGACGGCAGTAAAGATGTTCCCTAAGCATGGGGCCAAGGGACCGCCACTGTATCAGCACTGAAGATGTTCCCTTAGAATGTGGCCAAGGGACCACCACCGTGTATGCACTGAAAACATTCCCTAAGCATGCAGCCAAGGGACCGCACTGAAGACATTCCCTAAGAATGTGGCCAAGGGGCCGGGAACGGTGGCTTACGCCTGTAATCCCAGCACTTTGGGAGGCCGAGGCGGGCGGATCACAAGGTCAGGAGATCCAGACCATCCAGGCTAACACAGTGAAACTCCGTCTCTACTAAATCTACAAAAAAATTAGCCAGGCGTGGTGGCGGGCACCTGTAGTCCCAGCTACTCGGGAGGCTGAGGCAGGAGAGTGGCTTTAACCCGGGAGGCGGGGCTTGCAGTGAGCCGAGATCTCGCCACTGCACTCCAGCCTGGGCGACAGAGTGAGACTCTGTCTCAAAATAAAAAAATTTTAAAAATGCAGCCAAGGGACCGCTGTCGTGTACACACTGAAGACGTTCCCTAAGGTTGTGGCTAAGGGACCACTGCCATGTACGCACTGAAGACGTTCCCTAACAACGCAGCCAAGGCAAGGCACTGAAGACGTTCCCTAGGCATGGGGCCAAGGGATGGCCACCGTGTACACACTGAAGACATTCCCTAAGCATGTAGCCCAAGGGACCACCACCGTGTGCACAATAAAGATGTTCCCTAAGCTTGTGGCTAAGGGACCACAGCCATGTACATACTGAAGATGTTCGCTAACAATGCAGCCAAAGGACTGCTGCCCTGTACACACAGAAGACGTTCCCTAAGCATGTGGCCCAAGGGACTCCCACCCTGTGCACACTGAAGATGATCCCTAAGCATGTGGCTATGGGACCACCACCATGTACACACTGAAGACATTCCCTGAGCATGTGGCCCAAGGGACTCCCGCACTGTGCACACTGAAGATGATCCCTAAGCTTGTGGCTAAGGGACTGCCGCCATGTACACACTGAAGACATTCCCTAAGAATGTGGCCAAGGGACCACCACCATGTGCACACTGATGACATTCCCTAAGAATGTGGCCATGTGCACACTGAAGGCATTCCCTAAGCATGTGGATAAGGGACCACCGTGTACACACTGAAGACATTCCGTAAGAATGCGACCAGGGGACTGCCACATGTGCACACCGAAGACATTCCCTAAGAAAACGGCCAAGGGACAGCACTTAAGACGTTCCCTAAGCATGTAGCCCAAGGGACCACTGCCCTGTGCACACTGAAGATGTTCTCTAAGCTGTGGCTAAGGGACTGCCGCCATGTACACACTGAAGACATTCCCTAAGAATGTGGCCAAGGGACCGCCACAGTGTACACACTGAAGACGTTCTCTAAGAATGTGGCCAATGGACCACACTGTAGACGTTCCCTAAGCATGCAGAAAAGGGACTGCCACCGTGTATACACTGAAGACATTCCCTAAGAATGTGGCTAAGGGACCGCCGCCATGTACACACTGAAGATGTTCCCTAAGTACGTGGCTAAGGGACCGCCACCATGTACACACTGAAGACGTTCCCTAAGAATGCAGCCAAGAGATGGCAGACGTTTCCTAGGCATGTGGCTAAGGGACCGCCACCGTGTACACACTTAAGACATTCCCTAAGCTTGTGGCCCAAGGGACCACTGCCCTGTGCACATTGAAGACGATCCCTAACCTTGGGCTAAGGGACCGCTGCCATGTACACACTGAAGAGGTTCCCTAAGAATGTGGGTAAGGGACCACGGCCATGTACACACTAAAGATCTTCCCTAAGAATGCGTCCAAGGGACTGCTGCCGTATGCACACTGAAGACGTTCCCTAAGTATGTGGCTAAGGGACGGCAGCCATGTACACACTGAAGATGTTCCCTAAGAATGCAACCAAGGGACTCTAGCACTGTGCACAATGAAGATGATCCCTAAGCTTGTGGCTAAGGGACTGCCGCCATGTACACACCGAAGACATTCCCTAAGAATGTGGCCAAGGGACCGCCACCATGTGCACACTGACGACATTCCGTAAGAATGTGGCCGTGTGCACACTGAAGACATTCCCTAAGCATGTGGATAAGGGACCACGTGTACACACTGAAGACATTCCATAAGAATGCGACCAGGGGACCGCCACATGTGCACACTGAAGACATTCCCTAAGAAAACGGCCAAGGGACGGCACTTAAGACGTTCCCTAAGCTTGTGGCCCAAGGGACCACTGCCCTGTGCACACTGAAGATGTTCGCTAAGCATGTGGCTAAGGGACTGCCGCCATGTACACACTGAAGACATTCCCTAAGAATGTGGCCAAGGGACAGCTACAGTGTACACACTGAAGACGTTCTCTAAGAATGTGGCCAATGGACCACACTGTAGATGTTCCCTAAGCATGCAGCAAAGGGACTGCCACCATGTACACACACTGAAGACATTCCCTAAGAATGTGGCTATGGGACCGTCGCCATGTACACACCGAAGATGTTCCCTAAGCATGTGGCCAAGGGACGGACGCCATGTACACAGTGAAGACGTTCACTAAAGTCCAGAAACGGGCCTGCGAAACACCAAAGGAAAGAATGTTGTCCAGGATCCAGTCATCCCACCGCTCGGTGTGTACCCAAAGGAAAGGAAATCAGCCCATCAATGGGATACCTGCACCCCCTGTGCACTGCAGCACTACTAACAGTTTCCAAGATATAGAATCAACCCATGTGTCAATCAACAGATGAGCGTATCAAGCAAATGTGGCATAGACACACAATGGAATAGTATGCAGCCATGAAAAAGGAAATCCTGCCATTTGCAGCAACATGGATGGGACTGGAAGATACAATGTGAAGTGAAATGAACCAGGCACAGAGAGACAAATACTGTATCATCTCATACGTAGAATCTTAAAAAGCTGAATGCATAAACGCAGAGAGTGCAATGGTGGTTGCCAGGGAAGAATGCTGAAGTGTTTGTCAAAGAACATAAAATTTCAGTTGGGAGGCCAGGAGCGGTGGCTTATGTCTGGAATCACAATGCTATGGAAGGCTGAGGAAGGAGGATCACTGGAGGCCAGGAGTTTGAGACAAGCCTGGGCAACATAATGAAACCGCATCTTTAAAAAAAAAAAAAAAAAAAATTAGCTGGGTATGGTAGCATGCACCTGCAGTCCCAGCTACTTGGGATGCTGAGGCAGGAGGATCGCTTCAGCCCAGGAATTCAAGACCAGCCTGAGCAACATAGCAAGACACCATCTCTACAAAAAATTTAAAAATTAACCAGGTGTGGTGGTGTGCACCTGTAGTCCCAGCTACCTGGGAGGCTGTGGTGGGAGGGTCACCTGAGCCAGGAGTTGGAGGCTGCCATGAGCTATGAACATGATGCTGCACTCCAGCCTGGGTGATAGGGTAAGACTGTCTCAAAAAAAAAAATAAATTACATTAAAATTAAATTTTTCCAGTTAGATTAAAGAAATAAATTCAAAGTTCTACCACACCACACAGTGATTATCATTAATAATAATACATTGCGTCTTTCAAAATGACTAAAAGTAGATTTTACATATTCTCACCACAAAAAAAACTAGGTGAGGTGATATAGGTTAGAGTTAGGGTTATGTGAATATGTTAATTAGCTTGTTAATATGTTAATTAGCTTGAATGTTAATGTGTTTATTAGCTTGATTATTGATATGTTAATTAGGTTAATAATATGGTAACCAGCTTGATTTAATCATTGCACAATGTGTACTCGGATTAAAACATCACGTTGTACCTCATATATATGTATACAATTATTTTCTATAAAATAATTCTATAAAGATAGCTCGCATTTCCAGGCAGAAAGCAAAACAAGTCCCAGTTTCGAGGACAGCTGTGACATATTTAATGGTGTCTCCTCTTAATTCAACAGTTTATATGACCGTGACACAAGGGGCTCCAAGTTTCCAAGGAAAGGATTCCAGTTATGTGCTCAAGGTGTATCCACACTGGGCTGGTCGCGGTGGCTCACGCCTGTCATCCCAGCACTTTGGGAGGCTGAGGCGGGTGGATCACCTGAGGTCAGGAGTTCGAGACCAGCTTTACCAATGTGCTGAAACCCCGTCTCTACGAAAAATATAAAAATTAGCTGGCTGTGGTGGCAGACACCTGTAATCCCAGCTACTCAGGAGGCTGAGACAGGAGAATGGCTTGAACCCAGGAGGCGGAGGTTTCTGTGAGCCGAGATCATGCCATTGCACTCCAGCCTGGGCAACAAGAGTGAAACTCTGTCTTAAAAAAAAAAAAAGGAATCCATACTGCAGCGTCGACCAGAAGAGATGACCTTCCAGTGAGCACACAAGGTCCTCTCACAAAGCGGCGAGTGTTCCCAGTTATTACTCGGAGGGCCAGGCCTGCTCAGGAGGGTTGGTGAGATCAGGCTGTCCCCTAACAGACACCATGGCAGGGCTCATCCTCCTGAGTACATGCAAACTGCACTGAGCCGGCTCCCCATAGAACTCCAGCTGGGAAGAAATGGAACGTTCTGGGGGACACTGATTTTCATACTGAAACTTCCTATCTTTTTAAATTTATTTTGGTTGAGACAGTCGCCCAGGCTATTGCCCAGCCTGGAGTGCAGTGGGATGATCGTAGCTTATGGCAGCCTCAGCCTCCTTGGGCTCAAGCGATCCTTCAGCCTCAGCCTCCCAAGTAGCTGTGACCACACACGTGTGCCACCACGTCTGGCTTTTTTTTTTTTTTTTTTTTTTAGAGACAGCATCTCTCTCCTTGTTGCACAGGCTGGAGTGCAGTGGTGCTATCACATTTCACTGCAGCCTCCAACTCCCTGGCTCAAGTGATCCTCCCACCTCAGCCTCCTGTGTAACTGGGACTTCAAATGCACACCTTATGATCCAGCTAATTTTTTTATTGTTACTAGAGACAAGGTCTCAGTATGTTGACCACGCTGGTCTCAAACCCCTGTGTTCAAGTGATCCTACTGACTTAGCCTCCCAAAGTGCAGGTATTACAAGCATGAGCCACCACACCCAGCCTATTTTTATTTTATTTTTGTAGGCACAGGATCTCGCTGTTTGCCCAGGCTGATCTCAAACTCAGGTTCAAAAATCATCCTCCTGCCTCAGCCTCCCAAAGTGCTGGGATGACAGGTGTGAGCCATTGTGCCCGGTCTCATACCATTTTTGTATCATGAAACTTTATTATTCTTTGGATTTCTTTCCGCCAAGAACTTAAACATGTAAGAAGCAAACCAACACCTTTTAAAACCTAAACGTAATTCTTAGCTTGTGGATCCAGTTTTGGAAGCAATTTAAATTCTAGAAAGCCTGCAGTAACTGCCTATTTGATACGTCCTCAGAGTTCCTGCCTTTCCAGTTAAACACAAATAAAATAGGAGTCCAGTGACCTCGAACACCCCAGGGTAAGAACGCACAACCTAAAAGCCAGTTGGAACCTGAATGTGAAAAGGCAATCATTCCTTCTGCATCAAAACATCTGCACCCACGGGTCCACCCGTCAGCCAAAAGCCACCTCAGCAATGCTACCAAAACAGGGAAAAGAAAGGCTACCGTCTTTCTTTCATGCAAGCCCTCTAAGATAACGCACAACCTACGAGCTCACGTAAATTAGGGCACAAAGAACCCAACTGAAATCCTGGCAGAACAAGCACAACTTCTGCTTAATCGTGAACTCATTCATTTATTTATTTAGAGACAGGGTCTCACTCTGTTGCCCAGGCTGCACTACAGTGATGCAATCTCAGCTCACTGCAGCCTCTACTTTCTGGGCTCCAGCAATCCTCCCACCTCAGTCTCCCAAGTAGCTGTGATCACACATGTGTGCCACCATGTTTGGCTAATTTTTATTATTATTATTATTATTTTTAGAGGCAGCATCTCTTGCTTTATTTTCCAGGCTGGAGTGCAGCAGTATGGTCCCAGCTCACTGCAGCCTCCAACTCCCAAGCTCAAGTGATCCTCCCACCTTCGCCTCCTGAGTAGCTGGGAATACAGACATGCGCCTCCATGCCTGGCTAATTTTTTGTATTCTTAGTAGGGATGAGGTTTGGCCATGTTGCCCAGGCTGGTCTCAAACTCCTGGGCTCAAGCGATCCGCCTGCCTCGGCCTCCCAAAGTGCTGGGATCACAGGCATGAGAGCCACTGCACCTGGCCATGCAGCTGTTTTAATAAGCAATTCTGAGAAGACACAAATGCCCCCCTGTTCTTTTGTGATAATATTAACACAGATTACTGAATTCCAGTGACAAAAACCTCACACGTGTTACCTAAAGAAACACAGAGCCCAGAGTGTTCGATCTGAGCTGTTTCTCAAACCAGGACAAATAAGTGGATTCCAATTGGTGCCTCGAGAAAAAAAGGGAAAAAGTGGCAAAAAAAAAAAAGTAGTTTCAACAAACTCCAGCCGTTATTTTTGGAAGGCCCACTTACCAAGAGCAGTGTTTACATTCATAAATTTTTTTTCTGAATTTCTTAATGGTTGGGGGAAAAAAAGAAGTCAACAGAGCAATAATATTTCTTGACACAACATTTATATAAAATTTAGTGCCCACGAAGTGGGAGTGGAATACACGGAGTCTCGCTCTTGTCGCCCAGGATGGAGTGCAGTGGCACGATCTTAGCTCACTACAACCTCCGCCTCCCTGGTTCACGCGATTCTCCTGCCTCAGCCTCAGTACCTGGGATTACAGGTGCCCACCACCATGCCCAGCTAATGTTTGTATTTTTAGTAGAGATGGGGTTTCACCATGTTGGCCAGGCTGGTCTTGAACTCCTGACCTCAGGCGATCCACCCGCCTCGGCCTCCCAAAGTGCTGGGATGACAGATGTGAGCCACCGCGCCCAGCAATGGATGCTTTTAGACACAACGGCAAAACTAAGTTGTTGAGAGACAGAGAATGCATGGTCCGCAGAGCCAAAAATATTTCCTCTCTGACCCCTTCAAGTTGACACCATCAGGGTCCTCATGCCAAGGACCTCCCGCATCTGATTGCAACACAAAAGGACAGGCAGCCGCAGCTAGGAAGGAGCCCAGCTGCAAAGCCCTGAAACCCGAAAGGTTCCCAGAAGTTGCTCAGAAAGGAATTCATGCAGTTTGAGAAAATCTGGAAGAAATGAGCCAAACCCTGCTGTTTCCGTCGTCTGAAGAAATGAGCAAAACACTGCTGTTCTGCTGCAGACGGTCCTGTGAGAGTTTGCATTCTCTGTTCACCAGGCAGGGGCATGGCGAGTTCATTTTATAAAACTCTCAGGTGAGCCCCACGATTTGACGGAGCAGGAATCACTGGGAAAGGACGGGGCGGCGGGCCTGAGATCACAGTGGGGAAAACAGTAGAACTGCTGCCCAAGCACATCTGAGACTCGAACAAGGCGCAGGAAGATGGTCGGAACAAAAGCAGGAGCTGGCTGCGCCAGGAATCGGGTCTCTGGGCCTCCTCTGCACTCACGAGCAAATAAACGTCACCACCGAGATTTCAGTGCCCCAAAAACAGCCCAACCGGCTCCTTCCCACCAGCTGCCTCTTTACTAAAACATCTGAAACCTTTTTCTCACTTTCCCCAAGCTGTTTTCCTCACCCTTCAGAGGCCTGCTAGGAAAACAGTTCGAAGCAGGCAATTCTGCAAAGGGGGGGGGGGGGGGGAACAACCATCTCAGAGTTAGGGCTGTACAGCCAGATCCAAGCGTGAAAACAAAACCGAACCGAAAAATCCCACCACTGTGCGGAAGGAGTGCCACACAGGCTGGGGTGAGAACTGTCGGGGTTAGGGAAATGTCTCTGTAAGAAACCCTCAAGGACTAGAATTACTCCTAATGGGAAAAACGTGTAAACATGTCCCACTTAAATGAACATCACGATGCAAATGCTTAGTTATGAGGACTGAAAATGAACCCCTTTCAACCCAAAACGTGCAAGAAAGAGAAATTTCGACATTTTAATGATGCCCTAGGACAGGCAGTCAACCAACAGCACTTGGAAAGGGCAAGTCTGGGCAGAGGTGCACATCCCGGCCTTCCTGTGTTTCTCGGGGGCCATTGTTTTCTCAGGAGGGAGGAAAAGAGGGAGGGAGGGAGGAAAGCAGAAAGGGAAGGAGGAAAAAAGGGATGGAAGCAAAAGGAAAGAGGAAGGGAGGGAGGGAGAAAAGGGAGGGAGGGACAGAGGGAGGGAGGAAAGGAAGGAAGGAGGAAGGGAGGGAGACACGGAGGGACAGAGGGAAGGAAGGAGGGAGGAGAGGGAAGGAGGGAGGGAGGGATGGGGGAAGGAGGGAGGGGAGGAAAGGGAGGCAGAGAGGGAGGGGAGGGAGGGAAGGGAGAGAAGGAAGGAAGGGAGAGAAGGAAAGAAGGAAAGGGAGGGAAGGAAGGAAAGGGAGGGAGAGAAGGAAAGAAAGGGAAGGGAGGGAGAGAAGGAAGGCAGAGAAGGGACACAAGGAAGAAAGGAAGGGAAGGAAAAGGAAGGGAAGGGAAGGGAGGGAAGGAAGGGAGAGAAGGAGAGAGAAGGATGGGAGGGAAGGAAGGAAGGAAGGATTGGTTGGCTGAAGAAGAGACGGAGGGTTGGACGGAAGGAGGAGGGAAGGAAGAGACAATGTGAGAGGAGGTGAGAAAGACAGGAAGAGAGGGGAGATAAGGAGGCTGGGGGGAGAGGCAAGGCGCTGATGCCATCCGGATCCATCCAGGCTGCCTCGTCCATGGGGCCTCCGTTTATACAACTATCCACTAAGTGAAGGAACCGGCAAAAATCTCTGCTCCCGGGGAACACTTTCACCAGCTGCCGGCTTTATTCACTCAGAAATTTTGATGCCAAAACACCCGAAAGTACATCATAACTTGAGGATTTACAGACAAGAAAGAGGAGCACAGAACTGACCATGGGTGCCCTGGAAAAAGTTGCTTGAAACAAGGACCACAACAAAAATAAAAATAATAATAATAAAAAACCTCCCTGCACTCCCAGGATCAAGGGGTTCAGACAAACTGCAGTCCAGACGGACACGCGGCCGACAAATCAATGAGGAGCTAATGCATTTCTGTGGTTTATTGAACAACAGTCCAACTTGAAAGCATTAAATAAGAGGCAACCGTTCAGGAGGGGAACAATCGCTTAAAAATAAAAACGAAGACAGAGCCGGAACAGTTCACATTTTTCACGTGAGTGACGAAAAGCAAAGGATTGTTAGAGACGTAAAGAGAACGCTGGCAATGCTACAGAATGGAGCCCACGGAGGCGTGGGCTGCCCTGCGTCCCCGGCCTCGGGGCAGAACAGAGAGCAACCCCAAAGCCTGCCCCACTGTGTCCCTTCCAGCTGCCCTTCTGCTGAGAACACCCGGAGCTGAGGGTTCCAAGTTCACAGCCGAACCGCTTCCCTTAAAAAGAAAGCAAAGGTTACGTGGATTTCTCCCGTGCTTCCTCTTCTGCAGACTTACACCGACTCAGGACGTAAGGATAAAATTCTGTGCTGCTTGCAGCCCTGAGAAGTCAGCAGCCGTGGAATGCAGGTAGTTCCTTTGCCCTCTGACACCCAGAGTTCTTGGGGTCTCGGGAGAACATTGCCTGGAGCTGGGTGGGGTCATCCCTCCTCGACACTGTCCTCCCCAGCCCAGCTTGTCTTCACGGAGGCAGAGAACCCGCTGCACGTAGAATCCAAGCAATATGCTAAGCCTCGTGAAGTATTTTTCCTCCAGTTAAAAAGCAGTTCTACATGTTGGAAAACGTGTTTCTGTTTCCCTGAATGACTGAAAGCAACTCGCAGGAATCCAGCCACAGAAAACCCCTCCGGGGGCAATATTTTAAAATTCATTTCCCCTATGGTATTGAGTTTAAAAGAGAAGAATCAAGAGTCCTTTCCGGTAATCAAATCAAAAACACCTTATGTGGAAAAGCTGGCCGCACGGGGGAACTGGACTTTTAGGGCTGAGACACCGAAGACATAACCTCCGGACCGGTGAGCCACCCACTTTTGTTTTGTTTTGAGACGGAGTCTCACTCTGTCCTCCAGGCTGGAGTGCAGTGGCGTAGTCTTGGCTCACTGCAACCTCCACCTCCTGGGCTCAAGCGATTCTTCCGCCTCAGCCTCCCTAGTAGCTGGGATTACAGGCGCGTGCCACCACACCTGGCTAGTTTTTTGTATTTTTAGTAGACACGAGGCTTCACCATGTTCGTTGGCCAGGCTGGTCTCGAACTCCTGACCTCAGCGTGAGCCACCACGCCCGGCCACCGCCCAGTTTTAAGGAGCAACTCCGCAAAGTGAAATTTCGGCAGGCAGCAGGAAGCAGGCTCTCTGGCAGCAACCTGTCGAAAATACAACACATTCCACGCTTTTTTTTGTTGTTTGCTTTTTGTTAAGTGTCTGCATTTTTGTACTCATCTGTCACATTTTTAACCGAACATTAGAAAAAAAGGTCTCTCTTTTTAAGAAGGGCATTTTGGCTAAAAGGTCTCTTCCCCATTTCTCAGAAGCAAGAGGTCCCTGCTTGCACGAGAATGTAAACATGAATTCAGTGATCTGGACCTCGCAGAAGTCACACATGATGATCGGGAAAGGCTCCCTCGACGCCACCCAGAATGTTCCTGCGTTTCTTCTAAACCCTCCCAGGGAGAACTCGAATCAGACATGGTGGAGGTCTTAAGTATCTGTGAAGGAAGGAACAGCTCCTCTAGGCTCTGCTGCACGCAATTCCCAAGCAGAAGCGTTGGCAATTCCCAAGCAGAAGTCGTCAGGACCCCGGGAATAGGGGAGGAAAGGAAACCCACTCAAAGCCACCTCTCTTGTGTCTTCTTTTTTCTTTTTGAGAGAGTCTCGCTCTTGTCGCCCGGGCTGGAGTACAGTGCAGTGATCTCAGCTTACTGCAACCTCCACCTCCCAGGTTCAAGCGATTCTCTGGCCTCAGCCTCCAGAAGCTGGGATTACAGGCACATGCCATCAGGCCTGGCTAATTTTTGTATTTTTAGTAGAGACAGGGTTTCGCCATGTTGGCCAGGCTGGTCTCGATCTCCTGACCTCAGCTGATCTGCCCACCTCGGCCTCCCAAAGTGCTGCGATTATAGACAGGAGCCACCGCACCCGACCCTCTCTCACTTCTCGAATCGTTTTCCTTTTTCCGCCTTCTAGGTGTCAAAGACAGTGGATGGTCTCTGAGGTTCAAAACCAAGCTGACCGGGTAAGTATTTACAGCAAAGCATCCAATGGGCTGCTGCGGGGATGACTTGTAAGACAACACGCTTCCTCGCTACAGGAAGCTGCTGTCCCTAATGCCAAAGAAACCGCCGCTGACGCCATCCCCCAAGGAGAACACCTGCTCCTGGTCCAGGCCCCACTCCCCCTCGTCCTGGTCCTCGGGTTCCGCCTCCGCCCCACTCCGGGCGTTCTCATACAGAAACACCTGCTCGTCCACGTGCGCGGGAGCCAGCCGGTTCCTCTTGGCGCTGACCACGTTGGCGGCGGAACCGAAGAGACGCTCGGGGGCGACGCGCGTGGCCGTCACGCACCAGTACTTCTGCAGCACCTTGGGCAGCAGGGGGAAGAGGGCCAGGCGGTCTGACCACCACTTGAGGGGGTCTTCGTTGAGGCCAAGCACCTTCTGGGACTTGAAGTTGCTCAGCTCCTCCACCACCTGGGCGTGCCACTCCTCCTGGTCCTCCACACCGCCCGTCTGGCAGAAGATCTCGGCCAGCATGTTGTTGATGACGCTGGCGGGCGGCGGCGTGGACGTCCGCAGGAGCTTCTTGACGGGAGGCTCCTCGGGCACCGGGAAGATCTTGTCCTCCGCCGGCCGGTAGCCGCCGTCTTTGACCTTGTCCAGCAGGCCCTTGGCCTCTTCCACCACGCGGTTCTCCACCTGCTGCCGCTCGAAGGCGGAGAGGAAGGGCAGCCTCTTGTAGCGGGGGTCCAGGAAGGTGGCCACGTTGAGAAACATGTCGATCTCGGGCGTCTCCTGGTAGGTCTTGGAAAGCTCCTTGGCGATGACCTCCTTGGCCATGCTGAGCTCCTTGGAGTCGGTCTCCTTGATGTTGAGCGTGGTGTTCAGGAGCATGTGCAGCAGCGGCTTCACCATGCTGATGGTGGGGTACCTGGAGGCCGACAGCATCTCGGCCACCTGCTTGAAGGGCTGCAGGAGCTCCACCAGCCCCTCGATGGTGGCCCACTCGCCGGCCTCCAGCATGAGGTGGTGGTTGTTGCTGTCCTCCACCAAGACCCCGGCGATGACGAACTGCTGCTCCTTGAGGCGCTGCAGCATGGCCAGCGTGCTCCCCCACCAGGAGACGCGGTTGCTCACCAGCATGCAGTGGGCCACGTTCTGCTGCTTCTGCTTCTCATAGAGCATGTACATGGCCACGGCAGACTGCTGGAAGTACTCCACCAGTTTGCGGCAGCGCGACAGCAGCGCCCCCAGCTTCGGGAGCTGGAAGGCCTGCTGGATGCCGGCATTGAAGGTGTGGCCCAGGCAGGGCATGTGCACTGCGACGTCCAGCAGGGAGCACGCCTTCACGATGTCCTTGCCGTAGTTGGTGGTGGCCCCAAAGACCTTGGCGCTGATGCCCCACTCGATGAAGACCTCATAGAGCACCCGCGTGATGGTCTCCGCCGTGTTCTCTTCGGGCACCTCGAAGGTCTTCAGGCAGCGGGAGCCCATGGACAGGCAGTTGGGGGCGCCCAGGCCCAGGAAGTGGGCGGCCAGCGTGACGTAGGCGCGGTTCTGATTCTCACTCCTCCACATGTCGGTTGAGATGCCACACCAGGTGGCCTCGGCCAGCTCCTTCAGGATCACCTCCCGGACGGCCCCGTACTTCTCAGGGATGGCCTTGGTAGAGATGTACTTCCGGCTGGGCAGCTCATACCGGGGGTCGGCCGTCTTCAGCAGCACCTTGAAGGTGGGCTCGTCCACGATGGAGGCCGGGTACAGCCCCTCGCAGATGAGGCCCAGCACGGCGGCCGTCAGCTCCTGCTGCTTCTTGCTGTCGTAGCCGTGGCCGGCCTTGACGGCCAGCGCGTCCTGCCCGGGCTGCTGGGACGACTCGGGCTTCAGCTTGGAGAAGGCGGTGGCGAAGGCCTCACGCATCTGCTCCGTGTTGCTCTTGACGAACTCGCAGAATTCCTCGGGGTGGTTCTTCTCCAGGTGGTAGGACAGGTTGGAGGTGTTTCCGGAGTAGGCGATCTGGGCCATGCAGATGCGGCAGTAGATTTTCTTCCACTGCAGGATGCATCCCTCGGCGTTGGTGTCGAAGCCGAAATACTTCCACACCTTGCTCTTGGCGCGGGGGTGGGCCACCAGCTTCAGGTCTGTCTGGGAGCTCTCCAGGCTTTTATTCTCCATTGCTTCTCCACCGGAGCCTGCCTGCTGGACGGCTGCTCACGCGTGGGGACCTGCTGAGAAGGGCCAAGACAAACACAGCATGAGAAGGGACCCAGGCGCGCACGGGAGCCCTGCCGGGGAGACAGACAGGGTGCCGGGGCAGCTCCGCTTTCAACCAAAGGGCCCTGGGGCCGGACGGCTGGACCTTCCTTGCGGGTCACTTTTGCAGAGTGGAGGAGGGAACCTAGTGCAGGAATACGCTCTTTCTTCCACGTTAATCCGACTGCAGCGATGCCGCACGTGTCAACATACAGGTTTGCGAGTGAGCACGGCATTTTTGCAGGGCTGTACCTGACAAGTGCCTTTCGTTTGTTTTTTTTTTTGAGACAGAGTTTCGCTCTGTCACCCAGGCTGCAGTGCAATGGCGTGATCTCAGCTCACTGCAACCTCCGCCTCCCGGGTTCAAGCAATCTTCCTGCCTCAGCTTCCTCAGTAGCTGGGATCACAGGCACCTGCCATCACGCCTGGCTAATTTTTGTATTTTTAGTAGAGACAGGGTTTCACCATGTTGGTCAGGCTGGTCTCGAACTCCTGACTTCAGGTGATCCACCCGCCTTGGCCTCCCAAAGTGCTGGGATGACAGGCGTGAGTCACCGCGCCCGGCCTGACAATGCCTCTGTCATCGCAGGGGCTTGCTGTTCCTGTCCTAAGAGCTTTCCCAAGCACCTGCCACGTGGGAAAGCCGCGTAGATCTTTTCTGGGGATGAAGCCTACATAGAAGAATCCACAAGTGGTCAGGCAGACCCCCCACTGCCAACCATCACAGCAGGACTCTCTGAATGCCACCTGAGCTTCATTCACTGCATTAAAGAAGCCAAACAGGACCTCCAGCTGACTAAAGCCGGCTTTCCTATGGCTAAGAGGCACTGCACACTCTTCTCAAACTTTATGGTTTAAAATGAAGCCATGTGGAACGTCACAGGTGCATCCGTGATCTGTAAGCACGTCTGAAGAAGCATGGATTTCTCAATCCCTGGAACTTCTCAAAATGCCCATTGTGTCCAGTCACACCTGTGGGCAGAAAGGCCCAGCTGGGCAAATATCACACACCTGTGCAAACATCGGGCACTTGGTGTGGAGGCTTAGATGACCCAGAAGCCAGTCCCCAGGGTTCCTGTTGAGGTTGAATGCTCACACATACAGGCCCTTCCAGCTGCCACTCAGGAGGCCACCTCTGTGACTGGGTTGCCCAAAATGACAGCTGGGCTTTGTTAAAAGGTGTAATTGCGTCTGCAAGTGTCCAGTACAGTGCTCAGGAGGGTAAATAACAAAATGCACCACCCAGGCACGTTCAGAGTGTTGGGATACAGTCAGTGCAAGGAGGCGTATTTCAATGATGACTATAGTGCGTTGAAAAGCGCCCTCCCCTACCAAAGAAAATCTGTATCCACCTGGTACTTGTGTATGGGACCTTGTTTGGAAAAAAGGGTCTTTGCAGATGTATTAATAATGAAGGTAAGGATCTTTAGATGAGATTATTCTCAATTGAGGTGGTCCTAAATGCAGTGACCAGTGTCCTTAATAGAAGACAGATGAGGAGACACAGACACAGAGGAGAAGACCACATGGAGACAGAGGCAGAGACTGGAGTGATGCGGCCACAAACCCAGAACGCCTGGAGACCCCAGGAGCTGGGAGAGGCAGGAAGGATCCTCCCCTAGAGCCTCCACAATGAACTGGATAAAATCATGGTGGATTGAACAGTGGCCCGCAGAAAGATCTGTCCACAGCCTAAAGCCCAGGATGTGGAATGAGATCTTACTTGGTTATTAGAAATTTTGTAGATCTCATGAGTTAAGGATCTGGAGATGACATCATCGGGATTTGAGTGAGCCCTAAATGCAGTGACAGATGTCCTTATAAAAGACAGAAGAGGAGACACAGACACAGAGAAGGCCACATGGAGACAGAGGCAGAGACTAGAGTGATGATGTGGCTGGCCCGAAGCCCAGGGACGCCAGGAGCCCCCAGGAGCTGGGAGAGGCAGGAAGCACCCTCCGCGTAAGCCTCCGGAGGGAGCACAGCCCTGAGACACTTTGATTACAGACTTCTGGCCTCCAGAACTGGGAGAGAATAAGCTATGGTTTTAAGCCCTCCGGTTTCTGGTACTTTATTAAAGCAAGGTATTCTGAAGGTTAATTTTGCCCGAAATAATGAGTGGAGGTCTTAGAAAGGCCCCCCGTCTTCACGGGCAGTCGCGGCCTGCGTTGCTGGCTTTCCGTCAACGGTGCCTGCCCAGTGCTTTTTAGGGAGACGCCGCCACGTGCCGGGTGAGCTGGGCATTGCCAGAGCCCAGCAGTGCCACTTCCCAAGACTGGGGTGCAAGGATGGGGGTCCCGTGACCAATGCCAGCACCCCGGTTTGTTCTAAGGTGCTGAGAGAATGAATAACACGACCGGGACTTCCAGAAAACGAGGAACCCCCAAACTGCATCTTCTGCAGCCGAGTTAGAGTGGGGACCCTGGATTACACAGTCAACGGAGGGGGAAAAGAATCTCAAGAGGCCTCCTAAGTCCGACCTGAATGACAGGACACAGCTGTATCAGATCCTCCATCATCATCATCATCATATTATTATTATTATTTGGCTGAAACAGGTTTTGGTACTTGGGAGGAAAAGGTTTACATTCCATTATTATTATTTGTGCTATTGGGCTGAAAGAGGTCCCAGTCCTCAAACAAAAGTTTAAATTCTATTTATTATTATTATTATTATTATTATTACTATTATTATGTGGCTGAAAGCGGTTCTGGAACCTGAAGGAAAGGTTTCAATTCCATTATTATTATTTTTTTTATTATTATGAAGATTAGGCTGGAAGAGGTCCCAGTACCAGTAACAAAGGTTTATATTCTAATTATTATTGTTACGGTTGTTATTATTATTAGGCTGAAAAAGGTCTTAGTACCTGTAGCAAAGATTTTTATGCTGGCGCCAGGCACGGCGGCTCACGCCTGTACTCTCAGCACTTTGGGAGGCCAAGGTGGGTGGATCACCTGAGGTCAGGAGTTTGAGACCACCCTGGACAACATGGTGAAACCCCTCCTCTACTAAAAATACAAAATTAGCCGGGCGTGGTGGTGGCACACGCCTGTAGTCCCAGCTACTCGGGAGGCTGAGGCACGAGAATCGTTTGAACCCGGGAAGCAGAGGTTGCGGTGAGCCGAGATGGCGCCATTGCACTCTAGCCTGGGCAACAAGCGCAAAACTCCGTCTCAAAGAAAGAAGAAAACAAAAAAAAAGATATATATGCTATTATTACTATTATTTTTAGGCTGGAAGAGGTCCCGATACCTGGAAGAAAAGTTTGTACTCGGTTATTATTATCTGTCTGAAAGAGGTCCTGAAAGCTGGAGCAAACATCCATATTCCATTATTATTATTATTATTATTATTATTATTATTGTGATTGTTTGACTGAAAGAAGTCCCAGTGCCTGGGGCCAAGGTTTATATTCTATTATCATTGCTGTTATTATTATTTGGCTGAAACAGGTCCTGGTACCTGTAGCAAAGGCTTATATTATTATTATTATTATTATTATTATTATTATTAGGCTGGAAGAGGTCTCGACACCTGGAACAAAAATTTTCATTCTATCATTATTATTATTATTAGGCTGAAAGAGGTTCTAGAACCTGGAGCAAAGGTTTTTATTCTATTATTATTACTTTTGTTATTAGGCTGAAGGAGGTCCCAGTAACAGAACAAAAGTTTATATTCTATTTTATTACTATTTGGCTGAAAAAGGTGCCAGGACCTGTAGTAAAGGTTTATATTCTATGATTATTATTAGGCTGAAAGAAGTCCGGGTACCTGGAACAAAAGTTTATATTTTATTATTATTATTTAGCTGAAAAAGGTTCTGGCACTTCAGTCAAAGGTTTATGTTCTATTATTATCATTATTATTATTATTTGGCTCACAGGTGTCCCAGTACCTGGACCAAAGGTGTGTTTTCTATTAATACTATTCTTATTATTACTATTTGGCTGAAAAAAGGTTCTGGTACCTAGAGCCAAGTTTTATATTCCACTATTATTATTTGGTTGGAAGAGGTCCCAGTACCTAGAAGAAAAGTTGATATTCTATTATCATTATAATTATTATTACTGTCATTATTGTTGGTCTGAAACAGGTCCTAGTACCGTGAACAAAGGTTTATATTCTATTATTATTCTTATTTGGCTGAAAGAGCTCCCAGGACCTGGAGCAAAGGTTTATATTCTATCATTATTATCATTATTACTACTGTTATTATTATTACTGGGCTGAAAGAGGTCACAGTACCCTGAACAAAGGTTTATATTCTATTGTCATTATTATTATTATTGTTATTATTTGGCTGAAAGACGTTCCAGGAGATGAAGCAAAGGTTTATATTCTATCATTATTATCATTATTACTATTATTATTATTATCATTACTGGGCTGAAAGAAGTCACAGTACCCTGAACAAAGGTTTATATTCTATTATCATTAATATTATTATTATTATTTGGCTGAAAGACGTTCCAGGACGTGAAGTAAAGGTTTATATTTTATCATTATTATCATTATTCCTATTGTTGTTATTATTATTGGGCTGAAAGACGCCCCAGTACCATGAACAAAGGTTTATATTCTATTATTATTAATATTATTGTTATTATTTAGGTGAACAAAGGTTTGTATTCTATTATGATTATCATCATTATTTGGCTGAAACAGGTCTAGCACCTGGAGCGAAGTTTTGTACTAAGAGCCAAAATTCCCAAACCCCTAACCAAGTGACTCCTGGAAGGAGAAACAAGAAGCTCCCTCCCACGTCTCCTGCTGTCAGAATTCCATGAGACTCCCAGGTAAAGAACCGTCCACACAGTAGGTGGGTTCCACCTGAACCCACGTAACAGCCACAGCAGAGCTGGCCTTCTGCAGTGAGCACCCTCCTTCCTCCTTCCTCGTTCCTCCTCCCTTGCAGCGCTTCCGTGCACACAAGGCCACGAATAAAGGTTGCTGCAAACCAGCCTCTCACTGCCTCATTCTTCAAGACTGGTGCAGCATCCCCAGTGCTGGGGGGGGGGGGGTTTGGGGGGGACACTCCCCAAAACGCTCTCAGGGGGCCGGCGATTTCACGTTTCCAACTGCACATCCATGAGAGGCCAGTGGATGTGCCTCACATGACTCTTACCAGAACGACACGTCGCAAGAGACCAGTGTGAAGAAGCAGAGGAAGGAGCCAGCCGCCATCCGTCCCTTTATGGATGAGGCTGACAAAACCCTAAAACTCAGCCACTCTTCTCCCTAGGTTTTTGTTATTTTGGAAATGACAATCATTTTTCTTTTAAAAAACATACAGCACATGGCCAAAGGGTACCAAGTTTCTGTTCGACAGGAGGAATCCGTTTCAGTGACCTACTGCACAGCGTGGTGGCGATAGTTAATAGTGTATTACATATTTCAAAATAGCTAAAAGAAGTCTTTATTTTTGTTTTTGGTTTTTTTGTTTTTTTTTTGAGACGGAGTCTCGCCCTGTTGCCCAGGCTTGAGTGCAGTGGCGCAATCTTGGCTGACTGCAACCTCCACCTCCCAGGTTCACACCATTCTCCTGCCTCAGCCTCCCAAGTAGCTGGGACTACAGGCGCACACTGCCACACCCAGCTAATTTTTTGTATTTTAGTAGAGATGGGGTTCCACTGTATTGCCCAGACTGGTCTCAAACTCCTGAGCTCAGGCAATCCACCTGCCTCAGCCTCCCAAAGTGCTGGGATTATAGGCATGAGCCACCGCACCCGGCCCGCCAATAGAGATTTTAAATGTCTTGCGTGCAGTGTATACTGTTCGGGTGATGGGTGCACCAGAATCTCACAAATCACCACTAAAAAACTTACTCATGGAATCAAACACCACCTGTTCCCCAATAACCTATGGAAATAAAAAACAAAAATAGCTAAAAGAGATTTTAAATGTTCCCACCGCAAAGGAAAAATAGCGGGTGATAGATATTAGTTTGATTTAATTATTCCACAATGCAAACATACAGCAAAGCATCACACTGTGCCCCATAAGTGTACACATTTATATATTTATATAAAAATATCAATTGTTTTTATTTACATCTAAATTATATAAATATAACTTATTTGTATTTTATATTTAAAGTATAAATTATTCTAAAAATATATATATTTAATAAAAATAAAATATAAAAACAATAAATATATTACATACATTTTTGGTAGTAACATGTAATTGGCCTGTTACCATTACTTTTAAATAAATTGTTAAATATGTTTTAAATTTCTGTTTTAATGTCTAACAGGATGACTTATTGACTGTTATAATCCACAAAAACAAAAACTGTCTGGGGTCCTCATTTTTTTGAAAGGGATTCTATGATCAAGAAATTGGAGGCCGGGGGCAGGGGCTCACCCCTGTAATCCCAGCAATTTGGGATGCCAAGGTGGACTGTCACCTGAGGTCAGGAGTTCGAGACCAGCCTGACCAACATGGAGAAACCCCATCTCTACTAAAAATACAAAATGAGCCAGGCATGGTGGCACATGCCTGTAATCCCAGCTACTCAGGAGGCTGAGGCAGGAGAATCGCTTGAACCCGGGAGGCAGAGGTTGTGGTGAGCTGAGATCACGCCATTGCACTCCAGCCTGGGAAACAAAAGCGAAACTTGGTCTCAAAAAAAAAAAAAAGAAAAAGAAAAAGAAGAAGAAGTTGGAAAACTGCTGTTTTTACTTCTACCTGATTTCTAATAGCCACTGTTCACTACTCATAAAACCAACAAGAATTAACTTTCCCTTTACAGGTTAAAAAAAAAATAGTTTGAAAAGTAGGACTTCTATAAATAGCTTTGTAAGTGGGCCAGTTGGCATATTTTTTGTAAATACTCACTCCTGTGGTACAGCATTTACGAATCCATTTTGCATCCCAGAAAGTGAAGGAATATTCTGTGGCCTATTATTTACAATAGAACTTTTAAGAAAAATTCTGTGGCAGTATTGGAACTGGACTTGACTACAGGTACCATCAATTTTCTCTCCTTTGCAAAACTCATGGATGCATCAGAGAAAATGTAATTTCTAAACAGATCACCCTGTTATTAATACCGGTGGGTAGAGACTTTCTTTACTCAATATGATCATTTTCAACAGATTTCAGGCCATATCAGTGTTCAAGTTTTGATGCCATATTAGGATATTAAATGCACTGATTAAATCATCTATTTTAAAATCCAACCAACAGATACAACTTACTGAATGGGCCGCATGGATATAGTCTTAAGAACACAGAGACAGACCCTCTTATGGGAATTCTCAATTTGTTTCTAAAGCCCCTCTGTAAAGGCATGACCAACATCTATGATTAATTTGTAATTATCTTGTTTTTCCATGATGAACTGTAAGAAGACACCATTTAGGAGTGGATTCCAGCCACAATTTCTTCCTTCTCATACCATGTAAGTCAACTCATGTGGAAGGTGTAACCCAGGCATTTCCTTTGTACGATACCTAAGAAGAACACGCTCCATGTGGAAGTTCTAAGAAAAAACTGCCCTTGCTTCCAATCTGCAGTGGGGAAATTGGCCCTCTTGGTTATTCAAACAGCTTAGCTCAAATGCCCTGGACAAAGTTCAATGTTTCCTCATCAACAGCGAAGGCCTACCAGAGAGAAGCAAATAAAAAATGCCGTTTAGGAAGCTGGCCACCAGCAGACCAAGGACAACAGCATTCCTCCACTGGTATCGAAAATTATTTTTAATCCATACATAGGAAGGGGCTCGATGAGGGCAAGCCACTTAAGTTAATCTTTAGAGAAGGCCATTCTGTTTCGATACACACCCGGGTACAGATTCGCTTGGCAGACACGTGACTTGACCAGAAGCTCGTCCTCTTTAACAACCTTCTGTTGTTATTTAATCAGTAAATGGGAAAAAAAAAGATTCCAGCCCTCCTTTCTAATGCACAAAGAGCAAGTTTTTCAAAGGCCAGCATTTTGGTGAGCTGCTGCGGGAACCCCGGCCTCTTCTGCCCGGGCCCACACAGGCCCTTAAGGAGGTTTAAGGGGACCTTTCTGTAAGCAAAACTGCCCGGATAAACATAATCTTCTGCGAGACTCCACACAATTGTTCAGCAGCTGTAAACTGTTCACCTTGCAACTGATTACTTACTTCAAACAAACATGCTCTCCTGCCCTCCGAAAGCCTGACTACAGTTCCCTTTACTCTCCTTCTTCTATGCACTTGTAATTATGCTAAGTGGGTTTAAAAAAAAATACTGAAGGCCAGTTTGGCAGAAAAAGAAAAGCTTAGCTCACAGAAAACTCAAAGCTCTTTTTCTCTGGCTAGAGGCGGGAGAGAGAGGCTCACTTTAAAACATCCACTCCAGGCACGCTTCTCAAAGGGTGGCGCTGGGACCCCTGGGGTTCCTTCAGTGGGTGCAGAGTGGAAGTCAAAAGTCATTTCACAATAAGGCACCCAAGCACTTCGCCTGGCTGACTCCCAGTCTCCCAGAGGCGTGCAGTAGTGTCTTCCAGAGGCCTCCTGACATGCCATGAAACTGTCTACAGAGGCAGAAATAACAGCTCTCTTCTTAGGCTGGACATTTAAGACATTCAGGGCAACGTACACCGCCACCCCCACCACACTGACCCTCTGAACGCTCTGTTTTGGAAAACTGTTATTTTTGAAACAAAGTATCATTTAACCTAACATGGAATTAACATTCCCTTTATTCCAGTTCACAAATAATTGTTTACAGGTTTCTAGGTTTAAATTGAGAATATGGGCCGGGCACAGTGGCGCTCTGTCTGTAATCCCAGCAGTTTGGGAGGCCCAGACTGGAGTATTGCTGCAGGCCAGGGGTTCAAGACCAGCCTGGGCAACATGGTGAGATGCCATCTCTACAAAAAATTTAAAACATTAGCCAGGCGTGGTGGCTCACGCCTGTAAACCCAGCACTTTGGGGGACCCAGGTAGGAGGATTGCTTCGGCCCATGAGTTTCAGACCAGCCTGGGCAACGTAGCAAGACCCTATTGCTACAAAAAAAAATTAAAACATTAGACAGGTGTGGTGGCTCACACCTGTAATCCCAACAGTTTGGGAAGCAAAGGAAGGAAGATCGCTTGAGCCCAGGAGTTCGAGACCAGCCTGTGCAACATAGCAAGACCCCGTCTACAAAAATTTAAAACATTAGTCGGATGCAGTAGCTGGTGCCTGTAATGCCAGCACTTTGGGAGGCTGAGGCAGGAGGACTGCTTGAGCCCAGGAGTTCGAGAGTAGCCTGGGCAACAGAGCAAGACTTCATCTCTACTTCCTATTACAAATAATAATAATAATAATAAATTCTGAACCTGCAAATCTATGAATAGAAGTTATCTGCATACACAAAACACAGTGGCGGTCGTCACTGATGAGTTCAGACAGTAAACGAGTCCTGCAAAGTTGGAGATCTGTGACTCAGAGATGTTTACAAAGGCCAAGGAAACAAAGTTGCCACTTAACGGGCCTGCCCTCCCCACCAGACCTCCGTGGCTCCCCAGTGCCCGAGAAGCCGCCTGTGGGCCCCCTCTGGAGACGTCCTCCGGAGAAGGGCCCATCCTCACTTACCCTGGGGTGGGTAGGGGTCGAGGTCCCTGGGACGCCCGCTCCTCCCCTCCGGGGCCTGGCGGGGGCGCGCGGTCCCTGGCCGACCGCAGGCGGCAGGCAGAGCCGCCTGATGTCTTGGGCGCGGGGCGTGCGAGCCCCCGGGTCCCCGGCCACGGCCCGGAGGTGTCAGGGTGCGCGGGGGGGCGGTTGCACGGGGGCTGCTCGGTTGGAGCCCGACCCGGGACAGGCGGGGAGGCCACACGCGCGGGGAGGGAAGGGTCGGGCCGGGTCGGGCCGGGCCAGGCGCGCAGAAGAGCCGGCGGGGACGGGAAGCGCGGGGCGGGGAGGTCCCAGGCGCGCACGCCCCCCCCACCCCCACCCCCGGCCACACCTCGACCCCCGCCCAGCCCCACTTCCGGGAGCGCCACCGCCTCGCCAAGGTCACGCGGAGCCCCCGCGCCCCCGCCCCCGAGCCAGCCCGCGCCCACCCGGGTCCCCGGAGCCCTGACCCCTGCCCCGCCCTGCTGACCTGGCTCCAGGAAGCCCCCGCGGCAGCGCCGCAGCAGCTGCGCCAGGATCACCGCGGCGCCTACCGCGTAGACCCGCAGGGCCGCCCGCGCCGCAGACAATGGCGACATGGCTGCCCCGGCCGCGCCGCCGCCGCTTCCGCGCCGCCCGCGGGACTCTGCGCCCGCCCGCCCGGACGGACGGCGGAAACGCGCGCGCCCCGGACCGCCCCCTGCCCGCCCCGAACCGCCCCGGCCTGCGGGGAACCCCCAACCCCAGACCCCGCCCGGGCCCTCTGGGATCCCGCACCGCCTGCAGGACTGGGGACCCCGAGCGGACAACCGACCCCAGCCAGGACATCCCCCCCAGGACCACAGACTCCAGCCAGGAACCCCCCCTGCAAGAACCATAGACTTCAGCCAGGACCGCCCCCCCAGGACCACAGACCCCAGCCAAGACCCCCCGTCTGAACCACAGACCCCAGCCAGAACGCCACCCCAGGACCACTGACCCCAGCCAGGACGCCCCCAGGACCACTGACCCCAGTCAGGACCCCCCCTTCAGGACCACAGACCCCAGCAGGGACCCCCCACACACACCCCCAGCCAGGACCACAGACCCCAGCCAGGAATCCCCCCCAGGACCACAGACCCCAGCCAGCAATCCCCCCCAGGACCACAGACCCCAGCAGGGACCCTCCACACCTCCTCCAGGACCACAGACCCCAGCCAGGACCCTTCCCCCTCCCCGCAGGACTGCAGACCCCAGCAGGGATCCCCACCACCGCAAGACCAACAACCCCAGCCAGGACGCCCCCAGGACTACAGACCCCAGCCAGCACCCAACTCAGATCCATAGACTCCTCCCAAGAACACCCCCCAGGACCCCAGACCCCTGCTGGGACCCCCAAGACCACAGACCCCCCCACTGGGGCACGCCCAGACACCCCACCAAGAACCCCACCAGGACCACAGACCTCCACCAGGACTCCCCAGTACCACAGATCCTCCCAGGGCCCCCCAGGACCACAGACCTCCACTGGGACCCCCACCACCAGGACCCCTCTCCAGGATCACAGACCCCTACTGGGACCCCCTTCTAGGACCTCCACCTCCATCAGAACCACCCCCCGGACCACAGGCCCCAGCCAGCACCCCACAAGACCACAGACCCCTGCCAGGACGCCCCCCAGGACTACAGACCCCAGCTGGGACTGCCTCTCCAAGACCCCACACTCCAGCCAAAACCATGGAACCCCATTCAGGCCCCAGCCAGGACCCCCACCATGGGATCACAGATCCCCTACCCAGACCCTGCAGGAGACCAGGACCACCACGGGAACCACCCTCCCCATCTTAGCCAGAATCATGTAACCCCACGCAGACCTCAGCAGGGACCACAAGGACTTGTACCCCATAGGGAACCCCAGACAACCACCCAGAGCCATGCCAGGATTATGGACCAGGACTCCCACAGAGGACTCTGAACAGCTGCAAGGACCATGGACCCCACACCCTAATTCCTACTGACACCACAGAACCTGCCCCAAGCACGGACCCCACACCCCAGTTCCTGCTGACACCACAGAACCTGCCCCAAGCACGAACCCCACACCCCAGTTCCTACTGAGACCACAGACCCCACCCCAATTCCTGCCAGGCCACAGACACCACCCACCAAACCTACCCCTCCACTTCCCTGCCCCCAACAACCCTGCAGGGATCACAGACCCCCTTCCCGGCCCCTGCAGAGAACTCCAGACTACTTCAGGGACCACGAGCCCCCTCCCGACCCTGATCCCTACTGGGACAGCAGACCCCTACTCAGACCTTGGCTGGGAACCCCAGACAACCACAGAGTTACCTGGGCTCCCTCAGGGAACCCCAGACCAGCACGGAACCCCCACCCAGACCCTTACCAGGGCCAGGCTGAAAACCCAGAAGGAACCCCCACCCAGACCCTTATCAGGGCCAGGCTGAAAACCCAGAAGGAACCCCCACCCAGACCCTTACCAGGACCAAGGCTGAAATCCCACATGGACCCCCCAGCAGACTCCTACTGGAATTCTTCATGGATCCTCCCACCCAGACACTGAGACCTTCACCCCACCACAACCCTCCCAGTCCCACACCTGGTCCCCCAGGGGACCCCAGACCTGGCATCCGGGACTCCACACAGATCCTAACACCCGCTGTGTTTGGGAGACAGGAGCCTGGGAGAGCTTGGGTGACACCATTTTAATCATCAACTCCATCTTAAAAACCAGGAAGACACATTCCTTGCCGGTCACGGCCCATGGTCATAAGATGTTTACGGCTGAAGAAATGACTTAATAATGCCTCCAAGGACAAACACAGACGACAGCGGAATGTCTGGATGTCGCCATATCGTGTAACCACATATGCTGTTAAAGATAATTACAGTCATGCTTTGACGTGCTTGGGCGCGAAAATGCAAAGGATGGCTCTCTCTAAATCAACTAAGGAATAAATGTCACGCCGTCAGACATAACCTAGCTTTTACATAGATAAGACAGACCCCTATAGAAGAAAGCTTTAAAACAAACACAAGGTGTTACACCTCTATGACAAAACAGTTTCTTTTTCTTTCTTTCTTTTTTTTTTTTTTTGAGACAGAGTCTGGCTCTGTGGCCCAGGCTGGAGTGCAGTGGCGCAACCTCAGCTCACTGCAACCTCCACCTCCCAGATTCAAGAGAGTCTCCTCTCTCAGCCTCCCTGGTAGCTGGGATTACCGGCATGCACCAGCACACCCAGATAATTTTCGTATTTTTAATAGAGACGGGATTTCACCATGCTGGCGTGGCTGGTCTCAAACTCCTAATCTCAGGTAATCTGCCCACCTCGGCCGCCCAAAGTGCTGGGATTACAGGTATGAGCCACCACACCCAGCATGTAATGGAATAGTTTCTAATAAACTAAAACTTCCCTGTACTCTTATGACTTACCTTGAATTACTTCTTGAGCAATATCCAAGAACCCACTGTTGGGGGCTAGATCGGGACCCCTCTCCTGCAACACTGGGACCCTAAATCACCAACCCCATCATCCCCAGGACCCAGACCTGCACCTTCACTCTAGGTCTGCACCCTCATACACATGCCGGTGGGCACCCCCCAGCCCCTGCCGAGGTCCAGGAGTGAGAATCTCCACCGGCAAGTCACCTGACCCTAGCCAGGAACTCTATCCCTGCTGGGAGCCAGAACCCCACACTCCACATCTCACTGGGACCCTGGCACCTTGCAGGGCCACAACCCATCTGGAACTTTGGCCCCCATTGGGATGCATCCCCACTCCCATAGGAACTGAACCCTCCAGGCCTCGCTCCCCACAGAACCTCAACAGGCACTAAGGGGCACCCCCAGTGTGCAGGTTGCACCCAGCCACTGGGTGGGCTCTGGTGCAGATCTAAGATGATTGGAATACAGAGACCTACCCGGCGACCTCAGGTGTGACCAGGTGTGCTCAGGTGTGGCCAGATGACCAAGCTGGATTAAGAAGGGTCTTTGTGGCCTTTGCAACCCTCTGTCCTACAGATGAGGAAACTGAGGCTAGGAAGACCAAGGGATGGGGCTGTCCCATTTGGCCAAGTGTGCCAGGTATCTTCACATGTGCCCAAGTATGCTCAGGTGTCGCCAGGTATGCTCAGGTGTGATTCAGTAACCAGGTTGGATTAAGAAGGCTCCTTGCGGGCCAGGTGCAGCGCCTCACGCGCATAATCCCAGCACTTTGGGAGGCTGAGAAGGGTGGATTGCTTGAGCCCAGGCGTTCGAGACCTGCCTGGGCAACATGACAAAACCTGTCTTTATTATTTTAATATAAAAAAATTAAATTAAAAAAGAGGGCTTCGCCAGGCACAGTGGCTCACGCCTGTAATCCCAGCACTTTGGGAGGCCAAGGCGGGCAGATCACCTGAGGTCGGGAGTTCGAGACCAGCCTGGCCAACATGGAGAAACTCTGTCTCTACTAAAAACACAAAATTAGCTGGAAATAATGGTGCATGCCTGTAATCCCAGCTACTCAGGAGGCTGAGGCAGGAGAATTGCTTGAACCCAGGAGGCGGAGGTTGCAGTGAGCGGAGATCGCTCCATTGCACTCTAGCCTGGGCAACAAGAGGGAAACTCCATCTCAAAAAAAAAAAAAGGTTATTCCAGCCTTTGCAACCTTCTGTCCTACAGGTGAGAAAACTGAAGCTTTCTCATTTGGCCATGTGTGCCAGATATCCTGAGGCGTGCCCAGGTATCCTCAGGTGTGACCAGGTATGCCTGGGTGTGGCCAGGGCACCCAGCCAGAAGCATTGGGAAAATCCACAGTCACCCCTGTTCCCACCTTAAAGTTTTCCCAGGAGAGCTGCCGTTGCATGCGGTGTGAAACCGTGACCCCACTGCCAAATTCAGAAGGACCAAGGATTCCACCAGGAGCGCAGGGGAGTGGGCTTATTGTAGCCCAACATGCTTCTCCCCTTGGGGACTTCTGGTAGTTATCTAAAAGGATGTTTGTGAGCAAAAGGATAGTGATGTCTAGAGCCATGAATTGGGGGGCTAAAAGCAGAATGCATCACCTGGTGCTTCCAGCAATGGTCTGGGAGACACCCTTACCTTCCCCACAGCCCACTTATCTTCTCAGATGCTCATTTCATCATCTGTCATATATTGACTTTGATTTCCGTGTGAATGTTTTTAGCCACTGCTGTAATAAATGGCCACGAATGTAGCAGCTTTAAACAACACAAAGTTATTATCTCAAGTCTGCAAGTAAGATGTCCCAAAAACGGCCTCAACCGGGTCACTTGCTCAAGGTCACTGATATGGTTTCGCTGTGTCCCCTCCCAAATCTCATCTTGAATTGTAGCTCCCATAATTCTCATGTGTTGTGGGAGGGACCCAGTGGGAGATAACTGAGTCATGGGAGCGGTTTCTCGCACACTGTTCTCATGGCAGTGAATAAGTCTCATGAGATCTGATGGGGGGTTTTTTTATTTGTTTGTTTTGTTTTGTTTTGTTTTGTTTTGAGACAGAGTTTCACTCTTGTTGCCCAGGCTGGAGTGCAATGGCAGGATCTCGGCTCACTGCAACCTCCGCCCCCGGGTTCAAGAGATTCTCCTGCATCAGCCTCGCGAGTAGCTGGGATTACAGGCCTGTGCCATCACGCGTGGCTAATTTTTGTATTTTTAGTAGAGATGGGGTTTCACCATGTTGGCCAGGCTGGTCTCGAACTCCTGACCTCAGCTGATCCACCCACCTCGGCCTCCCAAAGTGCTAGGATTACAGGCGTGAGCCACCGTGCCCAGCAATCTGATGGTTTTATACGGGGAAATCCCTTTTGCTTGGCTCTCTCTGTCTTGTCTGCAGCCATATAAAACGTGCCTTTCACCTTCTGCCATGATCGTGAGGCCTCCCCAGCCACATGGAACTGTGAGTCCATTAAAGCTCTTTTTTTTTTTTTGAGATGGAGTTTTCGCTCTTGTTGCCAAGGCTGGAGTGCAATAGCATGATCTCAGCTCACTGCAGCCTCTACCTCCCAGGTTCAAGCAATTCTCCTGCCTCAGCCTCCGGAGTAGCTGGGATTACAGGTGCCCACCACCACGCCTGGCTAATTTTTGTATTTTTAGTAGAGACAGGTTTTCACCATGTTGGCCATGCTGGTCTCAGACTCCTGGCCTCAGGTAATCCACCCGCCTTGGCTTTAACCTCTTTTTCTTTATAAATTACCCAGTCTCAGGTATGTCTTTATCAGCAGAGTGAAAATGGACTAATACAGTCACAAAAGGTCAAAATGACGATGTCTACCCCCTGGGCTCTTCGCAGGAGGCCCTGGAAAGAATTGGTTTGCAAGCTTATTCCCATTTTTAGAAAATGCAGTCTCTTGTTGTCATGGGACTGAAGTCATCCTTTCCTCACTGATTGTCATAGAAGGGGTGTGGGGAGCACAACCCTGAGCTCTTAGAGTCCTCTCTCTGGTCCTTGAAAGTGTCTGCTCCATCTGTAAGCCAGCTCTGCTTCATCTTGAAGCCAGCAGGGGCCACTTAGAATCCAGCTCACCATTAGAATCTCACTGACTTTGTGTGCCATGTCCCTCACCTTCTCTCCTCCCTCCAGCCAGAAAAAGTTCTGTTCTTTCAAGGGCTCCCGTGTGATCAGATAGGGCCCACCAAGGAAATCCAGCATACTCTTCCTATTTAAAGGTTCACGCCTGTCATCTCAGCACTTTGGGAGGCCGAGGCAGGCAGATCACCTGAGGCCAGGAGTTCGAGACCAGCCTGGCCAACATGGTGAAACCCCGTCTCTACTAAAAATACAAAAATTAGCCGGCCACAGTGGCATGCACCTGTAATCCCAGCTACTCGGGAGGCTGAGGCAGGAGAATCACTTGAATCCAGGAGGCGGAGGTTGCAGTGAGCCGAGCTGGAGCCACTGCACTTCAGCCTGGACAACAGAGCAAGAGTCCATCTCAAATAAATAAATAAATAAATAAATAAATAAATAGTTTATAACCTCAATTGCACCTGCAGTGTTCCTTGGTGCCATATATGACATTACCATAGTGACAGGTTCCGGGAGATTCAGGTGTGGAAGACTTTGGGAAGGACAGGAGATTATTCAGCCTACAGTAGCGTGGTTTACAAATTCCTGTCTATTTCAGGATTTCATAAGCAGGTTTGAAATTGCATTCACCTAAACCAGAACAGGCCAGGACAGCAGGGGCAGGAGATGCTCCCTGGAGGAGCTTACATGAAGGACACCCCTACTGGAAGAGAGAGAAGGATATTGCAGGGTGGGGGCCCTGTCCTTAGGACTTCTGGTTGACCCAGGGCCAACTTCCCCATCACGCATCCTAAGCTGAGTGTGAGGATCTCATGAAACTCTTCAGGGTCCATAACAACGCTTTAAGTTAATGTCTCTCAAATCAGAAAAAATATATATAATAATGAATATAAATCATGCACACAGTCCAGAAAATATGTATTTTTATCAACACAGTTGTAAGATGTATGAGGTCATAGGCCGGAAGCAGTGGCTCACGCCGGTAATCCCAGCACTTTGGGAGGCTGAGGTGGGCAGATCACCTGAGGTCAGGAGTTTCAGACTAGCCTAGCCAACACGGTGAAAACCTATGTCTACTAAAAATACCAAAAAAAATAGCTGGGTATGGTGGCAGGCGCCTGTAATACCAGCTACTTGAGAGGCAGAGGCAGGAGAATTGCTTGAACCTGGGAGGCGGAGGCTGCAGTGAGCTGAGATCAAGCTATTGCACTCAAGCCTTGGCAACAAGAGCGAAACTCCGTCTCAAAAAAAAAAGAAAGAAAGATATATGAGGTCACACTATTGCTCAGGCTGGAGTGCAGTGCTGCGATCTCCAGTCACTGCAGCCTCCATCTCCTGGGTTCAAACAATCTTCCTGCCTCAGCCTCTCAAGTAGCTGGGACCACAGGTGCACACCACCATGCCTGGCTCTTTTTTTTCTTTTGGTAGAAATGGGATCTTGCTATGTTGCCCAGGCTGGTCTCAAACTCCAGGGCTCAAGTAATCGTCCTGCCTCAGCCTCCCAAAGAGCTGGGATTACAGGCATGAGCCACCATATCTGGTATATTTTTTAGTGGAAGAGGCAAAGATGGCCACAGTGTGGCCCTTCAGGGGGCCTGATCCTAAAACATCACCGTGGGGTGGGGTGGTCAGTTCCTGTCAGCCCCTGGTCATGCAGGAGGACTTCAGTGATGTTAGCCACATTCTAAACAGAAACAGCTTGAGGTTTCTCCAGGGAATCTTGTTCTGTTAAATAGCACCTGTGGGGTCAAAGTTCAGCCCACTAGCAACAATTCCTGAGAGAGTAGTGCCTCCCTCCCATGAGATTCTCCTTGAAATTTAGCAGCCTGGAAAGCAACCTTCCTGGATGTAAGATATGTGGGCCAGTCTCCCTGTGCGTGGGGACACAGCCTCTGTATCTCTCTCCTGTTCCTGGTGCCAATTCTCTCGTGCACATAGTAGAATCCCAGTAAATAACCATGTAATTCATTAGTAATAATATAATAGACTATTGTAATCCATTTTGATGTGCCAATTGACCTTAGCTGTGATTCATGTTTCCTGTATTCTTTTCTTTATTTTCTTTCTTTCTTTGCCTGCCTTAGTTTCTCTCTCTTTTCCTTCCTTCCTCTCTTTCTTTCTTCTCTTTCTTCTTTCTTTTGCTTGCTTTCTCTCTTTCTCTCGTTTTCTTTTTCTCTTTTTCTTTCCCTTTTCTCTTTTTTCTCCTTTCTTTCTCTTATTCTCTTTTTCTCTCTCTTTTTCTCTTCTCTTTCTCTTTCTTTCTCTTTCTCCTTTGTTTCTCTTTCTCCTTTCTTTCTTTTTCTTTCTCTTCTCTCTCTCTCTCTCTGTCTCTGTGTCTCTCTCTTCCTGTTGAGGTCTCATTCTGTTGCTCAGGCTTAAGTGCAGTGGCACAGTCATAGCTCACGGCAGCCTCAATCTCCCAGGCTCAACGGATCCTCCTGCCTCAGCCTCTCAAGTCACTGGTACTACAGGCACACGCCACCACGTGTGACTAATTAAAAAAATTTTTTTTTGCTGTAATCCCAGCAGTTTGTCAGGCTGAGGCGAGTGGATCACTTGAGGAATTCGAGACGAGCCTGGCCAACATGGTGAAAACCCGTCTCTACTAAAAATACAAAAATTAGTCGGGCGTGGTGGCATGCACCTGTAGTCCCAGCTACTCAGGAGGTTGAGGCAAAAGAATCACTTGAACTCGGGAGGTGGAGGTTGCAGTGAGCTGAGATCGTGCCACTGCACTCCAGCCTGGGTGACAGAGCAAGTCTCCAACTAAAAAAAAAAAAAAAAAAAAAAAATTTATAGAGATGGAGTCTCACCATGTTGCCCAGGCAGGTCTCAAAGTCCTGGCCTCAAGGATCCTCCCTCCTTGGTTTCCCAAACTACTGGAATTACAGGCATGAGCGACCGCACCTGGTCTCACGTTTTATTTTGTGTTTCAGTGTTTAATTCCTCAAAGTCATGGGCCCTGTGGCTGAGCACTGGTACATGCCTAGGCAGAGGTTATCCCCAGAGTAAACTCTCATAAAGAGGTATTCTGGGCCGGGTGCAGTGGCTCACGCCTGGAATCCCAGCACTTTGGGAGGCTGAGGCGGGTGGATCACCTGCAGTCAGGAGTTTGAGACCAGCCAGCCCAACATAGTGAAACCCTGTCTCTACTAAGAACTACAAAAATTAGCCGGGCATGGTGGCAGACACCTGCAATCTCAGCTACTCGGGAGGCTGAGGCAGGAGAATCCCTTGAACTTGGGAAGCGGAGGTTGCAGTGAGCCGAGATCACGCCACTGCACTCCAGCCTGGCGACAGAGTGAGATTCCATCTTAAAAAAAAAAAAAAAGTTGTTCTGTGCATTAGTGGATGGTTTCCGTGGAGTTCGGGATACAATGTCTGGGAAGTGCTGAAAGATACTGAGCTGAATTGTCCGCCATCCGCTTTATATAATGCTTCACATTATCAGACTCCTCACACCTTAATGATCCCTGAGCACATCTTTGAATATCATTGTGAAAAATCCCCAGAATTCATAGGGTAAGACGTTAATGAAAAGTCAATACCATTTCATGTATATCTCAGCCTGTGTCTTGGCTGGTGTTCTCAACTGGCTGTGAGCATGAAACATCCTCAAGGCTTTTTCTTTTTTCCTTTTTTTTCTTTTTTGAGATGGAGTCTCGCTCTCGTCCCCCAGGCTGGAGTGCAGTGGCAGATCTCGGCTCACTGCAACCTCCACCTCCTGGGTTCAAGTGATTCTCCTGCCTCAACCTCCCCAGTAGCTGGGATTACAGGTGCCCATCACCACGCCCAACTAATTTTGTATTTTTAGTAGAGATGGGGTTTCACCATGTTGGCCAGGCTGGTCTCAAACTCCTGACCTCAGGTGATCCATCCACCTTGGCCTCCCAAAGTGCTGGGATTACAGGTGTGAGCCACTGCACCCGGCCCTCGATGCTTTTTTTATCAAAAAATTCTAAATTATTTGGGCAACTCTTGAAAAATAAGGATGTTCTACAATACATGCCTGTGATACTTTATATTTTTAGAGTGCCAAGTATCAAATCTGTTTCCATCACAAATAATATCCACCAGCTGGAATGTGTGGAGACAGCATTGCTCTCTTAAGTTCCATTAAAGGTGTTATTAGCATCTATATTAATCTGGGTTCTCCAGAGAAACAGTACCAATGGGATGGATGGATGGATGCATAGATCAATAGATAGATATATTGATAGATGTTAATAGATAATACATAGATGATAGACACAATGGGATGGATAGATATTAATAGATAATACATAGATGATAGATACAATGGGATGGATGGATAGATAGATAGATTTTTTTTTTTTTTTTTTGAGACAGAATCTCGCTCTGTCACCCAGGCTGGAGTGCAGTGGCATGATCTTGGCTCACTGTTGCCTCCACCTCCCAGATTCAAGCAATTCTCCCGCCTCAGCCTCCTGAATAGCTGGGACTACAGGCACCCACTACCATGCCCTGTTAATTTTTGTATTTTTAATAGAGACAGAGTTTCACCATATTGGCCAGGCTGGTCTCAAATTCCTAACCTCGTGATCCACCTGCCTCTGCCTCCCAAAGTGCTGGGATTACAGGCATAAGCCACTGTGCCCGGCAATAGATAGATATTAATAGATAATACATAGATGATAGATAAAATGAGATGGATGGATAGACAGATATTAATAGATAATACACAGATGATAGATTAATTGATTGATTGATAGATCTGGGCAGGATGTGCAACAAAGGTGTGGCTCATCTGTTTGGCCGCTGCGTGCTCAAACCCCTTACAGGACGGAGAGCATGCAGACGGACAGATGCAGAAGCCGGGGCAAACAGTTTGGGGCTCCGGCCCCATGGTAGCATGAAGGGCTGGGTGCCTGCAACTCCAGAAGCCCAAGTTGTTATGTGTTACGGTGCATTCTTTTAGCTTTGCTGTCCGCAGACAACTTGAGTGTTTGCTCTCTGTGGACAGCTTGTGCCTCCTTGGTGGCCAAGTCCTTGTCAGTGTCCAGGAAGAATCAGGTCACCCATGGACTTGAAGGATGATGAATGCAGGGGTTTTATTGAGTGGTGGAGGTGGCTCTCAGCTGGATGGATGGGGAGCTGGAAAGGGGATGGATTGGGAAGATGGTCTTCCCCTGGAGTTTGGCCGTCCAGCAGCAGATCTCTCCAATCGTCCCCAGCTAAACTCCTGTCAGCATTCAGACACTCCTTCTCTTCTTTCTGCCAATCTTTTGCTCTTCAGTTCGTCTCCTCCTGGAGCCAGGGGTTTGGGATTTATATGGGTACAGGATGGGGGGTGTGGGGGGCCAAAAGGCAACGTTTGGGCGTGAAAACAGGCATGCCTGTTCTCATTTCAGGCTGTGGGTTTCCAAGCGTGAGGGTGGGGCCTTTGCTGGGGAACCACCCTCTTCTACCCAGTATTTCCATCTCCTGCCTGTATCACCTTCAGGGCGATCATTTCCTCATGCCTTGGGGGCAAGCCTGACAGCTCATTGTTGGGATTGATGCTATGGTCATTAGTATGTTTATTATTATTATTAATCAGTATCACAATTGCATCTCTCGAGCCCACAAAACTTTGATGGGCACAGAACTATGATTTTCATCCACAAGGACATGAAAGCATCAAGGAACTGCTATTTCAGGGCAGAGGTTTATTTTCACTTTGGTTTTGTTTACAAGGAGTTTTAGAGATTGGAGTTTCCAGGAATACAAATCACAGGTTTCCATCTATGAGAATGATATGCAGAGACAGCCCCCAGCCCAGTCTGGCGGGTGTGTTCCCAGACCGAACCGAGTGTCAGACCGCTTATTGTCATGGCCCCATAATGAGATGCAGATGAATTGGGAAAGAACAGAGTTTATTTCTGTAACTGGGTACAGGGAGAAGGCTGGGAAAATATCGCCAGACCAACTCCAAATTACAAAATTTTCCAGACCTTATGTATCTTCTAAAATATATGTCTACATATAAGTGTGTATCCATCTAAAGACATAAGTGAGGCTGGGCGCAGTGGCTCACGCCTGTAATCCCAGCACTTTGGGAGGCCAAGATGGGCAGATCACCTGAGGTCAGGAGTTCTAGACCAGCCTGGCCAACATGGTGAAATCCCATCTCTACTAAAAAGACAGAAATTAGCTGGGAGTGGTGGCATGCACCTGTAGTCCCAGCTACTTGGGGGTGGGGGTGGGGGCCGAGGCAGGAGAATCACTTGAACCCGGGAGGCGGAGGTTGCAGTGAGCTGAGATCGCGCCATTGCACTCTAGCCTGGGGGACAAGAGCGAGAGGTCTCAAAAAAAAAAAAAAAAGACATAAGTGATTCACTTCTTCTAATCTGTAACTAAGGTCTGAGTCCTGAAGACCTTCCTCTGGAGCCTCAGTAAATTGACTTAATCTAGATGGTTCCAGGTGCTGGGGTGATTACCCTTATCTTGTCTCCTGCTAAATCATGGAGGTTTGGGGAGTTCCTTTAGACCCCCGATAAAACTTGTTTGTGGAGGCCTGGAGAGTTCCTTCAGAATCCCAGTAAAACTTGTTTAATCTGAAACAGGTCCTGTTAAGAATTCCTTCGTTATCGTTTCATGCTTTAAGGCCCAGGAAAACCCCGGGCAAAACTCTTGGTGGGCTTTTGTTACATTCCAGCCTTTGTATAAGGGCACTGGTTGTTTCAGCTTTTAATATGTAACTCCACTGGTCAGTCAGTGCTGAAACGGTTGCCGTGGAGGCCTGCCTGTTCAGCTGTTAGTGAGACCTGGCCTGCCACAGGTGGGTCTGATGAAACTTTCCAGCCCCTGTCCTGAAATTTGACTTTAGAGAAATTGCATACCAGTTCAGTTTCTTGTTTGTTTTGACACGGAGTCTCGCTCTGTTGCCCAGGCTGGAGTGCAGTAGTACAATCTTGGCTCACTAGAGTGCAGTAGTACAATCTTGGCTCATCTGCCTCCCGGGTTCAAGCAATTCTCCTGCCTCAGCATCCTGAGTAGCTGGGATTACAGGCACACACCACCACGCCCAGCTAATTTTTGTATTTTTAGTAGAGACAGGGTTTCACCATGTTGGCCGAGCTGGTCTCAAACTCCTGACCTCAAGTAATCTGCCCACCTCGGCCTCCCAAAGTGCTGGAGTTACAGGCATGAACCACCACACCCGGCCCCAGCTCAGTTTCTTAAGGACTCTATAACAAGGGAGGGAGGACATCACCAATTTGGGGCACTCCTTCTGATGCTGAAGGTGCATGATTCTTGCTATTTCTAACTCTGAGTTCTAGAGGTGTTTTCTTCAGAAGCAGAGCCTCAGCTGGGCACGGTGGCTCACACCCATAATCCCAGCACTTTGGGAGGCCGAGGCAAGAGGATCACTTGAGGCCAGGAGTTCAAGACCGGCTTGAGCAACAGAGCGAAGCCTCATGTCTACTGAAAATTAAAAAAAAAAAAAAAATGAGCTGGGCGTGGTGGCCTGCACCTGTGGTCCCAGCTACTTGGGATGCTGAGGTGGGAGGATGGCTTGAGCTGTGATGGCACTATTGCAGCCTGGACAACAAAGCAAAACCCTGTCTCAGACACACACACACACAAAAGAAGCAGAAGAAGTTGTTTGGAGCCAGGATGGCTCATTTGCCCACAGGAACTCACAGGAAGTCTGAAAATAGTCAGGTAGAGCACATAGAAGCTGCAATAGCTGTGAGCTCCCCCCAGAGTCCCTGAGCACATCTCTATCGCGCGTGGGGGCTGCTGATGCTGGTATCATTTCCAAAAGAATAAGTCAGGATCTCCCAGACAGACGGGAGTGCTGCCGACAGCCTTCTCTGTTTTTCTTTTTTTAAAATTTTTAATTATTCTACGTATGAAAACCAAAAAGTACCTGAGACAAGTCTCCATCAATTTAGAAAGTTTATTTTGCCAAATTTGAAGATGCAGCCTCAGGAACTCCTGACAACATGTGCCCAAGGTGTTTGGGGCACAGCTTGCTTGGTTTCATGCATCTTAGGGAGGCATGAGACATCAATCAGTCTATGGAAGATGTACATTGGTTCTGTCCGGAAAGGTGGCACAACTCGAGGCAGGGAGAGAGCCTGCATTTCATAGGCTGATAAGAGACAAATGGTTGCTTTCTTTGGAGTTTCTGATTAGCCTTGTACTGAAAGCACAATGTACAGGAATACTCACTTATGCCTTAGTCTGGCTTAGTGAAACAAGAGGGTAGAGGAAGCAATCAGGTATGCATTTGTCTCACGTGAGCAGAGGGATAACTTTGAGTTCTATTTATTTATTTTATTTATTTTAAGACAGAATCTTGCTCTTGTTGCCCAGGCTGGAGTGCAGTGGCGCGATCTCAGCTCACTGCAACCTCTGTACCCTGGGTTCAAGCGATTCTCCTGCCTCAGCTCCTCGAGCAGCTGGGATTACAGGCACCTGCCACCATGCCTGGCTAATTTTTGTATGTTTAGTACAGACGGGGTTTCCCCATGTTGGCCAGGCTGGTCTCGAACTTCTGACCTCAGGTGATTGATCCACCTGCCTCAGCCTCCCAAAGTGCTAGGATTTACAGGTGTGAGCCACCACACCCGCCTTAACTTTGAGTTCTTTCTGTCCTTTGTCTACAAGGAGTTTCCCTGTGGGGATATTATGAGGGAAGCATGTAGCTTTTAAACAAATCTTTGTAACTATCTTATTTTAGAATAGATTGGGAGACGGGTTTGCCCAAAACAGCTCCCAGATCGACTTTTCCCTTTGGCTTAGTGATTCTGGGATCCTGAGATTTATTTTCCTTTCACACATACATAATAGTTGTACAAATTTATGGGGTACATGTGATATATATATATTTTTTACTTTACATTCTGGGATGCAGGTGCAGAACGTGCAGGTTTATTACATAGGTATACATGTGCCATTGTGGTTGGCTGCACCCGTCAACCCATCATCTAGGTTTTAAGCCCCGTATGCATTAGGTATTTGTCCTAATGCTCTCTCTCCCCTTGCCCCCCACCCACCCCACATGTGATATTTTGATATCAGCATAGAATGTGTCATGATGAAATCAGGATAATTAGGGTACCCATCACCTTAAGCATTTATCATTTCTTTGTGGAAATCACATTCCAATTCCACTCTTTCAGTTATTTTGAAATACACAGTAAATTATTGTGAATACTGTCATCCTATGGTTTGGCCAAACACTGGACTGTATTTCTTTTATCCAACTGTATTTTTGTACCCATGAACCATCCTCTCTTAATTGTCCCCTCCCACTAACCTTCCCAGTCTCCAGTCACCATCATTCTACTCTCTATCTCCGTGAGTTCAATTTTTTAAGCTCTCACATATGAGTGACGACAAGCAATGTTCTCTTTGACATTTTCCCCTGTCCTTCATTCCATCAAACAAACCTCACTTTACCATGACTCCACCATCATCTAATAACAGCTGCACATGCAAAGCCATTGATTGTAACATGACTTCATGACCTGTGCATAAAAAAGCATGCTAGTGTAATCCCAGCACTTGGGGAGGCCAAGGTGGGTGGATCACAAGGTCAGGAGTTCAAGACCAGCCTGGCTAATATGCTAAAAAACAGTCTCTACTAAAAAAAAATACAAAAATTAGCCAGGCATGGTGGTGGGCGCCTGTAATCCCAGCTGCTTGGGAGGCTGAGGCAGGAGAATCGCTTGAACCCGGGAGGCAGAGGTTGCAGTGAACCAAGATCATGTCACTGTACTCCAGTCTGGGTGACAGAGTGAGATGCCGTCTCAAAAAAAAAAAACACCCCAAAAAACATGCTAGGTATGGCCCATCTTTGCTTGTGAAGGATAAAAATGATTATACATTTTTCCCTTTCTGGCCAGGTGCAGTGGCTCATGCCTGTATTCCCAGCACTTTGGGAAGCCGAGGTGGGAAGATCACTTGAGCTCAGGAGTTCAAGACCAGCTTGAGTAACATGGCGAAACTCTGTCTCTCAAAAATACAAAAAATTAGCCAGGCATGGTGGCGTGCACCTGTGATGCCAGCTACTTGAAAGCTGAGGTGGGAGAATCATTTGAGCCCAGGAGGCGGAGATGGCAGTGAGCCGTGACTGCATCACTGCACTCCAGCCTAAGCCACAGAGCGAGAACCTGTCTCAAAAACAAAAACAAAACAAAAAAGAAATGCTTCTTTTCAGCCTCAAGCTTGATTGGTCTTTCCTACTCTGGGCTTTAGACAAGGGATGGTCAGTTTTCTGAAGCTGTATTCATTCAAAGTTCTGCACAGTTTTACTTTAGCAAATTTCAGACAATGAACATTGTAGGGTTTTTTTGTTGTTTTTGACCTTTTGAGATCCTTAGTTTTGGAAGCAGCTGTGAGCGTTTCAGTGACTATGTGGGCACTCATAGAATGTTTATATCTGAAGTGTCTGGTGTTGGGGGGAGATTAAAGAGATGGTGTCTTTGAAATCTGTTTCTAAATCTGTTATCCAGTTTAAAATTCTCTTTCATTGTAACGAGCAGAGAGACAATAAGAACAGGTGCAGAGAAGGCAGGCTGTGTTGTTCTTTCTTCAGAGTGGGAAGCTTCGTAAGATTCAGGGGCTGGCAGTCACCAAACCCCACATAAACCTGTCTGTGTGCTTTCATTGAAAGTATACTTTAGGCTGGGCATGGTGGCTCACGCCTGTAATTCCTGCACTTTGGGAGGCCGAGGCGGGTGGATCACCTGAGGTCAGGAGTTCAACACCAGCCTGGCCAACATGATGAAACCCCATCTCTACTAAAAATACAAAAAATTAGCCAGACGTGGTGGCAGGCGCCTGCCATCCCAGCTACTCGGGAGGCTGAGGCAGGAGAATCACTTGAACCCAGGAGGAGGAGGTTACAGTGAGCTGAGATTGCGCCACTATACTCCAGCCTGGGCAACAAGAGCAAAACTTCGTCCCCAGAAAAAAAAGAAAAAAGAAAATGTACTTTAAACAGCTGATGATGACTCCATTTTTGTTTCAGCTCCAATGGGTCTTTCTAAGGTCAGATTTCTTCCTTCCTTCCTTTCTCTTTCTCTCTTTCTCTTTCTTTCTTTCTCTCTTTCTTTCTCTTTCTTTCTTTCTTCTCTTTGTTCTTTCTCTCCTTCTTCTTATTCTTTTTTCTTGTTCCTTCCCTCCCTCCCTCCGTCCCTCCCTCCCTTCCTTCCTTCCTTCTTTTTTCTTTTCCTTTCTTTTTTTTTTTCTTTCTTTCTTTCGAGATGGGGTCTTGCTATGTTAACCAGGCTGGTCTTAAACGCCTGGCCTCAAGCAGTCCTCCCGTCTTGGCCTCCCAAAATGCTAGGATTACAGGCATGAGCTACCGTGTCCAGCCTGAGGTTTCTGTCTTCATTCTCCATTGCATGCTTGTCCACCATAGAATCTATTCAACTGCATGTTCTGTAAAAGCATCATAATGGAAAAACATTTTTTCTTTGCTTTACATTCCCATATGTTCCATGTATGAAATCCAGAAAAGGCTAAGTTCTCAGACATGATCTGCTCCTGTCGGAATTCTAAGGACTGAGGGAGAGTACATTATTCTCACATTCTAAGTCTTAAAGTCATTCTCAGTGCTTTCACTTTCAACATTTTTGTCTGAACCATGACCGCACGTTCATTTTTCAGGGTGCATTTTGGTCTCCAGTTTAAATATCCTATCTGTGAGGCCGGGCATGGTGGCTCATGCCTGTAATCCCAGCACTTTGGGAGGCCAAGGTTGGTGGATCACGAGGTCAGGAGATCGAGACCATCCAGGCTAACATGATGAAACCCCGTCTCTACTAAAAATACAAAAAATTACCTGGGCATGGTGGCGGGTGCCTGTAATCCCAGCCACTCAGGAGGCTGAGGCAGGAGAATCACTTGAACCCGAGAGGCAGAGGTTGCAGTGAGCAGAAATCGCGCCACTGCACTCCAGCTTGGGTGACGACAGAGCGACACTCTTTCTCAAAAAAAAAAAAAAAAAAAAATCCTATCTATGTTCCATCTCTTCTTTATTTCTATAATATGGAATGTGACATGGTTTGGATTTGTGTCTCTGCCCAAAGCTCACGTTGAATTGTCATCTGTGGTGTTGGAGGTGGGGCCTGGTGAGAGGTGGTTGAATAACAGGGGTTGTTTCTAATGGCTTAGCATCATCCCCCAGTGCTGTCTTGTGATAGAATTTTGTTTGTTTGTTTGAGACGTAGTTTTGCTCTTGTAGCCCAGGCTGGAGTACAATGGCACAATCTCCGCTCACTGAAACCTCTGACTCCTGGGTTCAAGCGATTCTCCTGCCTCAGTGTCCAGAGTAGCTGGGATTACAGGCGCCTGCCACCAAGCCCGGCTAATTTTTCTATTTTTAGTAGAGATGGGGTTTCACCATGTTGGTCAGGCTGATCTTGAACTCCTGACCTCAAGTGATCCCCCTGCCTCAGCCTCCCAAAGTGCTGGGATTAGAGGCGTGAGCCACCACGCCCGGCCTCGTGATAGAGTTCTCATGAGATCTGGTTGTTTAAAAGTGTGTGGCACCTTCTCCTTCACTCTCTCTCTCCTGCTCCACCATGTGAAGATGTGTGTGCTTCACCTTTCCCTTCACCACGACTGTAAGTTTGCTGAGGCCTCCCCAGGAGCAGAAGCATGTACAGCCGGCAGAACTGTGAGGCCTCCACAGCCATGCTTCCTGTACAGCCTGTGAATCTGTGACTCAATTAAACCTCCTTTCTTTATGAAATACCCAGTCTCAGGTAGTTCTTTATAGCAATGTGAGAACAAACTAATACAGAAAGAAAATTTTTTCCTGATGAGAAAATATCTGACAGTTTTCCTCGAAATTTGTATCGTTGTACAGATGTCCAAGTTGGTAGCTCAGGAAGTCTGTAATTACCAACAACATTCTTCATCATCGTCACTGTCATCACCATCATCATCATCATCCTCACTATCACCATCATCACTGTCACCATCATCCTCACCATCATCATCACCATCATCATCCTCACCATCATCACCGCCATCATCCTCATACACATCATCATCATCATCACCATCATCATCCTCACCATCATCATCCTCACCATCATCATCATCATCCTCACCGTCATCATCCTCACCATCATCATTACCATCATCATCCTCACCATCCTCATCATCACCATCATCACCGCCATCATCATCCTCACCATTATCACCATCATCATCCTTACCATCATCATCCTCACCATCATCATCCTCACCATCATCCTCACCATTATCATCACCATCATTATCCTCACCATCATCCTCACCATCATCATCCTCACCATCATCATCCTCACCATCATCATCACCATCATCATCCTCACCATCATCATCCTCACCATCATCATCACCATCATCATCCTCACCAAAATCATCACCGCCATCATCCTCATACACATCATCATCATCCTCACCATCATCACCATCCTCACCATCATCACTCTCGCCATAATCATCACCATCATCATCCTCGCCATCATCATCGCTGTCGCCATCATCACCATCATCATCCTCACCATCACCATCACCACTGTCACCATCATCATCACCATCATCCTCATTGTCACCATCATCATCACCATCTTCATTATCACCATCACCATCATCATTATTATCACCAAGCTTAAATGCTTGCTTTGCCCTCTTTTCCAGGGACTCTTGACCTCTGGTTTTACTGTGTGTACCAGAAAAGTCTTCGTAATTATGTGGCCTCTGATTGTTTTTTCTAAGAGAGTAAGAGGAATCACGGTGGATGTATTCTGCCTGAATGTGTCGAAACCGTGCTGAGAGCTCTGAACATGAATATTAACATTGGGTATTTACTTTTCCTGTTCCTACGTGTCTGTTTTTTAAAAAAACAATTTTATCATGGACATTGAGGATGATACGTTGTGGTGCAGTCAGGTATTTTCCTTTATAGAAAGAGTCTATTCCTCTATAGAAGAGTCTATCAGACAGTTAGCTTCGCTGGATATACACTTTAATCTTTGTGTTTGCTGAAGTGGGCAGGAGTTTAAATATCTGCTCAGTTCTTTCAACATCACACTGATGGATTCCTCTTGGTTCTCTGAGGTCTCCCCACACATGCATAATCCAGATGACCAAATATTTGGGCAGCGTTCATATCCAGACTTGGAGTTCCCTTAAACCGTTGCATATTCCCCTTTTAAACATTTCCTCCTCGTGTTGCAGGGTCTCTGGCAGCTGCCAGCTCTCTCGTGACTCTTCAGGCTAGTAAACCTGCAGAAGTTCTCACTTCCCCAGAATTAACCGACTTTGGGAAGCCCCCTGCAGAAAGGCCATGCAAATGCTAATCTTCACAGGGCAGTTCCCCATTTGTCAGAGAGTTCCTCTGCTCACATTTCTGCCTGTTTGGGGCCAAGGGTCTTCACATCGTTTTTTAAAAGGCTTCATCCAGAGTTTATCCTTGTGATCTCCAGGATGTTCTGTCCAATACACACTATTCTTCAACGACTGGAAGTGAGAGTCGAGAATTAAGAGCAACTTTAAGGATTCAGATTTGCCAGGCACAGTGGCTTATGCCTGTAATCTCAGTATTTTGGGAGGCTGAGGTGGGCAGATGACCTGAGGTCAGGAGTTCGAGGCCAGCCTGGCCAACATGGTGAAATTCTGTCTCTACTAAAAATACAAAAATTAGCCGGGCATGCTGGTGCATGCCTGTAATCTCAGCTACTTCAGAGGCTGAGGCAGAAGAATCACTTGAACCCGAGAGGTGGAGGTTGCAGGAAGCCAAGATCGTGCCACTGCACTCTAGCCTGGGTGACAGGGTGAGATTCTATTTCAAAAAAAAAAAAAAGAAGAGAAAAAAAAGGATTCAAGTTTCAAGTGGTCAAGCAAGAGAAGGCTTTGGCCTCAGAATTCGAGTCTCAGCACTTTCATCTGTCATGAAAACATTACGTCATGTCTTATGACTTAGCTCCTGGTATGGTGAGGCCTTTGAAATGAGATGATTTGAGAGAAATCTCACATTCTAAATGTGAGGTTTTTAAAATTACATAAGTAATATGATATAAAATATCGGTCATAATGATTGTATGCAGTAAGTGCTCAATAAATACTAAATGTGATTTTTGTGATGTGCGATACATTTCAATGCTTCACTTTAAAAACTGGTTGAATTACACTTGTAATTATTTTACTATTAAAAACAAAATGTGCCGGGCGCAGTGGCTCACACCTGTAATCCCAACACTTTGGGAGGCCAAGGTGGGTGGATCACTTGAGGCCAAGGTTCAAGAGCAGCCTGGCCAATATGGTGAGACCCCGTCTCTACTAAAAATACAAAAATTAGCCGGGCATGGTGGCGTGCACCTGTAGTCCCAGCTACTTGGTAGGCTGAGGCAGGAGAATCGCTTGAACCCAGGACACGGAGGTTGCAGTGAGCTGAGATCATACCACTGCCCTCCAGCCTGGGCAACAAAGCAAGACTGCATCTCAAAAACAAAAGCTAAAACAAAACAAAACAAAACAAAAAACCCCACAAAATGTGATTATTATTATTACACAGAAGTTTGCTAATTGTTAAGCCTTCTCATACTCAATATTGGATGTTTTCTCCACCCTAATAACACCAGAAACCTATTATCCACTGTTTAAATAAGGAAATTAAATCATTTAGAAGTGTTTCGTTTTCAAAAATCTACTTACGCGTTTCTTAAGTGTGTGTAGGACATAATGATTTTCTCCTAAAATGTACAGCATGGGAAAGAGGCCGGGGGAAGGATAATTTTTTAGTGAAGAAAGCTGACAAACACCATCTCGACCAGATAACTGAGGTCAACATGCACTGAGAAGTCTTGTGGTTGTGAGAGTGTGTACCCTTGTTAGGGTATGATGAGAAGGGCCTGTCCAACTTGTGGTCTTTCCCCCAAAAAACCCACAACCCGCATCTTTTTTTTTTTTTTTTTTTTTTTGAGATGGAGTCTCACTCTGTCGCCCAGGCTGGAGTGCAGTGGCATGATCTCGGCTCACTGCAACCTCTGCCTCCTGGGTTCAAGCGATTGTCCTGCCTCAGCCTCCTGAGTAGCTGGGATTACAGGTGGGCACCACCATACCTGGCTAATTTTTGTATTTTTAGTACAGACGGGGTTTCACCATGTTTGTCAGACTGGTCTCGATCTCCTGACTTCGTGATCTGCCCGCCTCGGCCTCCCAAAGTGCTGGGATTATAAGGGTCAGCCCCCACGCCCGGCCCCCAAACCCCATCTAATCATGAAGAAAACATCAGAAAAGGCCAGGGGCGGTGGCTCACTCCTGTAATAATTAAAAAATTAAAATTAAAAAAATCAGCTGTGGGCATGGTGGCAGGCACCTGTAGTCCCAGCTACTCAGGAGGCTGAGGCAGGAGAATGGCGTGAACGCGGGAGACAGAGGTTGCAGTCAGCCGAGACTGCGCCACTGCACTCCAACCTAGGCGACAGAGTGAGACTCCATCTCAAAGAAAAAGAAAGAAAACATGAGAAAAATCCCAATAAAAGGACTTCCGTCAAAAGGCTTGCCCAGTGCTTTTCAAAGCTGTCCAGGTCATTCATCTGAATCAAGAAACGTCTGGAAAACTGTCCCAGCCAAGAGGGAACCCAGGTAGAAGTAATAACTAAACGCCTTGTGGAACTGTGGGGCCTGTGAAAGGAAACTAACTCGGGCCCCGACAAGCTGGGAAGTGCCCAGGGCAAATCGGCCTCTCATTTTATTCAAGGTCACCCCTCTGCTTACTGAGATAGAGGCATATTCTAATTGCCTCCTTTGGAGAGGCTAATCAGAAACTCAAAAGAAGCAACCATATGTTTCCCACCTACCTGTGACCTAGAAGCTCCCTCTCTGCTTCCAGTTGTCCCCGCCTTTCTGGAAGGAACCAATGGACTTCTTACATATATTGATTGATGGCTCATGTGTCCCTAAAATGTATAAAACCAAGCTGTGTCCCGACCACCTAGGGCACATGTCATCAGGACCCCATGAGGCTGTGTCACAGGTGCGCGTCCTTAACTTTGGCAAATAAACTTCCTAAAATGATTGACAATTGTCTTCTAATTTTCTTGACTGACAGACCCTGGATGGGATCCTAAACATTAGAAAAAAACTAAAGAAATCTGAATAGGGTATGGGCTGGTTAATAGTAATGTATCAAGAGTGGTTGGTTAATTGCCACAAATGCACCGTACTAATTGAAGATGTTTATGACAGGGGTATAAAAGAGCTCCTTGTGGTATGTTTGAAACTTTTCTGCAAATCTGAAATCATTCTGAAACAAAAAACATAACTTAAATCTACACTAAATGTCAAGTTGCACTCTGTTAAAGAATCAAGATTAAGATTCAAGTTCCTCTCAATAAACTACAGATCAAAAACCCCTCAAAGGGCCGGGCACAGTGGTTCATGCCCTGTAATCCCAGCACTTTGGGAGGCTGAGGCAGATGGATCACCTGAGGTCAGGAGTTTGAGACCAGCCTGGCCAACAAGGTGAAACCCCATCTCTACTAAAAATACAAAAATTAGCCATGTGTGGTGGTGTGTACCTGTAGTCCCAGCTACTCGGGAGGCTGAGGCAGGAGAATCGCTTGAATCCGGAGGTGGAGATTGTAGTGAGCTGAGATCGTGCCGTTGTACTCCAGCCTAGAGACAAAGCAAGACTCTGTGTCAAAACAAAAACAAAAAACAAACAAACAAAAACCCTCCAACGATCTCCTCAATCTCTTCTAACTCTATGCATGAGAATCTGTAAATATTATAGCAGCAGGCAGCATTACAGAGCCCCAAAAGACCTGTGTTCGTTCAACATGCCCTGATTCACTATTTCGCCCAAGGAGACTCTGATAGCAGAGGCGACATGTCAGTTCATCTTTTATTCAATGCAGAAGTGTCCCAGATTGATTCTGTCTTCAGAAACTGTGCTGACTGCAATACTCTAAAAACTGAGCCTATACCTGGGTAAGCTGGTTTTCTGTGAAACAAGTTTATAGGAGAAGCATCACAGATCACCCAGTGTTTAAAATATCACTGCATTCAAATATCATTATTTAAAAGAAATGAATACAATCATAATAATAAAAATGCAATCTTTCCAGCATGAGTTTCTGGGGAATCTGCATATTTTTGATCCTCTTGGGTCCTGTGTCATCCTCCCTGACACGGAGATAACATTGTAAACGTGAGGTTTTTGAAATTACGTAAGTGATATTCTGTGAAATATCAACCATAATGATTGTATGCAGTAAGTGTTCAATAAATACTAAATGTGATTTTTGTGATGTGCGATACATGTCAACGCTTCACTTTAAAGTTGGTGGAATTACTCTAATAATTATTTTCCCATGAAAAATGTGGTATTTAGCACTTTCATTGGCATCTTACACACAGTGTGTCTGTTATTCCCCCAGGCATTGTAGATTAGTCTTCACTTCCCTCCCATTTCCTCTCCTCTCCTCCCCTTTCCTTTTCCCTCACTCTCTTCCTCCCTTCCTCTCTCTCTCTCACCCTCTCTTTCCTTCTTTCTTCCCTCCCTCCCTTCCTTCCTTCCTTCCTTCCTTCTTGACAGGGTCTTGCTCTATCACCCAGGCTGGAGTGCAGTGGCACACTCACACCTTACTGCAGCCTCAAACCCCTGGGGTCAGTTTGTCTTTCCATCTCGGCCTCCTGAGTGGCTGGAACTATAGACAAGCACTCACCATACTCAGCTAAATTTTTTTATTTTTTGTAGAGCTGGGGGTTCTCACTATGTTGCCCAGGCTGGTCTTGAACTCCTGGGCTCAAGCAATCTTCCCACCTTGGCCTCCCAAAGCACTGGGGTTATAGGCATGAGCCACTGCACCCAGCCTGGGTGATAGAGTTATTTTTTTCTTATATTTCATCACATATCCATGCCTGGGTTACCTTCCATAGTGTTATTTTACCACAACGACAACAAAATTCCTTTAAAAATTTTTTTCTAGAAATCCATAAATACATACGTCGACAAAGTTAAGCTGTTGAGTTAAGCCTAGTTAGGTGAAGGTTTGCCTTAGAGGTAGTGTGTTTAGACTTGACTTGGGAAAAATAGACACATATTGGAGGAATCCTCTGGAATTTAAGGGCACTGAAGAATGTTGGTGATATGGTTTCACTGTCCCCACCCAAATCTCATCTGAATTGTAGCTCCCATATTTCCCACGTGGTGTGGGAGGGACCAGGTGGAAGATAATTGAATCATGAGGGTGGTTTCCCCCATATTGCTCTTGTGGTAGTGAATAAGTCTCAAGAGAACTGATGGTTTTATAAGGGGAAACCCCCTTCACTTGGCTCTCATTTTCTCTTGCCTCCGCCATGTAAGAAGTGCCTTTCACCTTCCACCATGACTGTGAGGCCTCCCCGTCACGTGGAACTGTGAGTCCATTAAACCTCTTTTCATGATCAATTATCAGGTCTCCTCAGGCATGTCTTTATCAGCAGTGTGAAAACAGTTGGTTTCCTGATAATTTGCAGTGATAGCCAAAGGGTCTGTGCAGTGCATAGACTCATATTTCTAGGGCAAGAGGGCAGGGGCTGTGCACACACAGATGGGTGTAGCAGGAAGAAGGTGGTGCAGGCAAGCTGAACAGTGAAAGAGGATTTAATGCAGGGACTCTTTACTGAAGTCTAGCCAGAATGTTAGGGAAAGCATTCAGAGATGGTGCAGAACCTGCAGGCTGGGAAACAGGAGAGCTCACCCCCAACTCGAGAATGATGGCAAAGGAAAGAGAGAGAGGCTAGAACCCAGCGAGGGAGAACTCAATGAACAAGGCCACCTGACAGGTGCTAGGACACTGGATTAGAGGAGAAAGCCAATGTCAGATGGAACCCAGGGCTAAATCCCTCCAACTTTACTCTCCTCCTGTCTCCAATCTCAGTGGCAATTCCCCAGGGTCAGAACCAAAAATGGCAGCCAGAAGGCAAGAGAACCCTATGGATGTAGTATCTGTGAGTCATCCTCAGCCTCCTTGCCTCCCCATTCCCCCTGCCACTCTCCCCTGGGTTGAGAAGGTTGGAGAAGTGTACAAAGTGGGTCAGAGAAACAAAAGGAAGAAAGTTGGCACAAGCATTCAAGAAAAGTGATAGCAGGTATAGGAGAAAGGGATGTGCCCTGCTTTTGTACCATTGAAACATTTTAATAGGGGAACAAAAAACTCTAATTAGTATGTGACAAAGGAAAAACAGAAGGGACTGAGGAAGGCAGGGAGGGAGAGCGTTTATTCATTTAGCAGAGATGTCTGACTGCCAGGCGGACGCAGGACCTGAAAAACACCCAGGGACTGTAGTGAATCAAACTCAGCCCTGTTTGTTTCGAATGCACTCAACGTTAGCCGACTCCAACGAGATTTCATCGTTTTGGGAAAGATTCGTTGGCATCCTCTCTAAAAGCATTTGCCCAAATATGTTTTCAGAAAGCAAGCACGTTTTTTTCCCCTTGGATCACTACATGAAAAAATACTTGGAAATAGTGCTAATATGTGAATGTAATTAATGTCACTGCATGGTACACTTAAACATGATTAACATGGGGCCCCGTATGTTTTATATATATATTATCATAATTAATACATATTACATTTTAGCATCCTTTACCTCCCTCCACGTATTAGTCCATTTTCATGCTGCTGATAAAGACATACCTGAGACTGGGTAATTTATTTTTTATTTTATTTATTTACTTATTTTTTTGAGACAGAATCTCCTTCTGTTGCCCAGGCTAAAGTGCAGTGGTGCGATCTTGGCTCACTGCAACCTCCATCTCCTTTGATCAAGCGATTCTCCTACCTCAGCCTCCCTATTAGCTGGGATTACAGGCGTGCAGCACCACGCCTGGCTAATTTTTTATTTTTTAGTAGAGACGGGGTTTCACCATGTTGGCCAGGCTGGTCTCAAACCCCCAACCTCAGGTGATCTGCCTGCCTCGGCCTCCCAAAGTGCTGTGATTACAGGCGTGAGCCACCGTGCCTGGCCAAGACTGGGTAATTTATAAAGAAAAAGAGGTTTAATGGAGTCAGAGATTCACATTGCTGGGGAGGTCTCACCGTCATGGCGGAGGGTGAAAGGCATGTCTTACATGGCAGCAGGCAAGAAAGAAAATGAGAGTCAAGTGAAAGGGGAAACCTCTTATAAAACCATCAGATTTCATGAAACTTATTTACTACATGAGAACAGTGTGGGGGAAACCGCCCCATGATTCAATTATCTCCCACTGGGTACCTCCCACAATAAATGGGTATTATGGGAGCTATAATTCAAGATGAGATTTAGGTGGGGACACAGCCAAACCATATCACCCCCAAAACACAAGACACACAAATACATAGGCACAAACAGACACACACACGCTCAAGGATTTAATGATTCTATTTTTTGAATATGTGTTTACTTAAACTATATTATTAATCTTCATACAAATTAAATTCGTTCTCACCTTTTCTGGAAGAATCACATGATCAAAGATTTGAGTTCTCCATGAGAGAATGGGGGGAAGAATTCACACCACAATTCCCAGCCTAATATCAGAATATCAGACATCCAACTAGAAGCTAAGGTGCTTTTCCTGAGGCAGTTTAGTCATGAATGGATGTTTGTTTGTTGTCGTGTTTCTATATAGCTTCTGCCCTACTTTATTCTAAAATGGCCATGGCATTGATAGCTGAAAATAATGTCTGAACCTCTTTAAAAAAAAATGTCTTTCCAAGTTTTAAATGCATTTACAGCCCAAGGATTGCAAGATTCTTGTGAATTGGTTTGGCAAAGATTCCCCCAGGCATTGCACCGTCATGGCTGGGTCACCTTCCAGAGTGCTGTTTTCAAATCATTGGTTTTCTTTTACAATTTTTCTTCTAAAAATCTATAAACATATGTTACCATATGTCAACAAAGTTAAGCCATTTAGTTAGGCCAATTAGGTAAAGCTTTGTATTGGCAGCAGTATCACTACAGGTGATTGGGGAATAGGTGGGAATTGGATAGAGAATATGTCAACATTTTCAGAGTGGAACTACCAAACATAGAAAGAAAACCCAGGCCTTTCTCCATGATTAAAGACTCATCACTCTTGGTGAGTTTATTTTTATTTTTATTTATTTATTTTTTTTGAGACGGAATCTCGCTCTGTTGCCCAGGCTGGAGTGTAGTGGCACAATCTCAGCTCACTGCAACCTCCACCTCCCAGGTTCAAACAATTCTCCTGCCTCAGCCTCCCAAGTAGCTGGGACTACAGGCGCCCGCCACCACGCCTTGCTAATTTTTGTATTTTTAGTAGAGACAGGGTTTCACCATGTTGGCCAGGCTGGTCTGGAACTCCTCACCTCAGGTGATCCACGGGCCTCGGCCTCCCAAAACGTTGGGATTATACGGGTGAGCCACTGCGCCCAGCCCATTGGTGAGTTTTATTAATGGTGCTTTCCAAATGTTTCCTCTGCATGGCTGTATATCTATTGAGGCTAAAACTGACATAAGGTTTGAAAATTTACTAGAATGGGCCAGGCACAGTGGCTCACACCTGTAATCCCAGCACTTTGGGAGGCTGAGGTGGGTGGATCACTTGAGGTCAGGAGTTCAAGACCAACCTGGCCAATATGGTAAAACCCCGTCTCTACCAAAAATACAAAAATTAGCCGGGCGTGGTGGTGCGTGCCTATAGTCCCAGCTACTCGGGAGGCTGAGGCAGGGGAATCGCTTGAACCCAGGAGGCAGAGGTTGCAGTGAGCCAAGATTGCACCACTGCACTCCCGCCTGGGTGACAGGGTGACACTCTGTCTCAAAAAAAAAAATTACCTGGGTGTGACAGTGTGCACCGGTAATCCCATCTACTAGGGAGGCTGAGGCAAGAGAATTGGCTTGAACCCAGGAGGCGGAGGTTGCAGTGAGCCGAGATCACGCCACTGCACTCCAGCTTGGGCGACAGAGCGAGACTCCATCTCAATAAATAAATAAAAACATAAAATTACAAAAATTAGCCAGGTGTGGTGGCACATGCCTGTAGTCCCAGCTACTTGGGAGGCTGAGACAGGAGAATCGCTTGCACCTGGGAGGCAGAGGCTGCAGTGAGCCGAGATGGCGCCATTGCACTTCAGCCTGGACAAGAGCAAGACTGTCTCAAAAAAAAAAAAAAGCGTGTCATGGTGGCTCACGCCTGTCATCCCAGCACTTTGGGATGCCGAGGCTGGCGGATCTCGAGGTCAGGAGATCGAGACCATCCTGGCTAATTTGGTGATACCCTGTCTCTACTAAAAATACAAAAATTAGCCAGGCTGGTGATGTGCACCTGTAGTCCCAGCTACTCAGGAGGCTAAGGCAAGAGAATCACTTCAACCCAGGAGACAAAGGTTGCAGCGAGCCGAGATCATGCCACTGCACTCCAACCTGGGTGACAGAGTGAGAGTCTGCCTCAAAAAAAAAAAAAGAATAAAATCATATCTTTTGCAGCAACATGAATAGAGCTGGAGTCCATAATCCTAAGTCAATTAATGCTGAAACAGAAAACCAAATACCACATATTCTTATTTATAAGGGTGGGGCTAAGCATTGCGTACACGTGGACTTATGTCATGGGAAGAGTAGTCACTGGGGAATACAAGTGGGGGCAGAGAATAGGAGGATAAGGGTTGAAAAAGCTCGTTTTGGGCACTATGCTCACTACCTGGGTGACGGTTTCATCCGTACGCCAAATCTCAGCATCACACAATATACCTTTGTAACAAACCTGCACAGGTACCCACTGATTCTAAAATAAAAGTTGAAAAACAATTGAAAAAATAAAGTGGTGCTTGCTGCTCTTGGAACAGGCCTTGGTCCAGTCTGAACCAGCCTTTGCAAATGAATTGGTAATGAGACGCAAAGTTTCTACTCTAAATAGGTCAATAATGCCTTCTGGAATTGTAAGAAATAAGGAAATTCTCGGCCGGGTGTCATGGCTCACGCCTGTAATCCCAGCACTTTGGGAGGCCGAGGTGGGCGGATCACAAGGTCAGGAGTTCGAGACCAGCCTGGCCAACATAGTGAAACCCCATCTCTACTAAAAAAAATACAAAAATTAGCTTGGTGTGGTGGTGCGCACCTGTAGTCCCAGCTACTCAGGAGACTGAGGCAGGAGAATCCCTTGAACTAGGGAGGCAGAGGTTGCAGTGAGCCGAGATCATGCCACTGCACTCCAGTCTGGGTGACAGAGTGAGACTCCGTCTCAAAAAAAAAAAAAGGAAATTATCCTAAAAACATGTACAAAATCTATATTTGAGGCTCTGCGTTGTTGACCCGAATGCTAAAAAGATCAGCATGAAAGGATATGAAACTTCCAAAGAGTCTCCAATATTTTCTCATCTCCTGGCCTCTCCTTTGTAATTTAAAATAAAATTACTGGACCTCACACCAAAAACTTAGTGCTTCTCTCAAGCCAAGTACCTACATTACATTTCACAGGCCACCACCCCCAGATGGCCTTGGTTTTCTTGTCTGCAAAATGGAACAGGATGGACACATGCCCTTTGAGACGTCCCCAAGATCCAAATTCGATTTGTGCTTTACTAAGATGTGGCCTCAGGCCAGGCGTAGTGGCTCATGCCTGTAATCTCAGCACTTTGGGAGGCTGACGTGGGTGGATCACCAGAGGTCAGGAGTTTGAGGGCAGCCTGGTCAATATGGTGAAACCCTGTCTCTACTAAAAATACAAAAATTAGCCGGGTGTGGTGGCGAGCGCCTGTAATCTCAGCTACACGGGAGGCTGAGGCATGAGAATTGCTTGAACCTGGAAGGTGAAAGTTGCAGTGAGCTGAGATCGTGCCACTGCACTCCAGCCTGGGCAACAGAACAAGACCCTTTCTCAAAAAAAAAAAAAAAAAAGTGGCCTCTATGATTTTACTTCCTTGTTTTCTGCATTGCACCTCATAGCTGCTAATATAAATTCTAAACAGGGCAAGTGTGGCAGCTCATGCCTATAATCCCAGCACTTTGGGAGGCTGAGGCAGGAGGACTGCTTGAGCCCAGGAGTCCCAGACCAGCCTGGGCAATATAGCAAGATCCTGACTGTACAAAAAAAAAAAAAAAAAAAAAAATTAGCCGGGCGTGGTGGTACATACCTGTAGTCCCAGCTACTCAGAAGGCTGAGGTAGAAGGATTGCTGGATCCCAGGAGTTTGAGGTTGCCGTGAGCTATGATCAAGCCCCTGCACTCCAGCCTGGGTGACAGAGCAAGACCCTGTCTCAAAAAAATTATAAATATTCAACTTATTTTGTTTAAGTTTTGCCATATACCCATGTGCACACACGTGTGTGCACACACACACACGCACACACACACACGGCTAGAAATTCCACAACAGCTTTAATTGCTGTAAGTTGTTCTTTACAATATTCCCAGTGCTCAGAACCGAGCAATGCACACAGTAGGTGGTAATTAAATATTTATTTATTTATTTTTGAGGTGGAGTCTCACTCTGTCGCCCAGGCTGGAGCGTAGTGGTGTGATCTCCGCTCACTGCAACCTCTGCCTCCTGGGTTCAAGTGGTTCTCCTGCCTCAGTGTGCTGAGTGGCTGGGACTACAGGAGTCCTCCTCCATGACCAGCTAATTTTTGTATTTTTAGTAGAGATGGGGTTTCACCATGGCGACCAGGCTGGTCTCAAACTCCTGACCTCAGATGATCCACCCGCATCAGCCTCCCAAAGTGCTGGGATTACAGGTGTGAGCCACCGCACCCAGCTGGTAATTAAATATTTGATGCATGAATTGGTTACGGGTCGAAGTATATTTCCTGTCCCCCAAAGATACGCTAAAATGATAACCCTTGGAACCTATGAGTGTGACTTTCTTTGAAAGCAGAGGTCTTCTACATATTATTAATTACATGAAAACGAGATCATACCGGATTAAGGTGGGCCCTGATCCAATCACCTGTCTGTGCTGCTATCACGAAAATATCATAGACTTGGTGGCTTGCAAACAACAGACATTGATTGACTGGGTGTCTTATAAACAACAGACGTTTATTGACTGGGTGGCTTATAAACAACAGATACTTGTTGACCGGGTGGCTTATAAACAATAGACGTTTATTGCTCACCCTTCTGGACGCTGGAAGTGCCAGATCAAGGTATGACAGATTGAGTGACTCGAGGGGACTGTCTCTGTTTCCAAGATGGCGCCCTGTTGCTGTGTCCTCACGTAGCCTTAGAGCCCAGCCTGTTCCCTCCAGCTCTTTTACAGAGCGCTAATCCCATCCATTAAGGCAGATTTCTCATGAGTTCATCACTTCCTAAAGGTCCCACCTCTTAATAAGGTTGCATCGGGGATTGAATCTCAACAGGACTTTTGGAGGGAGGCTGTTGTCATTTCACCTTTCAGCACAGACCAAACATCGCCCCTTAAAAAACCAGGAAGCTTCCCCAGAGAGAATATAAATTATGTCACTAGATTTTATCTGTGTGTCCTGCGTCTCTCTGTTTCACGTTCTGTGGGACTTCTTATCCTTCAATGAATTATTTGAACTGGATCTCTAGGGCATGTTTCTGAAGGGCTTGACTTGTTTTAAAAATTGAACAAATACATTATTCATCTTAGCTTATTTCCTGTTCTGAGTTTTTTTTTCTTTAATGGGAGACAGAAGAAAGCCAATTTATATAACAGATCTGATTGCCAAATCAGTAGTCTTTACATGTTCTTGCCTTTCAGCTAAAACTGCAAGTTAAAACTAGAGTTTTTTTGTCTTTTGTTTTTGTGCATTTAAATCCTTCTATTTTAAAATAATATGCTTAAAAAAATAAAGAAAAATAGCCACCCATGCAACTCTCTCTCATTTGATATTTTCATTCACGGCCAGTGTTGGTCCCACCTGTCAGATATCTAGACTGTCATTTGGTGATGAGATTTTCCCACCTGGGTGCTAAAGAGACCACCAGGTTTTTCACCGTGTTACTCAACGCTGGCACTTAGCTCCAATTCTCAACAATAGACAGTTTTCACAAGGCCTGTTGCTCACAGGGTCTCTGCAGAAATATTTTGACATCCTAAAATCTGCTTCCTGTTGGTGTACCTCCTTCTGTGGAAGAACAAGAGGATAAAAAGCACATCTTTCTTAAAACCCAGTCTTCATTGAGTAACAGAACATCTTTATGGAGCATTATTCATCTCCTGAAGACCACATGATGTTGCTCATTCATCAACTTGATCATTAAAAAGTCAGGAAACAACAGATGCTGGAGAGGATGTGGAGAAATAGGAACGCCTTTACACTGTTGGTGGGAGTGTAAGTTAGTTCAACCATTGTGGAAGACAGTGTGGCGATTCCTCAAGGATCTAGAACCAGAAATACCATTTGACCCAGCAATCCCGTTACTGGGTATATACCCAAAGGATTATAAATCATCCTACTATAAAGACACATGCACATGTATGTTTACTGCAGCACTGTTCACAATAACAAATACTTGGAACCAACCCAAATGCCAATCAATGATAGACTAGATGAAGAAAATGTGGCACATACACACCATGGAATACTATGCAGCCATAAAAAAGGATGAGCTCATGTCATTTGCAAGGACATGGATGAAGCTGGAAACCATCATCCTCAGGAAACTAACACAGGAACAGAAAACCAAACACTGCATGTTCTCACTCATAAGTGGGAGGTGAACAATGAGAACACATGGACACAGGGAGGGGAACATCACACACCAGGGCCTGTCAGGGGGTGGGGGCCTGGGGGAGGGACAGCATTAAGAGAAATACCTAATGTAGATGACAGGTTGATGGGTGCAGCAAACCACCATGGCATGTGTGTATGTATGTAACAAAACTGCACGTTCTGCACATCTCCCCAGAACTTAAAGTATAATAATAAAAAATAATAATAACTTTTTTTGATGAAAGGACATAGTTGAAACTGCATCTTTAAGTGGTGACCTCCCTGGCTCTGGCTTCTTGTCCCTTTGTGGGCAAGAGGAGAAAGACATTCTGCTTGCATGGAAACCGAAGGTTTCTCCAAGCATGAAGGAAGAAGAGGGGAGTTACCAAAGATTGTTAGAAGTCAGGACTTACCTTGACATATAGCAGAAGCAAGGAACCAGGGTTTCCACTCTGTGAGTTTGGAAGAAGCTGAGCAGGAACAAGAGAGATATGTCCCTGAGGGTGGACCTCATTCTTGGCGTTCCTATGCTAGCAAAACAGGTGCTGGAGACGAGGATGTACTTATTATTGCTTTATTTCATTCTACCATTTTTTTTCTTCAGATATGATACTTACTTCTATCCCCTATATTTCTTAGCTTTGCTTTTATACTTCCTATTTCTTTTTCCTTTTTCTTTCTATGAAATTTCTTCTATCTTGTCTATAATTTTGGTGATTTCTCCCTCACCTATATACATTCTGCTGTTTATCTACTGAAAAGTTTATTTCATTGATTATATTTTTGCAACCTAATATGATTTCCTTCCTCATCTTCTTGTGTACTGTTTCATATTGCTTATATCTTCCTTTTTTATTATTTATTTATTATTATTATTTTTTGAGATGAAGTTTCACTCTTGTTGCCCAGGCTGGAGTGCAATGATGCGATCTCAGCTCACTGCAACCTCCGCCTCCCAGGTTCAAGCGATTCTCCTGCCTCAGCCTCCCAAGTAGCGGGGATTACAGGCATGCGCCACCACACCTGGCTAATTTTGTATTTTTAGTAGAGACGGGATTTCTCCATGTCAGCCAGCCTGGTCTCGAACTCCTGACCTCAGGTGATCCACCCACCTTGGCCTTCCAAAGTGCTGGGATTACAGGCGTGAGCCACTAAGTCCGGCCCCTTTTTTATTTTTTAGTATGCTTACTCGATGGATTATATATTATTATCCTGATAAAAGAAAAACTTCAGCCAAACTAAATTTAAAGGAGTTCAATTAAGCAATGAATGATTAACGGATCGGACAGAATCACTGCAGATTCACAGAGACTCCACCGCAGCCATGTGGTGCAAGAAGATTTATAGACATACAAAAATAAAAGGGAAATGACATACAGAAATCAGCAGGGAGGTACAGAAACAGCTGGCTTGGTTACAGGTTGGCATTTGCCTTATTTGAACACGGGTTGAACTCTCAGCAGTGTATGAATGGTTGAAGTATGGACGCTGGGATTGGCCAACACTCAGTTACGGTTACAGCCACATAAGCCTAAGTTAGGTTTTCAATCTTGCCTGCCTATTAAGCTAGGTAAGAGTTCATCCACAAGGACTCAAATATAGAGTACGGACTGCTTCCCAGGCAATATTTAGTTTGATTTAACAATCCTCAGGGCGAGCACGGTGGCTCACGCCTGTAATCCCAGCACTTTGGGAGGCCGAGTCGGGCGGATCACCTGAGGTTAGGAGTTCAAGGCCAGCCTGACCAACATGGAGAATCCCCGTCTCTACTGAAAATACAAAACTAGCCAGGTGTGGTGGTGCATGCCTGTAATCCCAACTAGTTGGGAGGCTGAGTCAGGAGAATCACTTGAACCCGGGAGGCGGAGGTTGTGGTGAGCTGAGATCATGCCATTGCACTCCAGCCTGGGCAACAAGAGCGAAACTCCATCTCAGAAAAACAAAAACAAAAACAAACAAACAAACAAAAATCCTCAATATTCTGTTTGGTTTTGTGAAATCTTTATCTAATATGCTAGATTTTTTAAAATGTTGATGCTTTTGAAAAGCGTTATCTTTGCCTATGAGCAAGTTTTTCCCGGAGTATTTGGCTTTTCTGTGAAGTAACCCCATGTCCTTTTGAAAGACTCTTTCTGGAAATGCAGCTGCCAAGTTGGGAGGAAACCCAAGCAACCATTTGGGAATGACCCCACGGAAGAGAAACAAGGCCTGTGGCCAACACCCCAGCTGTTCCGAGGTACCTGCTAGCAACAACTCTCAGCCATGTGGATGAAGTCACTTCGGACTCTGCACCTGCCTCAGTGCTCCAGCCACCACCACCACATTCAGCAGAACCACCTGGCCAACCCATCAAATAATGAGAACTCATATATTAAGTCCTTAAAAAAAAAAAAAAGCACCAGCTGATGCCGTCTTTGCCTGCTGACACCTTCACCACACCCTTTGCTCTGAAAAATTCAGTTGACAAAATTAGTTTGAAATGCGAATGCCAGGGCTTTATTTATTGTCATTATTTTGGACAATATCCCCAGTACGTTTGGGACATTTTATCACCGTTCAAAGGACCTCTTAGTGTGGAGAACACTGAGCCTACTTCGGATTTCAAATAAGTAGGAGAGAGATTTAAAATTACTCTGACCTAGTAAACTCTTAAAAAAAAATGTAATGCATTTCCCTAGAATGAGATGATATTTGAAAAGCTGATTATAAATCATTTCATTCTACTCACTAAATCAGGGCTGCGTTGCTCTGCTATCTATTAGGACTTTAATAATGTGTTACCTTTTGAATGCAGTAAGAATTCAATCTTTGAAACTCTCATAATACAAAGCTTAGGATAATATAAACTCAGTCAAAGTGAGATTCTTTGACATGAACTCTTCATGTTTTTTCATTCAAAGACGAGAACTCTGTCCTTTCCTTCAATCTCCCTTTTTTTAGTAGAAAAAGTAATTCTTGCAGAAGATACGTATTCCTTCAGATCTCTCAAATTTCCTCTCTAGTGACGTCTGCTTTACCAGCATTCCTTTTTTCCCCCTTTTCCTTGTTCTTGTTCATTTTCCTTTATCGTCTGTGTTTTTCTCATACTTAATTTGCTTCATGATTTAGGAACTTTTGTTTTACTGGGATTTGTCACTTGAAAGTCCCAATCCTTTCACGGTCTATCCAGGCCTTTCAACCGTGCCAATAACCGGCTAAGTCTGCAGTAGTCTGGATGGAATTGTTTTGCACAAGGTCCAGACGGCGTCCAGTGTTTGTCTCTGCAAGCCTGCTTCTCATTGACTCTTAGATCGGCTCTCCTGTTCCAGCTGCAATTTTCCACAGTGCCTCTTTGTTTCACAATTGGAGCACTAACCCCTTTTCTTTTTATTTCCAGTCAGCTTTTTTTCCTACCCCCAAGTAGCAGAGACTGCAGTGCACATAAACTTAGGGACTCAGCTTGTGTCTGTATAAATATTTGACCTGAATCTAGACAAGATGCAGGTGTGTGGTTTTTCTGATTTATTTTTACACTCAGGCAACTCATCTTTTTTGCTGCTTCTACCCTCGTGAGAGGTAAGAGCTGGGAGTCACACCAGATTCAATTCAGCCAGTGTGCTGCTATCTGTTTCTTTTAGGCTGACTCTCTCTACTGTTTGACACAGCTGCCTCGCTAGCTCATGGCCATGGATAAAACCAGCATTAAGGGGGCTGGGTGTGGTGGCTCACGCCTATAATTCCCGCAGTTTGGGAGACCGAGGCAAGCAGATCACCTGAGGTCAGGAGTTGGAGACCAGCCTGGCCAACATGGCAAAACCCCATCACTACAAAAATACAAAAAATTAGCTGGGCATGGTGGTGCACGCCTGCGGACCCAGCTACTCGGGAGGCTGATGCAGGAGAATTGCTTGGACCCGGGAGGCACAGGTTGCAGTGAGCCAAGGTCACGCCTTTGCACTCCAGCCTGGGCGACAGACTGAGACTCTGTCTCAAAAAACAAAAAACAAAACCAAAATCAACATTAAGGGAAATTGAACAATATATTAATTATTGACTGGGCTTTCAGGCACCGTTGTTTAAAAAGACTTGCTGAAAAACAAAGCAAGCTTACCCCATTTCCTCTACTCCATCCGGAGTCAACTGTCACAGCTAAGAGTTGTGATGATCTCCAAAAAGTGTTGGATATTGGAAGCCTTGATGTTCGAACTGCAGAGATTTTTCTACAGCAGAAGTGGAAGAAGGTTTTCTGGTGAAGGACAGACTTGAAGATGGCTCACCATGATTCTCATATTGTGATATTCATTTCTTGCATGATCCCCTCCCATTGAGTATGGACAAGACCTGGGACTTGCTTCTTTCTTTTTTTTTGAGACGGAGTTTCGCTCTGTCACCCAGGCTGGAGTGCAGTGATGCGATCTCAGCTCACTGTAACCTCCGCCTCCCAGGTTCAAGCAATTCTCCTGCCTCAGCCTCCTGAGTAGCTGGGATTACAGGCACCTGCCACCACACCCGGCTAATTTTTGTATTTTTAGTAGAGACGGGGTTTCATCATGTTGGTCAGGCTGGTCTCAAACTCCTGACCTTGTGATCCTCCCACCTTGGTCTCCCAAAGTGCTGGGATTACAGGCGTGAGCCACTGCGTTTGGCCTCAGTACCATACGTTTTACTATAGATATCATCTCCAAGGAGGGCAGAGAGAAGAGTAAAAATAGCAAAATTCAGAGATGGTTACACACTTTCTTTTTCTTGTTGTTGTTTTCATTCCTTTGTCCTCTGCTACATCACAGGCTTTCAGTTCTCCAAGTGGGATGCGCCATGGTGCTTATTTAATTTCAGTCTCCTTTTCCCAGTCACCTGTTAGGAAGCTGTGGGTTCGTCCTTGTTCAATTAGTCATGGAATTTGAACACTGATAATGGCTTCTGAAATGTAATTTAAATTGTAGATTTGTGATATCTGCTAGTATGTATTCATTCTCAAAGCCAGCCTCATTTTTATTAGTCACAGTTTTGAATTATTTACTAGTTCCTTTCATTAGAATTGAAAAATGATATTTTAGATTGTTTCAGATGTCTGTGCCTTAAAGTAAATGAAAACGGGAGCTGAAAGAAATCTATATCTTTCTTACTCTGAGAGCAATTCATGGACATTCCCTTCTGCTTATAGCTTCATAGGAGTTTTAAGTGATTTTAAAATACAAGGCTTCCAGTTATATTGGGGGAATAATTTGTGTGTGTGTGTGTGTGATGGAGTCTTGCTCTGTTGCCCAGGCTGGAGTGCAGTGGCATGATCTCGGCTCACTGCAACCTCCGCTCCCCAGGTTCAAGTGATTCTCATGTCTCAGCCTCCCAAATAGCTGGGATTACAGGCACAAGCCACCATGCCCGGTAAATTTTTTGTACTTCTTTAGCAGAGACAGGGTTTCACCATGTTGGCCAGGCTGGTCTCGAACTCCTGACCTCAGGAGATCCACCCGCCTCGGACTCCCAAAGTGCTGGGATTACAGGCATGAGCCACCGTGCACCTGGCTGATTTTTTTTTTTTTTTTTCCTGAGTCTCAGTCTGTTGCCCAGGCTAGAGTGCAGTGGTGCAATCTTGGCTCACTGCAACCTCCGCCTCCCAGGTTCAGGCGATTCTCATGTCTCAGCCTCCCAAATAGTTGGGATTACAGGCACGAGCCACCACATCCGGCAAATTTTTTGTGCTTTTTTAGTAGAGAAAGGGTTTCACCATGTTGGCCAGGCTGGTCTCGAACTCCTGGCCTTAGGTGATCCGCCCACCTCGGCCTCCCAAAGTGCTGAGATTACAGGCATGAGCCACTGCGCCCGGCCTGGAGAATGATTTATCAGTGCAAGTTGTTTTATTACTGATAAACTACTGGAGAATGGATGCACATTTTTCTTGAACTTTCTGTTTTTCTTTCTTTTTTTTTTTTTTTTTGACAGGCTCTCGCTCTGTCCCCCAGACTGGAGTGCAGTGGCAGGATCATGGCTCACCTTAGCCTCGACCTCCCAGGCTCAATGATCCTCCCATCTCAGCCTCCCGATTAGCTGGGGACCGCAGGCACACAACATAATGCTCACCTAATTGTTTTTTCTTTTTCTTTCTTTCTTTCTTTTTTTTTTTTTTTGTTGAGACGGAGTTTCACTCTGTCACCAGGCTAGAGTGCAATGGCTTGATCTGAGCTCACTGCAATGTCCACCTCTCGGGTTCAAGCGATTCTTGTGCCTCAGCCTCCCGAGTAGCCAGGATTACAGGCACGTGCCACCAGGCCCAGTTAATGTTTGTATTTTTAGTAGAGACAGGTTTCAACATGTTGGCCAGGCTGGTCTTGAACTCCTGACCTCAGTTGATCCTCCCACGTTGGCCTCCCAAAGTTCTGTGATTACGGGCATAAGCCACTGCATCCAGCCTAATTTATATATATATATTTTTTTTGTAGAGATTGGGTTTCACCATGTTGTCCAGGCTGGGCTCAAACGCCTGGGTTCAGGTGATCCTCCCGCCTCGGCCTCCCAAAGTGCTGGGATTACAGGCATGAGCCACCATGCCTGGCCTCTGGGGCTTTCTTTATTTGATTGCTGAGCTGTTTTCCTTGTGGATCATTGAAAGCTACGCCCTCAAAAGGCAAAAATGGGCAGCTCCCTGCATCTTGCATTCAGGTTTCTGGAAAAAAAAAAAAAAAAAGCGTAAGTCACACTGACTGCTGGTTTTTTCTTGTCATATTGAATCTCCAAGATGTGCCTTCAGACATTTCCTCTGGGTCTGTTGGAGGATAGGTTTCATTTGACCTGAGATTTCATTAATTTTCTCCGAGAGGCGTTTGCTTAGATGTTTCCATCTCACGTGAACCCCTCCTCTCCGTGGTTTGGGTTTTGTTTGGGGGTTGTTTGGGGTTTGTTTGGGGTTTTGTTTGGGGTTTTTCTGAGACAGAGTTTCGTTCTTGTTGCCAGGCTGGAGTGCAGTGGTGCAGTCTTGGCTCACTGCAACCTCCACCTTCCAGGTTCAAGCAACTCTCTGACCTCAGCCCCCCAAGTAGCTGGATTATAGGCGCCCGCCACCCCTCCTGGCTAATTTTTGTATTTTTAGTACAGACGGGGTTTCACCATGTTAGCCAGGCTGTCTCAAACTCCTGATCTCAGGTGATCCGCCCACCTCGACCTCCCAAAGTGCTGGGATTACAGGTGTGAGCCACCGCACCCAGCCTGCTTTCTTACTTAACCTGATGTAATGTTTTTCACGTGTGTTGGAGTTTATGGAACTTCAATTTCATTGATGGACGACTACCCCAGGCACTTCCATTTTATTCCTTTCACCAGATGTTCCTGTTTAATTCTCTCTTATTAATGTTATAACCTGCTCGTGTTCTTTTGTACAAATAATAAACGTTCATTCATGGGAATACCTCAATGCATAAACGTGTACTCACCATCCTTCCTCAATTTAAGTGCTTAAAAAAATAACCTCTAGGCCAGGCGTGGTGGCTCATGCCTATAATCCCAGCACTTTGGGAGGCTGAGGCGGGCGGATCACGAAGTCAGGGGTTTGGGACCAGCCCAGCCAACATGGTGAAACCCCGTCTCTACTAAAGACACAAAAGATTAGCCAGGCGTGGTGGCATGGCGCCTGTAATCCCAGCTACTCGGGAGGCTGAGGCAGCAGAATTGCTTGAACCCGGAGGTGGAGGTTGCAGTGAGCTGAGATGGCACCATTGCACTCCAGCCTGGGCGACAGGGCAAGACTCAGTCTCAAAAAATAAAATAAACTAAAATAACCTCTAGGCTGAGTGCAGTGGCTCAGGTCTGTGATCCCAGCACTTTGGGAGGCTGAGGTGGGCGGATCACTTGAGGTCAAGAGCTCAGGATCAGCCTGGTCAACATGGCGAAAACCCATTTCTGCTAAAAATACAAAAATTAGCCAGGTGGGGTGGCGGGTGCCTGTAATCCCAGCTACTTGGGGGGCTGAGGCAGGAGAATAGCTTGAACCTGGGAGGTGGAGGTTGCAGTGAGCTGAGATCGCACCACTGCACTCCAGCCTCGGCAACAGAGCAAGACTTCATCTCACAAAAATAAATAAATAAATAAATAAATAAGTAACCTCCAAGCCATAATTTTAGTGATGGTTTTACTTTGTTTGACATGTACGTTTTAAAAGAAATTTATAATAAGAAAAAATTATTGAACATAATTATGTTACTCATGATGTGTCCATCCTCACTCCCCCAAAATATTGGCATCAAAATCTCACTTTGACTCCAGATGTTTACCAAAATGCATTCACTTTCAGCTGAAAGATGTTTTGTGGCCAAAAAGAAAAAAATAACCTGGAAATAGACCAATGTTTCCTCATGCTGCAAAAGGTCTGCTTCAGCTTGATAAGGCGATCAGGTGTTTGCAAAACATTTCCACCCTCTTTTTTTTTTAGTAACAGAAAAGTTGGCACTTCTACTAGCCCAACATTTTTGCACACAGAAGTTTTCTCAGTTAAAAGCTGCCTGGGACGGTGCCTCCAGCTTGAAATTCTTCTGCATCTCTGCACAGCACTGTGCTGAATTTTGCAAGTGCCGCCAACAAGAAGCTGGGCAGGGTGCTGGGAATTTCACAGAAAGCTATTCCCTTTTTCCTACCTGGTTATAGAAACTGCTTTTTCTTTAGAATGTTATAGTTACCCTTTGAATAGTGGCTTATCATTTCAATACATTTTCGTATGAATTTTAAATGCCTATATTGAACCCAACTTTTTCCTTTCTCCTAGGGGGCTGCATACCGTCAGGACAGCGGCTTGCTGAAAGTTTTAACAATGAATTCTGCAAAAAAAAAAAAAAAAAAAAAAGAAACCCTGGTCAGAGCCTATGCCAATTTCTCTGGTGTAAATTTTCCTCTTGTGGTCGATTTAAAGGTACTCAGGTGAGATTATGGAATGCGGATTTGGAAAGAGATAATGCCCTGCTGGTTCTCATAAGCTCATACGAGCTACTCCTAGCACCCCTGTATGTCAAGGTGTACAAGGCAGGGAAAGATGACAAGCTGGTGATCTTGGGAGGGAAAACCTTGGTCCCCACAGGTGATTGGTTCAAAGGGTGCTATGACCACAGCAGCAGGAGCACAATCTGATATGGAGTTCAATGCTCCTGGGAAGATGTGTTTAGACCGGGGTCTCCAACCCCCAGCTGCAGATTTGTACCAGTCTGTGGCCTGTTAGGAACTGGGATGCCCAGCAGGAGGTGAGCAGAAGGCACCTCTATTTACATCTGTATTTACAGCATCTGTATTTGCAGCTGCTTCTCATCACTGCCATTACCATCTGAGCTCTGCCTCCCGTCAGGTCAGTGGTGGCATTAGATTATCATGGAAGCATGAATCCTATTGTGAACTGCCCATATGAGAGATCGAAGGTGCATGCTCCTTATAAGAATCTAGTGCCTGATGATCTGTCACTGTCTCCCATCAACCCCAGATGGGACCATGTAGTTGCAGGAAAACAAGTCACGGCTCCCTCTGATTCTACATGATGGCAAGCTGTAGACTTATTTCACTATGTATTCCAATGTAATAATAATAGAAATAAAGTGCACAATACATGCAGTGTGCTTGAATCATCCTGAAACCATCTGCCCATCCCCTGGTCCACGGAAAAATTGTCTTCCGCAAAACCAGTCCCTGGTGCCAAGAAGTTTGGGGACCACTGGTGCAGACCTTCCTCCCCTCCTTCTGAAAATCTTCTGGCCAGAGTCCTGCTGTGTGACGGTTAGGATTGAGGGTCAATTTGATCGGATTGAAGGATGCAAAGCATTGTTCCTGGGTGTGTCTGTGAGGGTGTTTCCAAAGGAGATTCACATTTGAGTCAGTGGACTGGGAGAGGCAGACCCACCCTCATTGTGGGTGGGAACGATCTCATCAGCTCCCAGTGTGGCTAGGATAAAAGCAGGCAGAGGAACATGGAATGAGAAGACTTGCTGAGTCTCCCGGCCTCCATCTTCCACCCGTGCTGGCTGCTTCCTGCCCTCGAACATCAGACTCCAAGGTCTTCAGGGCTTGGACTCTTGGACCTACAGTGGTTTGCCAGGGGCCTGTCGGGCCTTTGACCACAGACTAAAGGCTGCACTTTCAGCTTCCCTACTTTTTAGGTTTAGGGACTCGGACTGGCTTCCTGGCTCCTCACCTTGCAGATGGGCTATTGTAGGACTTCACCTTGTGATTATGTGAGTCAGTTATCCTAGTAAATTCCCCTTCATATATACATCTATCTGATTAGTTCTGTCCCTCAAGAGCACCCTGACTAATATATACTGGAAATGGCCTCTGTTACCCAGACATGTGCCTCCAAGGAGAAAGTTCTTGGAAGCCAGATGAGTTCTCTCTATGACCTTCAACTCAACACGTGGATGAAGGTGTGGAATGAGGCAGTAGGAAGGGCTCTGAGCCAGGCATGCTGAGAGCTTATCATCACATAACAACACTGGGATTGTCAGGCTCTTCAGAGATACAGAACTAATATAGTTTGAATATTTGTCTCCTCCAAATCTCACTTTGAAATTTGGCCCCTAATGTTGGTGGTAGGGCCTAGTGGGAGGTATTTGGGTGATGGGAGCAGATCTCTCATGAATGTCTTTGTTCTCTCTCTACAGTAATTAATGAGTTCTTGCTCTGTTTGTTCACATGAGAGCTAGTTGTTTAAAACAGCCTGGCACCTCTCTCTCTCACCTCCTTTCTCACCCTGTGACATGCCAGCTCCACTTCACCTTCCACCATGCGTGGAAGCTTCCTGAGGCCTCACCAGAAGCAGATGCTGGCTCCATGCTTGTACAGTCTGCAGAACTATGAGCCAAATAAACCTCTTTTCTTTATAAACCACACAGCCTCTGGTATGCCTTTAGAGCAATGTGTATTAGTTCATTCTCACATTGCTATAAAGAACTATCTGAAGCTGGGTAATCCATAGAGAAAAAAGGTTTAATTGGCTCATGGTTCCGTAGGCTATACAAGAGGCATGGCTGGGGAGGCCTCAGGAAACTTACAATCATGGCACAAGGTGAAGAAGAAGGAGGCACTTCTTACATGGTTGGAGTAGAAGAAATAGAGTGAAGCAGGAGGTGGTACACACTTTTAAACAACTAGATGTCTTGTGAACTCACTCACTGTCACACAAACAGCAAGGGGGGAATCCACCCCTTGATCCAGTCACCTCCCACCATGCCCTTCCTCCAATATTGGAGATTACAATGGGATGTGAGATTTGGGTGGGGACACAAATCCAAATCACATCATAGTGCAAAACAGACTAAGACGAGAACCAGACAAATAAACATATAAGACAGGATTCACTCTGGGAATTGGCCCACATGATTATGGAGGCTGAGAAATTTCATGATCTGCCATCTGGAAGCTGGAGAACCAGGGAAACGGGTGGCACAACACAGTCAGAATCCGAAGGCCTAAGGGTGGGTGTGGAAGGTGCGGGGAACTGAGGGGCTCTGCTCGTGTAAGTCCTGGAGTCCAGAGACACAAGAACCAAGAGCTCTGCTCTCTGAGAAGATGGATGTCCCAGCTCAAAAACAGAGAGGAAGTTTTCCCTTCCTCTACCTTTTTCCTCTACTTGGGCCCTCCATGGATTGAGTGATGCCCACTCCTAGTGGTGAGAGTCTTCTTTACTCAGTCTGCTTGTTCAAATGCGAATCTCTTCTGCAAACACACTCACAGACACACCTAAGGGTTTTACCAGCTACCTGGGCATCCCATAGCCCAGGCAAGTTGACATGTACAGTTAACCATCACTTCCACCTACACATCGGCTGAGTTCCTCCATCTGCCAGGACTCCCTGGCCAATGTGGAATAACACTCTCTTGGCTTCCTTCTGAGGCTTGCTGGGGAATCAAATGAGAATTTGCAAGCCTGAAAGTTTGTATTAAAGAGTGTGATGCCAGTTTTTGATATTTGGTTGCTGACAACTTTCAAGTGCACCCTCTCAATTCCCGTGGAAAGGAGATATCTTTATTTGTCTGGTTCTTGTCTTAGTCCGTTTTGCACTGTGATGTGATTTGGATTTGTGTCCCCACCCAAATCTCACATCCAATTGTAATCTCCAATAATGGAGAAAGGGCATGGTGGGAGGTGACTGGATCAAGGGGTAGATTCCCCCCTTGCTGTTTGTGTGATAATGAGTGAGTTCACAAGACATCTAGTCTGTTCTCCCCACAAATAATGACAAAGCACATCTTGGCAATCTGCTGATAAAGCCCAGGCGCTTGCTCCTTTGGTGCCAGTGGGAGCTTGAAATCAGGTAAGACCGGGTGTGGTGGCTCATGCCTGTAATCCCAGCACTTTGGAAGGCTGAGGTGGGCAGTTCACTTCAGGTCAAGAGTTCGAGACCAGCCTGGCCAACATGGTGAAACCCCGTCTCTACTAAAAATACAAAAATTAGCCAGGCATGGTGGCATGCGCCTGTAATCCCAGCTACTTGAGAGGCTGAGGCAGGAGAATCACTTGAACCTGGGAGGTGGAGGCTGCAGTGAGCCGAGATCTCACCACTGCACTCCACCCTGGGTGACAGAGTAAGACTCCATCTCAAAAAATAAAAAATTACAAAAATTGAAACCAGGCAAGCTGCTGTCCTGCATTTGGGAATCTCACCCTACCCCGCTCCTTACCCACAATAAAAATTCAATCTAGAGTTTTTTCTTTACCATCTTGATCTATTCTGGATCAGCTTGGAAGATCTTTCCTGCTCTCCCGCAAAAGCTGTATTATGTAAGAAATATGTGTTTGCATACTCTGTTTGTATGTGTGTATGTGTGTATGTTGGGGGGGTGGGGGGGTCATGAGTCTTGACATCCTGACCAAATTTGGGAGGAACAGGTGCATCCTATTATTTCAAGATGGCCTCACCAGCCCAGCATGGTGGCTCATGCCTGTAATCTTAGCATTTGGGGAGGCCAAGACAGGAAGATCGCTTGAGGCCAAGAGTTTCAGACCAGGCTGTGCAACATAGCGAGATCTTATCTCTCTAAAAAAAAATTAGCCAGGCCTGGTGGCACGCACCCCTATAGTCACAGCTGCTCAGGAGGCTAAGAAGAGAGGATCACTTGAGCCCAGGAGTTCAAGCCTTCAGTGAGCCATGATTCCACCACTGCACTCCAGTCCCAGGCTCTTAGAATGAGACCTTGCTTTAAAAATAAAAAAAAAAAAAAAAAAAAAAAAAAGGCTATGGCTACACTAGTGTCCTTGGATAAAAGTAAAACGATCTAGATCGACACAACTATAATTCTTTTTTTTCTTTCTTTTTTTTTTTGAGACAGAGTCTTGCTCTGTTGTCCAGGCTGGAGTGCAGTGGCGCGATCTCAGCTCACTGCCACCTCTACCTCCCAGGTTCAAGCGATTCTCTTGCTTCAGCCTCCAGAGTAGCTGGGACTACAGGCGTGCACCATCATGCCCGGCTGATTTTTGTGTTTTTACTAGACACGGGGTTTCAGCATGTTGGCCAGGCTGGTCTCAAACTCCTGACCTCAAGTGATCTGCCCACCTCAGTCTCCCAAAGTGCTGGGATTACTGGCAGGAGCCACCACACCCAGCCCACAAGGCCATAATTCAATTGTGAAGTTCCCAGTTGCTGATGATCCTGGCCTCCCTTCCTCAGTTAGAACCTTCTAGGCGTGCACACAGGTGGGGTGGCCTGTTTTTTTCTTATCCTTTTTCCATTTACATGGGATTTTAGACACACTGTGTAGTTGGAAGACTGGAAGATTTCTATTTGTAAATGAAATTCGACCTGAACGAGAAAGAGTCGTAACTCTACAGGGATCATCCATCAATGCCTAAGTTCCTTCCGTCCCCAGTTTGAACACATCTGTTATGCATGAGACTCCTTAAGCCGCACAAAAAGCACACACTCATTTCATGCGATGGACAGCCGGAAGCAGTGCATCCTGCAGGCTAGGATGTGTTGCTTTGTTGAAAGCTTTGCCGGACAGCCTGTAATTTGGAGGGAGAACGGCCTGAAGCATTCAGATTCAGCAAAAGGCTCTTCTTTTGAAACCAGATCATACTGTTATCACCAGAAAGAGGTCCTGATCCAGACCCTCAAGAGAGTATTCTTGGATCTTGCGCAAGAAAGAATTTAGGGCGAGTCCATAAAGTGAAAGCCAAGTTTATTAGGAAAATAAAGGAATCAAGAATGGCTACTCCATAGCCAGAGTAGCCCCAGGACTGCTGGTTGCCCATTTTTATGGTTATTTCTTGGATATGCTTAACAAGGGGTGGATTATGGTTATTTCTATGGATATGCTAAACAAGGGGTGGATTATTCATGCCTCCCCTTTTAGACCACAAAGGGTAACTTCCTGACGTTGCCATGGCATTTGTAAACTGTCATGGAGCTGGTAGGAGTGTAGCAGTGAGGACCACCAGAGGTCACTCTTGTGGCCATCTTGGTTTTGGTGTGTTTTCGCCGGCTTCTTTACCTGTTTATCTTTTACCTGTTTTACCAGCAAGGTCTTTATGATCTGTCTCTTGTACCGACCTCCTATCTCATCCTGTGACTTAGAATGCCTTAACCATGTGGGAACACAGCCCAGTAAGTCTCAGCTTCATTTTGCCCAGCCCCTATTCAAGATGGAGTTGCTCTGGTTCAAACACCTCTGACCATACTTTAACCTGATTCTGCAAAAAGCCCTCTCATCAGATGCCTCTGCAGCATGGAGGGTCGCAGATTGAATATACTCTTTTCTAGGTCCTGAGTGGATCTGTTGCAGAGCCAGTGAGCAAATGCAGTTATCACCACCTTGGTTTGCCTGTGACTGTCATCATGATGAAACAGCTACATTGTCTGGGGTACATGCCCTGGGGTTCATTGTCTCGCACCGAGAAAGAATTCAGGACACAGACACGTGTGGGTGGATTAAGGAGTGGAAAGTTTAAGAGACAAAGAAAGGAAAGAGGAGAGCAGCTCCTTGCCAGAGAGAGAGAGAGAGACATCTGAAAAGTAGGGAGGTGGCAGTCAGCAGCAGATTTTATAAGCAGGCTGGAGAAGGTGGTGTTTGATTTATGTAGGGCTCACAGATTGGTTCCATCAGGTATGTTTACATAGCGCCTGTGGGGAAGGCTGGTTGCCCCACCTTAATCTTATTATGCAAATGGGCTTTCCACTTGATAGGCGCCATCTTGTCTGCTCCTTACTGTACAAGCGGCCGACAAAGAGGAGGAAGATGGAGCCACCATCTTGAACGTCTCTAGTCCCTAGTTCCTGCCGGCATTCACCCGTGCAAGCTCGCAGCTGGCTTGTCTATGTCTGCAGCTTGACTTGACAGGCTGCTCTTTGTTAGAAAATGACTTGGGGCTGCTTTTCATTAAAGAGAAAAGCCTTACCAAGGACTCCCATACCCTTACTGTCTGCCTAAGTGATTTCTTCCTAACTCCTGTATCACTGGCAGACTCTGAGTTGCCTGTTGGGTGGAGTACTATATTGCCGAGTATCATGACTGTATTAGATGCGAGGGAGACAGTGTGAATAGGACATGGTCCCTGAAGAGCACAGAGCTCTCACCTGGGGCTGGGCGGAGCTTCTGTCCTATCCAGTGTTAGGAACCCTTGCAAGCACAGGTCAAGCAGCTCCAGTGCTGGAAGACGTGCACACAAAATCCAGGGGGACCATTGCAAAGAGGTTTAGTGTTTCTTGGAAAAATGCCAGAAGTCTGAAGAAGTGGGGGCCCCGAGCAGCTTTGAAGGATGTGTATGCAATTAAACCGAAGCCAAAGGGTCAGAGAGAGGAGTGAGAGCCAGGTAGGAATCTATGTGCAGCTTCATCATAAACTCACGGACAGGCTTCATGCAGCACCGTCTCAGTGCATTCAATGTTTGGATTCCACACGCATGCATCCTCAACCCCCTTGCAATGCTATTCTCCTTGGAGGGAAACGGGTCATTCTTACTCTATCATATGCAGATATCTGGTCAACCAGATAAATGTGTGAGAAAACACCAACAAAGCAGAAATTACTTTTAATTATAGAGCAGAGTCATCGTAAAAGTTTGTGCAAAATTTTTTTTTTTTTTTTTTTGGGACTGGGTCTCCCTCTGTTACCCAGGCTGGAGACCTGGAATGCAGTGATGTGATCATGGCTCACTGCAACTTCGACTTCACAGGCTCAGGTGATCCTCGCACCTCAGCCTCCCAAGTAGCTAGGATGACAGGTGTGTGCCACCGCACCTGGGTAATTTTTGTATTTTTTGGTAGAGATGAGGTCTCACTATGTTGCCCAGGCTGGTGCTGAAATTCTGGGCTCCAGTGATCCTCCCACCTCTGCTTGCAAAGTACTAGGATTACAGGTGTGAGCCACGGCACCTAGCAAGATTTTTTTTTTTTTTTTTTTTTTTGAGATGGAGTTTTGCTCTTGTTGCCCAGGCTGTAGTGCAATGACGCGATCTCGGCTCACGGCAACCTCCGCCTCCCGGGTTCAAGCGATTCTCCTGCCTCAGCCTTCCCAAGTAGCTGTGATTACAGGCATGCGCCACCATGCCCGGCTAATTTTGTATTTTTAGTAGAGATGGGGTTTCTTCATGTTGGTTGGGCTGGTCTCGAACTCCCGACCTCAGGTGATCTGCCCGCCTCGGCCTCCCAAAGTGCTGGGATTACAGGCGTAAGCCACCGCGCCTGGCCAGCAAGATTCTTTTTAAGGCACTTATTTTTATTTAGGGAATGAGAGACCGTACAATATTGTAAACAAATAAAATCAGAAAACATATTGTGTTTCCACGGTTCCAACACGTATGGGTCACATGAATTGCGTGAACTCACTGTTAAGTGCATGGTAAATATCATGCTTTAAAAAGAGAAAGATGTTTCGGCATCACTTTTTTTTTCTTTTTCTTTTTTCAGATGGAGTCTGGCTCTGTCCCCCAGTCTGGAGTGCACTGGCACCATGTCAGCTCACTGCAACCTCCGCCTCCTGGGTTGAAGTGATTCTCCTGCCTCAGCCTCCTGAGTAGCTGGGATTACAGGCGCCTGCCACCATGTCTGGCTAACTTTTGCATTTTAGTAGAGATGGGGTTTCACCATGTTGGTCAGGCTGGTCTCAAACTCCTCAGCTCAGGTGATCCGCCCCCCTCCGCCTCCCAAAGTACTGGGATTACAGGTGTGAGCCACCGAGCCTGGCCCAGTATCACTTGCTTAAATATTTTAGAAATGTGTAGAACTTTCATGAAGTTACAAAAACCATGTTCCATGAGCTATTTTAACATATTTACTTGACAGCTGTCACATGCGGCTTTTGTAAATAAAAGTACAAGTACGGCCGGGCACAGTGGCTCCCACCTGTAATCCTAGCATTTTCGGAGGCCAAGGTTTAGGATCCCTTGAGACCAGGAGTTGGAGACCAGCCTGGGCAACATGGTGAGATCCCATCTCTACAAAAAAAAAAAAAAAAAAAAAAAAATTAGCTGGATGTGGTAGGATGTACCTGTATTCCCAGCTACTGGGGAGGCTGAGGTAGGAGGATTGCTTGAGACCAGCAGGTCGAGGCTGCAGTGAGCTGTGATTGCACCACTGCACTCTAGCCTGGGTGACAGAGCAGAACTCTGTCTTTAAAAAATAAAAATAAATAAATGCAAGTGTATGGAGTACTCAGCCTAGGAGTGTTTTTAGCACGAGCTGCAATTATAGATGGGGTCAGCTGCATGACCCAAGATGAAACCTAGAGGAAAACACTCATGTTCACCACCACCATCGACAGTGCCTTCCGCAACCCATCCCTCCATGGGAACTGCCAGATGTTTCTTTGTCTCTATTATGTAGCTAAATATTTTCTGAACTATATTGGGCAATTCTTTCCAACACAAATGTCTTGGAATGCTAATAAAAGTGCCTGGGGGAAAAAAGAGGCTCTAAATTCAGGGGAAAAAAAATGTGGAAAAGACTGAGCTTCTCAGAGTTGAGCGGTTCTTTTCAGCAAGATTTCTCAGTCTTTTGTTTGCTGAAGGGCAATTAAATCTCCCAGGAGAGATACTGTGGGTACTGTGGTCTGCGTGCCCCAAATTCTTTAACCACAGAACTGTTTTTGCTAAAGTCAGTTATTAACATTTCAATCACATGGGATTCCAGGGACTAGAACCGTAAAAGTCCGAAAGTCACGGAAGCATTTGTTCAATAATCCCAGTCAGATAAAATTTACTAGTTACAACAACTTTGGACAAGAGTCGGATGCCTTTTCAAAGGAAGTTGAATGGTGCAGTATAAATGTGCCATGCACCCTCCGTGGAAACACAAGATTTATGTTTCATGCACGTGTGGGTGAAAATTTTCACATGCTAAGTGCTGTGTTATCTGAGTTTGTCGTGTTTTCTCAACAAGTGCGTTTCTTTTTTTTGAGTTGTTTTGTTTTGTTTTTTGAGATGGCGTCTCACTCTGTCACCCAAGCTGGAGTGCTGTGGCACGATCTGGGCTCACTGGAACCTCCGTCTCCTGGGTTCAAGCAATTCTCCTGCCTCAGCCTCCCAAGTAGCTGGGATTACAGGTGCCCACCAACACTCCTGGCTAATTTTTGTATTTTTAATAGGGATGAGGCTTCCCCATGTTGGCCCGAATGGTCTCGAACTCCTGACCTCAAGTGATCCTCCCGCCTCGGCCTCCCAAAGTGCTGGGATTACAGGTGTGAGCCACCGCACCTGGACAAATTTGAGAACTGACTGCACACTCTGAGGATTTTAGACTTCAGCCAAGGCAAAACTCCAATGATTAGTTTTCTAATCATTTTACTTGTCAGGACATAGGTGCAGTTCCAGTTAACAGGGAAGAGTGGCACACCTGCTTATGCCTAATTGTAAAGTAATTGAGGAAAACCATCAGTGTTTTCCAGGAAGTTGACAAAGTCCTGGTTCTTTATGAATGAGTTCAGAATCTGCCATTGAGGTTTCCAGAGATGCCAGACCTAAGAAATCCTGGGGAAATAAAGACACTTAAAGAGATAAAAACCGGCTGGTGTGATGGCTCACGCCTGTAATCCCAGCACTTTGGGAGGCTGAGGCAGGCAGATCACGAGGTCAAGAGACAGAGACCATCCTGGCCAACATGGCGAAACCCCGTCTCTACTAAAAATACAAAAAGTAGCTGGGCGTGGTGGTGAGCACCTGTAATCCCAGCTACTCGGGAAGCTGAGGCAGGAGAATCACTTGAACCTGGAGGCGGAGGTTGCAGTGAGCCGAGATCTGGCCACTGCACTCCAGCCTGGTGACAGAGTGAGACTCCGTCTCAAAACAAACAAAAAAAAGAGAGTAGAGGAATAAAAGAATGGCTAGTCCACATGCAGAGCAGTCCTGAAGGCTGCTGGTGGGCCATTGTTATGGTTGTTTCTTGATGATATGCTAAACGAGAGGTGAATTATTCATGCCTCCTGTTTTTAGACCATAGAGGGTAACTTCCTGATGTTGCCACGGCATTTGTAAACTGTCATGGTGCTTGTGGAAGTGTAGCAGTGAGGATGAGCAGAGGTCACTCTCATCACCATCTTGGTTTTGGTGGGGTTTGGCCAGCTTCTTTACTCCAACCTGTTTTATCAGCTAGGTCTTTGTGACCTGTAGCTTGTGTTGCCTTCCTATCTCATCCTGTGTCTTAGAATGCCTAACCTCCTGAGAATACAGCCCAGTAGGTCTCAGCCTTCTTTTACCCAGCCCCTATTCAAGATGGAGTTGCTATGGTTCAAACACCCTCTGACACTGTATGTATTAGTCTGTATTTATGCTGCTGATACAGACATACTCGAGACTGGGAAGAAAAAGAGGTTTAATTGGACTTACAGTTCCACATGGCTGGGGAGGCCTCAGAATCATGGCGGGAGGCAAAAGGCACTTCTTACATGGCGGGGGCAAGAGAAAAGTGAGGAAGAAGCAAAAGCCGAAACCCCTGATAAACCCATCAGATCTTGTGAGGCGTATTCACTATCACAAGAATAGCATGGGAAAGACCATTCCCCCATGATTCAATTACTGCCCCTGGGTCCCTCCCACAACATGTGGGAATTCTGGGAGATAGAATTCAAGTTAAGATTTGGGTGGGGACACAGCCAAACCACATCACTGTCATTTTGTAAAAGATGTGCATTTTTGTCTTTTCTGGTTGCCATAACAAATCACCACCAATTTTGTGGCTTTAAAAGAACAGAAATGTAGTGTCTTCTGATTCTAGAGTTCAGAAGCCTGAAATTAGTATTGCTGGGCTAACACCCAGTTGTTGTCAGAGCTGATTCCTTCTGGAGTCTCCAGAGCAGAACCTACTCCCTTTCCTTTTGAAGCTTGTAGAGGCTGCTTTGCCATGCCTTGGCTTGTAGCCCCTTCCTCTACCTTAAAGACATCAGCACATTTCCCTCCTCTCAGACCTCTGTTTCTATCCCCACATCTCCTTGTCTGACTCTGACCCTCGTGCGTCCTCTTTCCGGTATAAGGGTGCTTGTGATGACATTGAGATACCCTGATTATGATCCAGAATAATCCTCTCATCTTAAAATCCTTAACTTAATCACTTTTGCAAAGTCACTTTTGCCATATAAGGTCACATATTCACAGATTTCAGGGATTAGGATGTGGGCATCATTGGGGCCATTATTCTGTCTATCACATGGAGATTAGGATGTGGACATCTTTGGGGCCATTATTCTGTCTCCCACATGGGGATTAGGACATGGACATCTTTGGGGGTCATTATTCTGTCTCCCACATGGGGATTAGGACACGGACATCTTTGGGTGTCATTATTCTGTCTACCACATGGGGATTAGAATGTGGACCTCTTTGGGGGACATTATTCTGTCTACCACATGGGGATTAGGACGTGGACATCTTTGGGGCCATCACCTGTCTACTACATGGAGATTAGGACATGGACATTTTGGGGGTCATTATTCTGTCTACCACATTAGGATTAGGATGTTGACATCTTTGGAGCCATTATGTTGTCTATCACATGCGGATGAGGACATGGACATCACTGGGGCCATCACTTTTTCTACCAGAAGAGGAAAGAGTATTGGGTTTAGGGTGAGGGGACATAAGTATGTGGTCCCAGAACTACCATTGGTTAGCTCATTACACTGGACAATGGACCTTGCCTCTAGGTCCTTGGGTCCTACATCTGTATTGTAGGGGTAATCCATCCTACATCAGATCTATGGTATTCAAGTAACGGGAACAGGCTAATACAGTCAGCCACTCAAAATGGCTTCATAACATCCTTAAGCTATGGAACCATGAGCCAGACATATCTGATTTGACAAAATTAAGATAAGGGTCAGAAAACTTTCTCTTCTGGCTCTCTGAAGCAAAGCCTTTATTTTGATCTGTCTAGCTGTCAATGTCTTTTCATTTTCAAATCACAGTTACCAGTCTTTCACCTTTACATGTATTTTAATGGTTTAACATCATTAATATCAGCAGGAAATTGATTTTTTTTTTTTTAGATGGAGTTTCGCTCTTGTCACCCAGGCTGGAGTGCAATGGCGCGATCTTGGCTCACCACAACCCCCACCTCCAGGGTTCAAGTGACTCTCCTGCCTCAGCCTCCTGAGTAGCTGGGATTACAGGCATGCACCACCATACCCGGCTAATTTTTGTATTTTTAGTAGAGATGGGGTTTCTCCATGTTGGCCAGTCTAGTCTCGAACTCCCAACCTCAGGTGATCCGCCCACCTAAGCCTCCCAAAGTGCTGGGATTACAGTCGTCAGCCACTGTGCTCAGCAGGAAATTGTTTTTACTAAGAAACCGCTGAGCCAGTGTGGAGTGGGATCAACATGAAAACATGATGGCATTTGAATATTATTTTCCAAAATCAGATTATCCCCTTAAACACACATTTCTCTAACTCATGGGAGGCCAATGTCAGTCATGGCATGAAATTATATTTCCCACATTGCATCTTAGACTAGAACTTCTATAAATCTGCAAGCCAAAAAAACAGAACTTCCAAGGCTCCATAGCAAAGTAACCAAGCCAACCCCATACTCACCTAGAATCGACTCTCTACAGCTGTGTTCATTCATCACACTCATTACTTCCAAATTAGATGTTTTTTTCTCCAACAGGCTCAATGACTACTTAATTTACATTCCAGCCACAAAATCAAGCCTCTGATCTTACCTACTCCTGTGTCAGGCATAAATGTAATTACGAATACAAAGTATTGCAGATTAGGTAATGCATTCAGTCTAGGATGGAAGACTCAGGTTGTACTTGGTGAGGGAAAGCGTTTACAACACATGTCTGCTGGATTTAAACATGCAGCTGCCATTGGGGTTAGGGTTGGAAACTTCCATATCTCTGGTAGCTGAGTTCCTGACTAGTTGGGATAATCAAGGGTAGTTGAGAGCCAAGTACTTAATGATTATCTCCACTCTGCAAATGACCAATGTCTTGTGGCATACATTACCCAAACTTCTCATTCGACTTGGAATACTCCTTCTGTAGCAAGTCTAGGTCCTTCTAGAGCCGTCTTCAGAGTTGAGGTCTGGCAAACTCATTCCATGCCCAAGATCAAAACCAGTAGGCTTACCACTTTACCATTGGCATCCAAGCTTTGACTTCTTGATCTTCAAGTGACATGCTTTCTGTATCCTCATTTCTGCCTTTATTCTCTCTTCTCCAAGATTCCCAAAGTGGTCTTGGGCAGAGAAGATAATGATGGGTTTTGGTTGTCCTTAAAAAGTCTGCATGGATATCTTCACAGGAAAGCAGCATGCTTTTACCTAATTTTGTTTTGTGCTCTCAGGTACATGGTGATTCCTAGTCTATCACGTGTGTGAATTTCTTGGGGTTCTGCTACAAGGCAGATTCTGTTTCAGTGGATCTGGGTGGGGCTTCACATTCTATGTGTCTAAGTCCTGGGCAATGCTGATACTGCTCATCCATGGACCATATATTGTGTCTTGAGGTTTTACAACACAGGTGTATATAGGTTTATGTATATAGGTGATGCCCTGCATAAACTCACTACAGAAAACGACCTGGGCTAGAAATGGTAGCAGAGTGCAACCTAGGGGTCCCTGGGTTGGCTTAAACTCAGTAGGTAAGCATGGAACTTGGGATGGCCACTTTCTTGACCCTTAGCAGGGATTGCATGGGTCCAGGCAATTTATCACAAGAAAAACAAAGTAAATGCCCCAGATGGATCAACTCAAATGCATCAGTACTAGTAGAAACAACTAAAATGATGGCTACCTGGCTGGATTCATGTTCTGTGGTAGCATCTTCCTCTACTGCTGATGTGAGGTTGGTCCCTGAAGCAGAAATGGCTCTTGTCGCCCAGGGACAAAGGAGTCTTGGCTGGGCATGGTGGCTCATGCCTGTAATCCCAACCCTATGGGAGGCTGAGACAGGAGGATTGCTTGAGCCCAGGAGTTAAAGACTAGCCTGGAAAACATGGCAAAACCCTGTCTCAAAAAAAGAAAGAAAGGAAGAGAGAAAGAGAGAAAGAAAGAGAGAGAGAGAAAGAAGGAAGGAAGGAAAGGAAGGAGAGAGAGAGAAAAAAAAAAGAAAGGAAGAAAGAAAAGAAAAGAAAAAAAGAAGAAAAGAAAAGAAAACTTTGCTGAGCCCCCCAGGCTTGGTGGCTGAGACGAAAGCATCGCTGGAGCCCAGCAGGTTGAGTCCACAGTGAGCTGCGATTGTGCCACTACACTCCAGCCTGGGCTACACAGAGGGACCATTTCCAAAACCAAGAAAGAAACAAAAAAGGGAGTCTTGCTAAGTTGATGCCTTTAGAACTCGTTGTTCGTAGAGACAAAGTTGGTGTGTGGGAGCTCCCCATGCACTTCTCTGGAGGATAAGAGAGGGTAGCTCCATTCTTCATTGAGAAAAGTGCATTTGCCCAGAGGGCTTGGGGGCTCAGGTTTAAAAAGAAAAGTCTGAAGGTCAGTGCTTGCTGATGATAATAAGTGATGCTGAAATTATCTAGCATCTAGATGCTACAATGTCACCCTTTACCATCTTTTCAACATCCTTCTGTCTCAGTGGTATGAAATGATTAATTTCACCCAGGGTAATTGGCTATTTAAACTGACTGGCACTGGCAAAAAATGCATTAAGGTGGACATTCTAAAATCAAAGATATTAATATTAAGATCTATTTTATTTCTTTAAAAAATTACATGAGATCTTCCAGGGACCATGTAATGAGCAATAGTTAGCATATAAAGTACTCCAGACCCATCCAAACATTTGTCAACACTACAGTATAAACATTATTCCTTTATTTTCCAAATTTCTGGTGTAGAGTGTGTTGCAATTGTTGGAAACTAGACTGAGATTAAACAGTGAATAATACTCAGTATTGCAACCTGTCGTTTCCAATTTCCTGAACCATCAGGAGAATACAGTGCCTCTTTTTAGTGTTATTTATGAACCATAGCTTTTGCATCCATTTTGCAATTACACATGGCCAACGTTTAATATATAAAGTCATGAAAACTCTTTGGAATCTAATTGTTTTTTTCCCCTCTGGCTGGAACGAATAGTTAAGCAGAGGAAACTGTAAAGAGGTTCATGTAGATTTCACAGAATGTGTTTTGTGATCTTTTTGCATCATGAGTTTGGCTCTGTCTCCAGGAGAATGCAATTCTCCCAATGAAATGGGGAACTCAGGCTTCCTCCAACCAATTGTTCTCTTTCCTTGAATTTATTCCATGGCAAAAATGGAATATCCCTGCAAAGATTCTCTAGGATGATCCAGACAAAGTCAATTCATTCATTCATGGGTGCTTGCATTCATTTAATGAATATTAATGACCTAGACTGTGCCAGATATTGGAGTAGGCCTGCATATATATGGGTCCCAACATTTGGTCTCAGAAAGTAATAGGTAGATAGACAAATAGATGGATGGATGGGCGGGGTAAGTGGATGAATGGATAACTGGATAGAAAGTTGGGTGCATAGATGGATGAATTATTAGGTGGATTAATGGATGGACAGATAGATGGGTAAATGGATAAGTGGGTAGCTAGGTAGTTGGATAGCTGATTGGATGAATGGATGGATAGATAGTCAGATAGATGTTATATAGAGAGATGGATGGATGTATATATGGATGATGGATGGACAGATGGATGGGTGGATGGATGAATGGGTAGATACATAATTGGTTAGTTGATTGAATGAATGGATGGGTGGATGGATGAATGGGTAGATACATAATTGGTTAGTTGATTGAATGAATGGATGGATAGATAGTTGAAGAGATGGTTATAGGGAGAGATGAATGGATGGATATATGGATGATGGATGGGCTGATAAATGGGTAGATGGATGATGGGCAGATAAATAGTTGGATAGTTGATTGGACGAATGGGCGGATAGATAGTTGGATAGATGGTTATATGGAGAGATAAAGGGATGATAGATGGACAGACTGCATAGGTGAATGGATGCATAGATAGTTGGATAGATACTTGGTTGGATGGATTACAGATGGAAAAATAGATGAATATATGTATGGATAGATAAATAATCGCATAGATGGTTGGATGGACAGATGGAAGATTCTCAACTTCATGGCTTAATGCCAACTCCTCTCCACCTTTCATGTCGATTGGTGGTCCCAGGGGGTGCAAAATGGGTGGTCTCATACAGTAGTTCTAAGCAGGTGTGCTGTTCTCAGCAGCCTCAGGGACCAGCTGTGTTACCTTGTTCATGTAACTCAACTTCTCTGCTCCCCGTCACATCTTTAAAGCAGAGGACAGGATGGCTGCGAGAATGACGTGAGAAAATCTGGGTCTCAGTGGCGTAGGGAGAGCTAAAGGGATGCTACTACAATTCAGAGAGTGATCATTAAATGTGCCTCTTCAAATGCGCTTCAGGACAGTCCTCTTCCTTGGCTCAAAAAAATGAGGTCAGTCATTTCCCGACCGCAAACCCTGTCCATTTGTGTATCGCTTAAAAGTAAGTGACCTTACTTTTGAATTTACATCTCTTCCAATAAAAGAAACAGGAGTCCAAAGTTATCTGGAATAAGACATGTCATAAAAACACAGGGGTGTCAACCACAATGTGGAAGATGAATAACCCTGTATAACATGCAGGAAGAAAAATAAGCTGTCTCCATTCAGCCAATGAATGAAACAAATCCAAATGCAAGTGAGAATAGGGGTAGGGGTTATTACCAAGCAGGTTCACAGGCTTGCTGATGATTAAATGAAATTATATTTATCCTGGGAACACTGACTCTTACACTGTGGCAATCACTATATGTGTGTGTGTGTTTGTGTGTGTATGTGTATATATATATATACTTTTTTTTTTTTTGAGACAAGTCTCACTCTGTCACCCAGGCTGCAGTGCAGTGGCACGATCTCGGCTCACTGCAGCCTCTGCCTCCTGGGTTCAAGCGATTCTCTTGCCTCAGCCTCCCGAGTAGCTGGGATTACAGGCACCTGCCACCATGCCCTGCTAATTTTTGTATTTTTAGTAGAGACGGGGTTTCACCATGTTGGCCAGGATGGTCTCAAACCCCTGACCTCAGGTGATCTGCCTGCCTCAGCCTCCCAAAGTGCTAGGATGACAGGTGTGAGCCACCATGACTGGCCTGCGATGACACATTTGTATTTAACATGATGTTGCCACAGACACTGTGCTCTGTAAAAGCGCTTATGCCAAATCGATGCCTTGTTTTACTCTCTTAGAATTGACTGTAGGAAATGGAGCTCTCTACTTCCTCATTTCCAGAGTAAGCAGGGCGCACGTTCCCATGGTGCCCTTCTATTTTTTCGCAACACTCTAAGTTTTCTCAGCTGGGTGCGGTGGCTTACACCTGTAATCCCAGCATTTTGGGAGGCTGAGGTGGGAGGATCACTTGAGCCCCGAAGTTTGAAACCAGCTTGGGCAACATAGCAAGACCCCATCTCTCAAAATATCTTTAAAAAATTAGCCAGTCACGGAGGTATGTGCCTGTAGTCCCAGCTACTCAGGAGGCTGACGTGGGAGGATTGCTTGAGCCCAGGAGGTCAACACTGAAGTGAGCTATGATGTCATTCCAGCGTGGGTGACAGAGTCTGACCTTGTCTCAAAATAATAATAAATAAATAAATAAATAAATAAATAAATAAAAGTATTATCCAAAAATACTTAATTTTAAACATTTTTCTCCAAACTCCCAATAGGGCATGAAACAGTTATTAACAATAATTACATTAACAATTTCTTTTTGCTATGATCATATCTGCAAATTATAGGAAGGGTGCTGAGTCCACTGTAGCCAGTATACTTAGTACATCTGAGATACCCAAATCAGTGTGTCTCATCAGAGCTGCTCATAGACACGATAGGGGTTTCAGCAAACCCCTGATAACCCATGCATGACTTTTCTTTTTAAATGTGCCCGGTTTTCATTCATATTCGGAGTTTTCAGGTCAATCTCAAATACACCTGTCTTCCCGTCTGTACAGAATATATGTATATATTCTCTCTCTCTCTCTCTCTCTCTATATATATATATATATACATAAAGGGGAGTTTATTATATATTAACTCACATGATTACAAGGTCACACAATAAGCTGTCTGCAGGCTGAGCAGCAAGGAAGCCAGTCTGATAACTGAAGAACCTGGAGTCCAATGTTCAAGGGCAGGAAGCATCCAGCACAGGAGAAAGATGCAGTCTGGGAGGCTAGGCCAGTCTCTCTGCATTTTTCTGCCTGCTTATATTCTAGCCAAATTGGTTGCTGATGAGATGGTGCACACGCTGATAAAGCGGGGTGCGGGGTTTGCCTTTCCCAGCCCACGGACTCAAATGTTAATCTCCCTTGGCAACACCCTCACAGACACACTCAGGATCAAAATACTTTGCATCGTTCAATCTAATCAAGTTGACACTCAGTATTAACCATCACACCATCTTTTCTCAGCTGCTGTCAAAAACACAACTTCAATCTTCAACAGAATCTTTTTAATGAAAAGGAAATATCTTTGCCATTCAGAGTTTTAGAGAAAGTTCAAGGCCCTTTTCAAAAAAGAAAATAAAGTTTTTAAAGAGGAGTGTCAATTCTTATCTTGTTAGCTAGTATTCAAGGATGAAGTTGCAGCTGTGACTAATTACAGAATCCTGCCCACTTAATTCAACACGATTCACACTGAAGTTCACACACATCTGCTTTTTCTCATTTTGTTCTTTGGTGAATTTAAAATATTCAGAATAATGGTAACAGTAATGGCTGTGAGTATCCTGGGCTTATACTGTGCTAGAAATTTTTAAACAAATTCTGCATGTATTAATATATTTCTTTATTATTATTATTATTTTTAAGACAGAGTCTCAATCTGTTGCCCAGGCTGGAGTGCAATGGCACGACCTCGGCTCACTGAAACCTCTGCCTCCCGGGTTCAAGAGATTCTCCTGCCTCAGCCTCCCAAGTAGCTGGGATTACAGGCGTGTGCCACCATGCCTGGCTAAATTTTTTGTTGTTGTCGTATTTTTAGTAGAGATGAGGTTTCACCATGTTGGCCAGGCTAGTCTCAAACCCCTGATCTCAAGTGATCTGCCCGCCTCAGCCTCCGAAAGTTCTGGGATTACAAGTGTGAGCCACCGCGCCCGGTCCGTATTAACATATTTCTGTGTGATACGCATGTAGAAATACTGTGTTGTGGTAGGCATTATATTATCGTTATCATTGTTTTTCAAACTGGGGCACCTTAGGTAGGCAAAGGTTAAGGAATTGGCTCAGGTTGTGTTACAATTGTATGCCCAAACTGGGCTTTAAGCCAAAGCAACCCGATTCTAGATCCAGACTATGCTCTTTGTCCGGACCTTCGTACTGGGGGGACCCTGACCCCTTCCATTAAGAGGGGCTTCTCCCCTTCTTTTATACCTAAGGACAAGCAGTAGAGAGATCAAGTCTGTACACAATGTTGAATGTAGGGTACGCACCCATGAGTCTGCCTGTGTCTTATGACAATGCTCCGTCAACCCGTTGGGAAGCTCTGCCTTCCTCTAGTGCTCTCCCCACCAATGCTTGGGCCCCCATACTACCACCAAGCCCGCCACTTTTATTTCCTTTTTTTAAAATTTTGTCACCCAGGCTGCAGTGCAGTGTTGCAATCATAGTTCACTGCAGCCTTGACCTCCCAGGCTAAAGTAATCCTCCCACCTTGGCCTCCTGCGTTACTGGGACTACAGGTGCACACCACCATGCCTGGCTAATTTTTTTAATTTTTTTTTTTTTTTTTTGAGATGCAGTCTCGCTCTGTTGCCCAGGTTGGAGTGCAGTGGCGTGATCTCAGCTCACTGCGACCTCCGCCTCCCCGGTTCAAGCGATTCTCCTGCCTCAGCCTCCTGAGTAGCTGGGATTACAGACGTCTGCCACCACACCTGGCGAATTTTTATATTTTTAGTAGAGATGGGGTTTCTCCATGTTGGCCAGGCTGGTCTTGAACTCCTGACCTCAGGCAATCCACCCGCCTAGGCCTCCCAAACTGCCAGGATGACAGGCGTGAGCCACTGCGCTGGGCAATTTTTTAAATTTTTAGTAGAGATGGGGTTTCACTACGTTGCCCAGGCTGGTCTTGAATTCCTGGGCTCGAGGGATCCTCCCTCCATGGCCTCCCAAAGTGTTGGTATTATAGGCATAAGCCACTGCACCGAGTCTCAGCCACTTCTTGATGATCTTCCCACATTCTCTTAGATGAACAAAAATTATCTTATGCCATCTGTCACCCCAAGTTATAAAGGTCCCTTCCCAGAGGAATGTACCCTCCTCACAGCTCCCTCAAACACCCAGCCATCTTGTTAGCCATGTAGATATGAAAACTAACCCTTAGGCATGTGTCTGCCACATTTTCCTTCTTGGGGCTAATAATAAAATAAGTGTATTAAGACATGAGTCGATGGGATGCGGTGGCTCACGCCTGTCATCCCAGCACTTCGGGAGGCCGAGGTGGGCAGATTACCTGAGGTCAGGAGTTCGAGACCAACCTGGCCAACATGCTGAAACCCCGTCTCTACTAAAAAAAAAAAAATACAAAATTAGACAGGTATGGTGGCGTAAGCCTGTAATCCCCGCTACTCAGGAGGCTGAGGCAAGAGAATCGCCTGAACCCAAGGAGGTGGAGGTTGCAGTGAGCCGAGATCGCGCCACTGCACTCCAGCCTGGGCGACAGAGCGAGACTCTGACTCAAAAAAAAAAAGAAAAAGAAAAACATGTTCTTTTTAAATCATAAATACAATTAAAATTGTACTTATGAAATATGCCTTTTCAAACTTTGTCTCTTAGCTTTTGACCCTGTTCTGGGGTAGGTGAAGTACTTGTGTGACTCTTACAGCAGGTTTTTCTGCCTAGTGGTCTGATTGGCACGTTGAGCGCCTGCAGTGAAAGCTGAGCCCAGCGAGGGTGGAGTGCTGTGTTCCCCTGTGCGGAGGGGGAGGAGACTTCCTGAGTTTTTCCAGACACAGAGAACCGAGACCTCCCTTAGGAAAATGACTATAGAATAGCTTGACTGTTAAAATCGTCATGCGAGCTTTGCCAGCCACTTTTTGTTGTTGTTGTTTTAATAGAAAGCATCCCTTCCCACAGCTAAGGAGACCACGTGAGAGGCATCTCATTCTATAGAATGCACCGAGAGGCCGGGCGCGGTGGCTCACTCCTGTCATCCCAGCACTTTGGGAGGCCGAGGCAGGCAGATCAGCTGAGGTCAGGAGTTCGAGACCAGCCTGACCAACATGGTGAAACCCTATCTCTACTAAGAATACAAAAAATTAGCCAGGCGTGGTGGCGGGCACCTGTAATCCCAGCTACTTGGGAGGCTGAGGCAGGAGAATTGCTTGAACCCGGGAGGCGGAGGTTGTGGTGAGCGGAGATCGTGCCACTGTACTCCAGCCTGGACGACAGAGTGAGACTCCGTCTAATAATAATAATAATAGTAATGCACCTACAGCGAACTGTGCCAACATCAGCCGATAAATTCGTTTCCACCCATGCTCCTCTGCAGGGCCAGTGAATACTCTGTCTGTTATCCAAGTGTTACCAAGCTAACGGTATACAGACTAGGGTTCTGTTTTCACAATGACACAAAGAGGTGCACCTGAGCCATGTGGTTTCAAAAAATATTTTATTTTCTGGAATAGCCATAATATCTCAGCTCTGTCTTTATGCCCTCTCTCCACACGGAGGAGGCAGAAGCTATGACAACACTGAGGTGCCACACATCACACCTGCAAAACAGAATAATGGGAGCGTTTAGGAGACTGTAGAAAATGCTCACCGGGTGCATACAGACAGGATGGGGGCTGGGCGTTGCTGGGCTGCTGCTGTCTGTCAAGGACATTCAGAGAGATATACATGTCCCTGGGGCAGGGCCCGCCTCCATCTTCATCTCTTCACTCTCATGTGTCAAATGAAGCAGAGGAAAAACAGCAGAGAGTCCTTCACGGCTGCTGGACTAGGCAATGCAACTCTCACAAGTGATGAGATTGAGAATGTGCCTTACACATCCCGTAGGTCTGGCGGTCACGAATGCGAGATTTGCTTCTAGAAATTTCTGGGACTCTTGTTTCATGTGCAAAGTGCCTAGTCTGTATCTGTAGGGCGATGCTGTTCTTCCAAGACATGATTTTTCCTTTTTACAACAGACAGGATAGGAATATTTGGGGTCACCTGGCAACAATGATGATGGGGAATCCTCTGTATCTCTTCCCTGGAGCATTTGCTCTGCACACAGAAGGAAGCCATTTGCACTGGATGGAGCCTGTATGAAGCTGGCAGCATGGATTGCATTGGAGAGTTAAGTAGGGCAAGCCCCCCAGTTGCACCTACTCTAACGACGGTATAATCTGAAGCTGATTTGTCCTGTGGACGTCTCTAGCCAGTAATAAGAGTAAACAGTTCCAACGGGCTTCCCTTGGGCATTGGAACCCCTGTGAATTCCGACTCTGCACAAGAGCAAGGCGGACGAAAACTTCACAACAGAATGGGCCAGGCAAGGGGGCAGAGATGGCTGGATGGGACCACAAGGATGGATGGAGGTTACAGATGCCAGCATGGCCCCAGAGGTGACACTGCCCATGAGTCCTGGTTGCCCAGTGATGGCTTGGCAGAATGAGTGACAGGTGGGGAAGATGGCCTTTATCCTTAGTGACAGTCATCTCACCCTTCACTCCTGCAGTGCAGCTGGGCTGACATGCTGGTGGACGTTCTTCAGAGAAGGGCCAAGCTGTGACCTTCAGAGATCCATCCCTCCACACTGGAGTCCTGGCCTACTGGTAGCTTATGAGGGGGATGCTCTTGCAACTCCTTGGCTTGCACCTGGCATGCAGGCAAACTGAAGACTCCACAGCCACTCCATCACTTTAGGGGCCCTAAGCAGATGCAAAGAGAAGGAAAAAAAAGAGTAAGAAAAAAAAACATCAATGGTAATCTGATGAAGGGTTACCCCCCACCACCGCCTCCTGCTCTCTTTAGAGACGGGGTCTGGCTCTGTTACCCAAGCTGGAGTGCAGAGGTGCAATCACAGCTGACTGTAATCTCAAACCCTTGCACTTTTAAATCTTTTTTAGAGATGGGGCCTGGCTCTGTTGCTTAGGCTGGAGCACACTGGCGCAACCACAGCTGACTGTCATCTTAAACGCCTGGGCTTAAGCAATTCTTTTATCTCAGTCTCCTGAGTAGTTAATGCTACAAGTGTGGGCCACCAAGCAGATAATTTTTAATTTTTTTTTTTGTCTCATTAAGTTTCCCAGGCTGGTCTTGAACTCTTGCACTCAAGTAATCCTTCCACCTCAGCCTCCCAAAGTGCTGTGCTGACAGGCATGAGCCACGGCATCCAGCCAGTACATCTCTTTAATGCTACTGAGAAGTCATTTCACCCAGCACTTTGGTTCCTAGTATCATGTTCAAAAAAAAGAACCAGGGCTCTCTGGAATAATGGTTAATTCTAAGAACGGAGCTTGGGTGATACAGATATGCCTGGACCATCTTGTAGTAGAAGAAAATAAGAAAATGCTCAAATACACACAAAAATGGGGGTGTGTGAAAGATAAGCAAAAGCCAACATGAAAGAGCTCCTGGTGCTCAAAGCTGAAACAATTTGGGCAATAAAATAAAATAATATTAGATGGCAACCCAAAGCAATCAATTATTGAATAAAAACATAAATGAAGGAGGAGATACAAATCACCTATGCAGAAGAGTCCCATCCAAGTAATTGATGTAGATGTTTTATTCTCAAGAAGATGAAACATAACTCCCCACTCCTTTAAGTGTGGGTTGCATGTAGAGACTTCCTTTCAAAGAGCATGGTCAGGAGATCAATAACTTTTCAGTGGAGAAATCTGACAAACGCCACCTCAGACGTGATCAAGGCCAACGTCAACAATGGTAGGTCATCCTGACAGTATGTACCTTGATATGATGTAATGAGAATGACTCTTCATCTCTGCTGTCATCCTCTCCAAAGCCAACCACCCTAGTCTCACCATGAGAAAAGTTGCAGACAAATCCCAACAGAGGGACAGCTTGACAAAATACCTGACCCGTTGTCCTCAAGACAGTGTTTCTCGTATAGTCTGCAGCACCGTGAGCCAAATAAACCTCTTTTCTTTATAAATCACTCAGCTCAGTTACTCCTCTATAGCAATACAAAATGGACTAATACACAAGCCACATCCAAGTGCCATTTGTGGCAAGGGGCCCTTGTATGGTCTGCAGGCCTTGCTTTGGATGACCTTGAAGTAAGGTCTTGTATTTGACTCTTGAACAGTCTGCAGAACCGTGAGCCAAATAAATATCTTTTTAATAAATAAACCCATACAAGAGTCATGTACAAGACCTTGCTTCGAGGTCATGAAAAACAAGGCAAGTCTCAGAAACTGTCACAGCCAAGAGGAGACATGACTCAATGTAATGTGGGTTCTGGATGAGATCCTGGGACAGAAAGAGGACATCAGGAGGAAAGTAGTGAAGTCCAGTAAACAGAAGAGTTTAGATTACAAAGGGTGCGGGGTGGGGTGTGGGCAGGAGACCCTAACAAGTACCTGCATAACTAGCACTTTTCCTTTTTTTTTGAGATGGAGTCTCGCTCTGTCGCCCAGGCTGGAGTGCAGTACCTCGACCTCAGCTCACTGCAAGCTCTGCCTCCCAGGTTCAAGCGATTCTCCTGCCTCAGCCTCCCGAGTAGCTGGGACTACAGGTGCCCGCCACCACGCCTGGCTAATTTTTTGTATTTTTAGTAGAGACGGGGTTTCACCGTGTTAGCCAGGCTGGTCTCGATCTCCTGACCTCATGATCTGCCTGTCTCGGCCTCCCAAAGTGCTGGGATTACAGGCCTAAGCCACTGTGCCTGGCTGCATTTTTCCATTTATAGATTGCCTTTATTCTGCATATGGTAGAACCAAATGGAAGTCAAGACACAAGCATCTGGGGTGCTGGAGCCTGAGAAGACCTGTCTGGAGCTTGACAGAAATTCTGAATCCCCACCGACTCTCAGTCTACCCAGAAAGACAATGACCCAATAAAGAAACAGACTTTAGTCCTGTGTGAATTTGCTTGGGCTGTGTGTGGGGAGGCCCCTCCATCAGGGATAGTTCTGGCTAAATATCGCATGTAGAAAACTACCAGATGGTTGAGAGTGAAGATGAGAGAAGAGCCAGGGAGGGAAGAGATGCTTTCTTCAGGGCCAGGGGAGAGAAATTCCATAAGAAAAGCATAGGGTTAGCTGGAAGACAAAATGAGACTTGTGCTATCCAGAATGGGGGCACCAGCCACAAATGGCATTTGGATGTGGTCTCTTCGTCCATTTTGTATTGCTATAAAGGAATACCCCAGGCTGGGTGACTTATTAAAGAAAAGGGGTGTATTAGGCTTACCGTTCTGCAAACTCTGTAAGAAGCAAGCATGGTGTTGGCATCTGCTCAGCTTCTGGTGAGGCCTCAGAAAGCTTTTACTCATGGAGGAAGGCAAGGGGAACCAGAGCATCACATGGTGAAAGATGGAGCAAGAGAGAGAGGAGGAGGAGCCAGGCTCTTTTTAACAATCAGCTCTTGCATGAACTAATACTGTGAGAACTCGCACATTACCATGAGGATGGCACCAAGTCATTCATGAGGAATCTGTTCCTGTGACAGAAACACCTCCCACCAGGCCTCACCTCCAACACGGGGGATGCTATTTCAACAGGAGATTTGGAAGGGACAAACACCCAAAGGATGTCAGTTCATTTGAATTGAGACGTGCTGTAAATGTACAATAGACACTGGATTTGAAGACTTGGTGTGAAAAAAGAATGCATGCTATCTCACTTATAACTATATATACAATTCTAATATATTCTAAATAACTACATATACTATTCTAAATCTATTCTAAATAACTACATATACTATCCTAAATAATTCTAAATAACTACATATAAACTCTAAATCTATTCTAAATAATTCTAAATAACGATAACTACAACTCTAAATCTATTCTAAATACCTATATATACAATTCTAAATCTATTCTAAATAACTATATATAATTCTAAATAATTATACCTATATATACAATTCTAAATATATTCACACATATATTTTTAAAATATAAATTTGAAATAAATTCTGTATATGTATACAATTATTTTATATACTTACAATATATATATATTCATTTATGACATTTATAAATATATGTTTATATAGAAATATATCTTTTTTTTTTTTTTGGACACTGAGTTTCACTCTTGTTGCCCAGGCTGGAGTGCAGTGGTGTGATCTCGGCTCACTGCAACCTCTGCCTCCCGGGTTCAAGCGATTCTCCTGCCTCAGCCTCCCAAGTAGCTGGGATTACAAGCATGCACCACCACGCTCGGCTAATTGTATTTTTAGTAGAGATGGGGTTTCTCCATGTTGGTCAGGCTGGCCTCGAACTCCTGACCTCAGGTGATCTACCCGCCTTGGCCTCCCAAAGTGCTGGGATTACAGGCATAAGTCACCATGCCTGGCCAGAAATATATCTTAATAAAATGTGTACATATTTTACATTTAAAAAATAAAATATAAATTTATATATTTATATAAATATACATTTTGAAATGAGACTATTTTATATAGTGATAAAATAAATATCTTATATATAAATATATTGTAATAAAATTTATACAAATTTAATAAACTGAAAAATATACATAAGCTATAAATTTGTTTATGTAAATATAAATATATACATGTTGAAATGAGACCATTTGATATAGTGATTAAATAAATATATGAAAATATATTTTAATAAAATTTGTATATATTTAATTTTAAAATATACATAAACTGTAAATTTATATATTTATGTAAATATAGAAATATACATACATGTTAAAATGACACTATTTAGTGTCATTAAATACCATATTTGCATATATTTTTAATAAAATTTGTACAAATTTAATAAATTTAAAAACATACATGAAATACAAATTCATATATTTATGTAAATATAAATATATATACCCATTAAAAGGAGACTGTTTCAATATAGTGATTACACATATTATTAAAATTGATTTCACCATTTTCATTTTACTCCTTTGTTAATGTGTTTAACAAAGAGTTTTCAATTGCTTTTGTGGATCATATTGTATTTCTCTTTTTTTTGTTTTTTCAGACCGAGTCTCACTCTGTCGCCCAGGCTGGAGTGCAATGGTGCCATCTTGGCTCACTGCAACCTCTGACTCCTGGGTTCAAGCAATTCTCCTGCCTCAGCCTCTTGAGTAGCTGGGATTACAGGCACCCACCACCACGCCTGGCTGATTTTTGTATTTTAAGTAGAGTAGGGGGTTTCACTATGTTGGCCAGGCTGGTCTCGAACTCCTGACCTCAAGTGATCCACCCACCTTGGCCTCCCAAAGTGCTGGGATTACAGGTGTGAGACACTGTGCCCAGCCTATATTTTATTTCTGACGGGTAGAGTTCTTCCAGACCCTGAAAACCTGGGGCATCCAGGGAAAATACAGAAACAGGGCTCCGGGTACCTCAGTGGAGTACTAGGTGGGGCTGTAACCACACAGCTGTGTTCCCCTGAGGCCCCCAAAAGCCCCATGATCTCCAGGGACACCGGGCTGGGCAGGCTGCTATTCCACCTCTCACCCCTTTGAACCCCAGTCCCTCCACCTTTCACAGTGGCATAAAGACTCTTCCCAATTAGGATGACCCAAACATCTGGGTCAAGGAAGATTCAGTGCCCCAGGGACCTGTCCTTGCTCCAGGCAAATCAGTTGGAGCAACTTGGAAGTGACTAGATATTTATTCTGAGCACTTGGGACGAAGCTTGGGGGTATAGGGAATTCCTTGATACCTTCTCAAAGAATTCAAAGCCTACTGAAAAGGGCTTTCCTTCACTTGAGTATCTCAGATATTCAGCTGGGAACGCTATCTACCACCTCCTGAATCGCTGCTGTTCGTAAGATAATGGGTTGATCTCCACAAATTATAATGATGATCACACTTGCTAGCCCCAGGAACCAGCCACATCCAATTCAGCTTTTGCAAGGAATCTAATTCCTGTCTGTCTCTTCCCCACCTGTAACTCTATAAATCTTATCTTTAAGAATGGGTGGGGGCTGGCCGCGGTGGCTCACGTCTGTAATCCCAGCACTTTGGGAGGCCGAGGCGGATGGATCACTTGAGGTCAAGAGTTCGAGACCAGCCTGGCCAACATGGTGAAACCCCGTCTCTACTAAAAATACAAAAATTAGCTGGGCGTGGTGGCATGCGCCTGTAGTCCCAGCTACTCAGCAGGCTGAGGCAGGAGAATTGCTTGAACCCGGGAAGGGGAGGTTGCAGTGAGCTGAGATCATGCCACTGCACTCCAGCCTGGGCAACAGAGCTAGATTCCATCTCAAAACAAAGAACAAACAAACAAAAAGAATGGGTAGGTCTCCAACCATTACTGTGTCTTTCCATGAGACTGACGCCCAACAGGGCTGAGTCAGATGGCCAAGAAGCTGGAGTAATTTGAGAGGCACAGAGAGTACTCTTTCGGCTGGCCTTAGAGTTGGGGTTGCCACCTTCACAAAAGCATCCCTGGCTTGCTTTCAGACACAGAGATTCCGGGAGGCCCCAGGAAAACCCCAAAATACTGCAAGAGGTGTAAACATATCCACTCATGCTGTCTTGTTTAATGCCAACATGGCTCCAGGGAGCAGGAAGAAGCGCCAGAGGGAACAACACGCAGGATGATGGGTTTGCTTTTGACCTGCACTAATTATGTTCTAGGTATGGCACCGCTTTCAGAGTCAGTTTCCAGATGTGCAATTTTAGTACACAAGAACCTTTATCAGCCCCTTACTTTCTCTGTTTCTTCATGAATCCTTGAGGCAGAGGTCCAACATGGAGAATCATGGGGCTCAATGAGTGGTGGACCTCGGCCAGGTGACTTGGGCCTAAGGCAGCATGTCTGTCGAGTGATGATCATGTTACTTACCTGTCAAAGCTTATGTGTGGATAAGGTGTTGTCATCAGGTGGGTTCCCCACACACAGAGACTGAGGTGGGGATTCAAAGACATAGAGCATTTGCAGAGGGAGGGAGGGAAGCCCGTTTAAAAAGGCACTAAGCCGGCCAGGGGTGGTGGTGGCTCACGCCTGTAATCCCAACACTTTGGGAGGCTGAGGCAGTTGGATCAGGAGGTCAAAAGATCAAGACCATCCTGGCCAACATGGTGAAACCTCATCTCTACTAAAAATACAAAAATTAGCCGTGCGTGGCAGTGTGCACCTGTAGTCCCAGCTACTCAGGAGACTAAGGCAGGAGAATCGTTTGAACCCCGGAGGCGGAGGTGGCAGTGAGCTGAGATCGCACCACTGCACTCCAGCCTGGCGACAGAGTGAGAATCCGTCTCCAAAAAAAAAAAAAAAAAAGGCACTGAGGCATGATTTGGTCTCAGGACATATCTCAACCTGGTCAACAGCAGGCTCTGGAATACAAATTGGGCTGCAGAATTTGCTGCCTTTGGGCATGGAAGTATGTGTGTGTGTGTGTGTGTGTGCGTGCGCGCACGCACATATGTATGTGTGCATGCATGATCTCACGTGCTGTGGCTTCCTCTACCTGAAATGAATCTTCACCTTAGCGTTATCTGGATAACTGTATCTTGACCTTCAGGGCTACACCAAGCATCACGATGCCTTAAACATCTCCTCCCAAGCCCACCTGGGTTCTTCCTCCATGTTCCTGTAGCACAGAGACTCTGAGATCTGTCTGCCAGGTGTTTTATGGCATGTGGCCCGGACTTCTGTTATACCCTGGATCAAAATGTACCACAATGATCAAATCACCTTGCCATCTCCCCAACTGGGAATTTACACTCAGAGCAGGGACCAGGTTTGTCCAGTATTATAACTGCTGGTACACAAGAGCCAGGAAAGGTTTGTTAAATGAGTGTTTCAGGCTAAATTGTGTCTCTTCGAAATGCCTATGTTGAAACCTTAGCCCTCATTTGTGACAGTGTTTGAAGATAAGGCCTTCAAAGAGGTAATTATGCAAAAATTATGTCATTAGGGTAGGGCCTGATCCAACAGGACTGGTGCCCTTATAAGAAGAGGAGACGAGGACACAGACACACACAGAGGGTTGACCCTGTGAGGACACAGGGAGAAGACGGTGTCTACAAGCCCAGGAGAGAGGCCTGAGGAGGAACCAGCCCTGCCCACACCTGGATCTCGGACTTCCAGCCTCCAGGACTGTGGGAGAATCAATGCCTGTTGCTTATAAGCCACCCAGTCTATGGTATTCTGTGATAGCAGCCTGAGATGGACTAAGACACTTCATAAGAAGAGGAGATGAGGACACAGACACACACAGAGGGACGACCCTGTGAGTACACAGGGAGAAGATGGCACCTACAAGCCCAGGAGAGAGGCCTCAGGAGGAACCAGCCTTGCCCATACCCTGATCTCAGACTTCCAGCCTCCAGGCCTCTGGGAGAATCAATGTCCCTTGTTTAAGCTTCCAAGTTTGCGGTCCTTTGTTATGGCAGCCTTAGCAAACTAATACAATGAATGAATCAAACAGCACATGTATTACAATTCTAGTTGTGCTATCCAATAGAATAGCCACCAGCCACATGTGGCTGTTTACGTTTAAATCAATATAGCTCAATAAAAATAAATATTCAAGCCTTGAATGAAACCATACTCAATAGCCACTTGTGGTTGGTGCTTC